>NC_056728.1:462729900-462739900 GCF_019279795.1 Protopterus annectens | reverse complement strand
AGGTGTGTAATAGGGATACCTGCAATCCAGCCCTAGATATACCCCCCTAAAGTCAGGCTGTGTCCATGTGTGGCACCTGTCTGTGTTGTAGCAAGACAGGACAGTGCACCTGTGCAGGAAGGTGTTTTGATATTCTGGACCTGATATGTCCACAAATATACAGATACCCATGTGTAGAACAGATATATGAGCACATATATACATCACATATATCTACACATATATAGATATATACCTATATGCACATGTCTACATATATACAAACACACACACAAACATATATGTATGTAAGTACATGTCCCCTATATTACTACCACAGTGCTGCATGCTATGTGTGAGGAAACAGCACACATAACAATACACACAGATATCTACAGCTGTCAGTGTGTGCAACATGGACAGGTATGTCACATGTGAACCCCTTGTTGGGACCACATTCCCCTTGTCTGTGAAGTATGTAGTGGGTATATGAGGAAGTATGGCAGGTATAGTTGTGGAGGTGGTCAGGGTTGGTAGATATAGAGGACAGCCTACAGGGGTGGTATGTGACACATGTGGTGGGTAAACACCCTGGATGGTGTGTGTGGTCTGTGATGTGGACGCTCCATGGGCCCCAATATGGACACAATGGGAACAAGCTTCCCACCCACTGCTACTCACAACAGCAGTCCACGTCCCGAAGGTGCCTGGCCTGGAGACTGAGCAGGAAGAGCATGTGGGCCTTGTGAATACTGGGTGCCTCTAGATGATGTAACACATCCCACATGTGTCTGTGGAACCCGTTACGGAACAGAATCTGGACCTGTCCTCATGTGACAGGAACATGTCTGTGTGTGCCCCTGGGGGGGACAACATTCCCTGGGTTGGTTCCACCTAACGCTATTGCTGGACCAGTACATGAGGAGGCCCCAGTGTGGGTCACACATGTGATGTGGCCTGGTTACATGGGCAGATGAGTTTGGAGAGGTGGTTCTGCTGGCCAATAGTACATATACATGCTATTGTGTCACTGGTATAGAACATATGTTGGTAGTAGTAGTCTACACAATCCCAGAACATGTCCAACAACATGCATAGATAACTGCAATAACACAGAATGTCAGATGTGCAGCAAATACATAGCAAGCATACCACAGGCATATATGGAACCATTGTGGCCCTGACAATGGCATGCAGGTGAATAGTCTGTAACAGGCCAGCAATGATAGTGTCCACACAGGGAACATGGCTACAAGCACATTGCACAAAGCGTGATACAGTACAATATCTGCCCCACTGGTTGGTATGCTGCAGCCATACCTATTGAGTTGTGTGTACAGTTTGTTGTCACTGATATGGTGGGGGGATGACAGTGATGTGTATTAAGAACTATGGTAACCTTGCTGCATGACTTGTTCACACCTGTGTCCATCTTTATGTCTTTCAGGCACAAAGTCCCATGGAAGGCTGCCAGCCTACACAGCAGCTGAAAATGAAATCCTGCTGAATGAACTAATACAGCACTATGCGATCTTG
The DNA here is from genome assembly GCF_019279795.1 of Protopterus annectens. NCBI lineage: Eukaryota > Metazoa > Chordata > Ceratodontiformes > Protopteridae > Protopterus > Protopterus annectens. The sequence goes on along the minus strand of NC_056728.1, from coordinate 462,738,385 downwards.
TTTGGCCGGGCCAACCATGATCAGCAGGAGCAGACCACCCAGTGGAATGACCTAGTTCACAGGGTCAATGATGTCAGACTGCACAAACGCAGTTATGAGCAGGTCCGGCATAATTGTTCTGACCTGCTTCTCAATGCCCATTGGCATGCTGCTGCAGTCCAGGGGATCACCTCACCACAGCGTGGGGCTATGCCATCCATCCCTCCCCAAGATGTGTGGAGGAGCTCCTGGCCAGCCCCATAGCACCTACCCATACGGCCAGCCACCAACCGCCAGACATCTTTGGGGAGATGATTGCCACCCACACACCGACCGAGGAGTGTGCAGGTAAGGCCACAGGGCACATCAGTAGAACACTGTTGTGTATACATCTGCATCGGTACAGGTAGATCATGCATATCTGACATGTCATAGATATATTTTGTTGTGCCTAGTAGTGATAAACAGATGTCCATATGTGGAAGTATTGTGGAAATGTACTGCTGATGTATTGTAATACTGCACTCACCCTGTAGCAATGCCACAGATTTGGCCACTGACTTTGCATCTCTCACCCTCTTATGTAGAGCCCTCCGGGATACCACCAAGGCAGCAGCCTGTAGCTGGTGAGTATGGTTTATGTAGATGCTTGCCAATACACCGGGCATGTAATGGCGATGGTATATTCCATGCACACATCTAACACACCTACCCAGAATAAACCTTTAAATGCCAAACAAAGTAAACGAAAAAATGAGCAGGTGACAGATTCTTCAACACTTTATTCTTGTAAGCGCTTTCACTGACACCAGTGTATCAGCTTCTTCAGACTAAATAAACCAACTTGCTCCCAGTCTCCCAATTTAAAACGTTTTCAAAAAGTTCAAAGCCAATGAACTAACAGCCACAAAATGGTGTCATCATATACATTTAAAATTAAAGCAACATTGCCTATTTTTAAAGTTTAAAGTGCTATCTGCTATAAAAAAATTCCCATTATGGGAAGAAAAGATAAACTTTTACAGACCTTATTTAAAATCAGAAGTGACCATGTATGTCTAAGTCAACAAGTTCTATACCACCTAAAGAATATTAGTACTCTCATTGTACAAAAGCCATACAAAAATGCATACATGTTAAACTCTAAACTCTGGTAAATTATGCACCATAATAATAAAATCTGATCATGCATTAAATTCAAAAAAAGAAACAAATGAATACGCTAAATGTAAATAAACACACAGGTTATGTGTCATATTCGTAAAACTAAAACACATATAAAATCTATTTTATCGCGTGTAAATAGTATAAAATCATATACTCAGCTCTATGTTACTTCTAAAGTCTGCCACATATTTATGCATTCCATTAAATAGATAAAATCCTGAAAGAAGTTTGATTATTATTATACCCAAAAGCCACCAAAATCTGAAAATCAAGCATGTTTTATGAATGCACAATACAAATTCGTCGAGACAGGAGATGTCATCAGGGGACCATAGTATTGTATGCATATTACAGAACATTACTACCTAGTGAGGGCTTTCAGTTTTAATAAACATTTAATAGATAGAGCCTCATTCAATCCAGGGAAATTTGTGTGCTGCTGTTCTAAATTGCCATTCTAGTTCTGCTTCTTCCAATTTGAGTTCTCAAGGTCCACCTCTCTGTTTAAACTCCATTTGTTGTAATACCACAAATGTAAAATGGTGGTCAGGAAAAACTGACCTGTGTCTAGCTAAAGCATTAGTGTTTATTTTATTAGTAATGCTATACTGATGTTCATAAATCCTTGATTTTATAGTCCTCTCAGTTTTTCCTAAGTAAAATGCCTCATATTGGTAGCAGGTAGCTACATAGACTACCCCCCGAGAATCACAGTTATATCTACCATAAATGTGGTATTGTCTGTCTCTGATTTTTACTTTATTTCTTATTTTTATGTGCCTACATTGATGGCATCTGCAACACTTATTCATGCCCAACTTCCTTCTAGAGGTTCTGGAGGACCTTTCAACTAAACATTTCAAGTTTGAACCCTTTCTAAAAGTCAATTGTGGAGTTGAACTTAAGGGATTTCTAAGTTGGGTATCATCCGAAATGAAAATCCAATTTTTGTTAATAATCTCCCTAATGACATAAGCATCTATTGAGAAGGTGGTTAAAAATCTAATGGGTTGGCTAGGAGCCTGAATGCTTCTAGTACTAAGGGGCAATTCACTCTGTTCTACTGTGCAACTGATGTCATAGCCTTTACGTAAATAGGGGCTAAAATGGCCTGATACTCTTTTCCCAATGTTTGTTTGTGTCTTTCGGCTTTTCCCGGTTAGGGGTCACCACAGCGGAACTCCGGTCTGCAAATGATTGCCAGTAGATTTTTACATGCTGGCTTGCCAGGCCTAACGCACAACCTTCAACGAAGGAATGCCCATTCACGCATGTCGATACACAGAAGATGCTCTAAGCTGAGAATCGAATGGGCAACGTCTAACTGTGAGGCGACAATGCTACCACAGCACCACCACCGCAGTACCAAGACTCTTTTCCCAATAACTTCCTCAAAAATTAATTCAATAAAGGCACTTGGGTAGCTTCTCTTACAGAACATAGTTTTTAGTAGTTCGCATTCTAAAATAAAATCACTATAGTCTGAAACCATTCTGGCTGCCCTCACTGCTTGTCCTTTTACTACTGCTTTTTTTTGGTGCAGTGGGTGGCAGCTAGTAAAATGTAGGAATGAATTAGAGTATGTGTGCTTGCGGTAAATGGTGGTTCTAAACCAGTGATTGAAATGATCCTTCCTGAGGTGTATATTCAAAAAATCAATTTGCTCGGTCCGCACTTGAAATGTAAAATCCAAAAAATGTGTAAAGGATTTAATTTCCATAATAAAAGACTGGATCAGAGCAACCTCCCCATTCCACAAAAAGAACATGTCATCCTGGTACCTAGTGTACCAGACAACATGTTCCTTGAATGGCTAGTGGTTAAATAGAAAGGATCTTTCCCAGCATGCCATCACACTGTTTGCAAAACTACTACTACATGAAGCTCCCATTGCCACCCCACTTTTCTGTAGAAAAAGTTCATTATTAAAATAAAGGAAGTTGTTGGATAATACTATTTCTAAAGTGTTTCTATGACATAAATCTCCTGGTTATCTAAACCTTTAAGGTGAAGAAACTCCCCAACCCATTCAATGCCAAGTTGTTGGGTTATTACAGTGTATAAATCCTTGACATCTACCGTAAGAAAAACTAAATTCTCATTAAATTCTAAATTGTTGATAGACTCGAGGAAATGCCAAGAATCATGGCATATTTGATCTTCTAATTTCAACACTGGTTTCATTTTAGAGTCAATGTATTTAGCACATGCATAAGAAATGGAGCCCCTACCATCAACAATAGGTCTAAAAGGTGGATTAACCAAATTTTTGTGTATTTTAGGGGCCCCAAAAAGCACTGGGATCATAAGTGCAGGCATGGTCAGGTAGTGGAACGTATCTACATCAATGCTCCCTTACAGAAACAAGTTTGAAAGGGTAGCATTTATTTTCCTGTAAGCTCCATGAACCTGATTAAGGCTAACCTTTTCATATACTGCAACATCTAACACCAATTACATCCTTTTAACATAATCATGTTGGTCCATAAACACTAGTCCTCCGCCCTTATCGGGTTTCATGACTCGAACTTGGCAAATATTCAGTTTGTTTGTGTTTTTCAGCTTTTCCCGGTTAGGGCTCACCACAACGGAACTCCAGTCCGCTAATGATTGGTAGTGGATTTTTACATACCAGGTTACCAGCCCTGACGCACAACCTTCAACGAAGGCACGCCTCATTCATGTATGCCTCCACACAGAAGATGCTCTAGCTGAGAATCGAACGGGACAACGTCATGATATGAGGCGACAACGTTACCGCAGCACCACCACCGCTGTACTTGGTAAATATTCAGTAAGTCAATAAAATCCTTCTCTTCAGCCGATATGTTCTTGTATTTGCTTAGATGACAACTATTGTGAAAAAACATTCTTCTGAAGTCAATTCCACTTGCTTTTCCAAACTGACACAAGATATCATTTAGAGGAGGGTTAAACAAGCTTGAGACCCTCAGACTGTCTGTAAGTGTTGAGTGGGCTCCCGTCAACACCTGTAAATTCAATTTACAGACTAACAATTTCAAGTCAATGATAAGCTTGACCAGATTAGCTCTCCTATCTGGCACGAAGGTTAAACCTTTAGAAAAAAGTCTACCATCTCTTTCCCCACATTTAGGAAACTAAAGTTGAAGATTTTAAAGTCTCCTTTGGAACTAGTAAGAATGATGGGGAGCCTGGTGGTATCTCCTTCTCCGGTTGTGGCATTTCCTGTTCTGCCATTGCCTCCTGTTGTTCCCCTGTCCATTCGAATGGAGTTGTTGGGAAGCATTAGGCTCCCGAAAAACCTACCTCACTGGTATTCCCATGGGTGTCTGTGTCATGTGTTGGATGTTGGGAACCATGGCATTGTAGATTATTCCTTATATACTCACTGCACCAAATAGGTTGTGCCAAATCCATAAACCCTTCATTTATCAAATCATTGGTGTTATCAGTCTGGTTTATATTAACTGCCTGAGCAGCAATATTAGGACCAAGAGGGAAAGCCACAACTGGTGGAAAGGGCTGGATATGCAGTCCCTTGGGAATAGTCTTTAAGGTCTCTCAGTAAATTTTTCATTTTAACTTCAATGTATTTCCCCAAACTAGCTTCAATGCTGTTAAAAATTTGTGCATATTCGAACCTATATCTATCATAGTCATTGTCATTCGTAATAATTTGTTCTAGGGCACCCAACTCATTTCTGTAAGACATAATTTGAGTCCTATAATTGTTCATTAATAATGCCAAAAATTCAAGCCCTTGCTTATCGAAAAGGGCCATCAATTCTAAATGAAAGGGAAATTTATTAACAAGCCCTATAGGGTATCTCCACTGACGCAGACCTTTTGGTATGATTTTTTTGCTGATGCATTCTTCTAAGTAGGAAACTTCAAACTGAAGTTTCCTGCATTTAAATAGCTTTTCATCAAATGCATTAAGGTGGTTCACAATACAGTTTTCATTGTGTACACCATTATTTCCATTAAAAGTTTCTGCTGGTGCATTAGTGTTAGTGAAAAAAGAAACATGTCTTAAAATGGAATCCATAGTTGGAATATCACTTACCTGACCAATATCAACTGATCTCCATAAGCCATGACTTGTGTTCTCAAAGGCTCCCAAACTGCTATTTCCATTCCCTTGATTTGGTGTAGCTTGTTCATGATTGGCAGAGGCGTCCATTGGCAGAGGAGGTTGTGTCGGCAGCTCACCCTGTTGTGTGTTACTTTGAGGTGTAGGTACCATAACGCTTCTTGAGGTGGCTTGCACAGTCTTTAAATCCATACGTTGTGACAGACTGTCAACCTTTTTCATTAATTCTTGTACAAGCAGGGTTAAATCGCCCACAGCATTCGCTTCCTGGCCAATATTTGTTGAATTATTTAACCCTGTATCCTGGGAAAATAAAGGTTGTGATGATAGAACCGAGCTGCTCGCCATGAAGACAACAACTAGAACAAGCCTTTAAATGCCAAACAAAGTAAATGAAAAAATGAGCAGGCAATGGATTCTTCAACATTTTATTCTTGTAAGCGCTTTCACTGACACCAGTGTATCAGCTTCTTCAGACTAAATAAACCAACTTGCTCCCAGTCTCCCAATTTAAAACCTTTTCAAAAGTTCAGAGCCAATGAACTGATAGCCACAAAAATGATGTCATCATATACATTTAAAATTAAAGCAACATTGCCTATTTTTAAAGTTTAAAGTGCTATCTGCTATAAAAAACATTCCCATTATGGGAAGAAAAGAAAAAAACTTTTACAGACGTTATTTAAAATCAAAAGTGACCATGTATGTCTAAGTCAAAAAGTTCAATACCACCTAAAGAATATTAGCACTCTCATTGTACAAAAGCCATACAAAAATGCATACATATTAAACTCTAAACTCTGGTAAATTATGCACCATAATATTAAAATCTGATCATGCATTAAATTCACAAAAAGAACCAAATTAATACGCTAAATGTAAATAAACACACAGGTTATGTGTCTTATTCATAAAACTAAAACACATATAAAGTCTATTTTATCACATGTAAATAGTATGAAATCATATTCTCAGCTCTCTGTTATTTCTAAAGTCTACCACATGTTTATGCATTCTATTAAATAGATAAAATCCTGAAAGAAGTTTGATTATTATACCCAAAAGCCACCAAAGTCCGAAAATCAAGCATATATGAATTGACTTAATAATCAAACTTCTTTCAGGATTTTATCTATTTAATAGAATGCATAAACATGTGGCAGACTTTAGAAATAACATAGAGCTGAGAATATGATTTCATACTATTTACATGCGATAAAATATATTTTATATGAGTTTTAGTTTTATGAATAAGGCACATAACCTGTGTGTTTATTTACATTTAGCGTATTCATTTGGTTCTTTTTGTGAATTTAATACATGATCAGATTTTAATATTGTGGTGCATAATTTACCAGAGTTTAGAGTTTAATATGTATGCATTTTTGTATGGCTTTTGTACAGTGAGAGTGCTAATATTCTTTAGGTGGTATAGAACTTGTTGACTTAGATATACATGGTCACTTTTGATTTTAAATAACGTCTGTAAAAGTTTTTTCTTTTCTTCCCATAATGGGAATGTTTTTTATAGTAGATAGCACTTTAAACTTTAAAAATAGGCAATGTTACTTTAATTTTAAATGCATATGATGACATACATTTTGTGGCTATCAGTTCATTGGCTTTGAACTTTTTGAAAAAGTTTTAAATTGGGAGACTGGAAGCAAGTTGGTTTATTTAATCTGAAGAAGCTGATACACTGGTGTCAGTGAAAGCACTTACAAGAATAAAGTGTTGAAGAATCCGTTGCCTGCTCATTTTTTCATATACTTTGTTGGGCATTTAAGGGTTTGTTCTAGTTGTTGTCTTCATGGCGAGTGGCTCTGTTCTATCATCACAACCTTTGTTTTCCCAGGATACAGGGTTAAATAATTCAACAAATATCGGCCAGGAAGAGAATGCTGTGGGCGATTTTACCCTGCTTGTACAAGAATTAATGAAAAAAGTTGACAGTCTATCGCAACGTATGGATTTAAAGACTGTGCAAGCCACCTCAAGAAGCGTTGTGGTACCTACACCTCAAAGTAACACACAACAGGGCGAGCTGCCGACACAACCTCCTCAGCCAATGGATGCCTCTGCAAATCCTGAATGAGCTACACAGAACCAAGGGAATGGAAATAGCAGTTTGGGAGCCTTTGAGGACACAGGTCTTGGCTTACGGAGATCAGGTGATATTGCTCGGGTAAGTGATATTCCAACTATGGATTCCTTTTTTTAAGACATGTTTCTTTTTTCACTAACACTAATGCACCAGCATAAACTTTTAATGGAAATAATGGTGTACACAATGAAAACTGTATTGTGAACCACCTTAATGCATTTGATGAAAAGCTATTTAAATGCAGGAAACTTCAGTTTGAAGTTTCCTACTTAGAAGAATGCATCAGCAAAAAAATCATACCAAAAGGTCTGCGTCAGTGGAGATACCCTATAGGGCTTGTTAATAAATCCCCCTTTCATTTAGAATTGATGGCCCTTTTCGATAAGCAAGGGCTTGAATTTTTGGCGTTATTAATTAACAATTATAAGACTCAAATTATGTCTTACAGAAATGAGTTGGGTGCCCTAGAACAAATGATTACGAACGACAATGACTGTGATAGATATAGGTTTGAATATGCATGAATTTTTAACAGCATTGAAGGTAGTTTGGGGAAATACATTGAAGTTAAAAGTAAAAGTTACTGAGAGACATTAAAGACTATTGCCAAGGGACTGCATATCCAGCCCCTCCCCCAGTTGTGGCTTTCCCTCCTGGTCCTAATACTGCTGCTCAGGCAGTTAATATAAACCAGACTGATAACACCAATGATTTGATAAATTAAGGGTTTATGGATTTGGCACAACCTATTTGGCGCAGTGAGCGTATAAGGAATAATCTACAATGCCATAGTTCCCAACATCCAACACAAGACACAGACACCCATGGGAATACCAATGAACATCAGGTTTTTTGAGAGCCCAATGCTTCCCAACAACTCCATTCGAATGGACAGGGGAACAACAGGAGGCAATGGCAGAACAGGAAACGCCACAACCGGAGAAGGAGATACCACCAGGCTCCCTATCATTCTTACTAGTTCCAACAGAGACCTTAAAATCTTCAACTTTAGTTCCCTAAATGTGGGGAAAGAGATGGTAGACTTTTTTCTAAAGGTTTAACCTTCGTGCCAGATAGGAGAGCTAATCTGGTCAAGCTTATCATTGACTTGAATTTGATGTTGATGAACCCACTGTAGTCTGAGGGTCTCAAATTATCTT
>NC_056728.1:462655173-462729400 GCF_019279795.1 Protopterus annectens | reverse complement strand
AGGCAAAAAACCTGTGCAGGCTACAGGCAGACTGCCACAACACTGGCCTACATTTCTTATGGGGGAATACACATGTAGCTACATATAAAGCAGACTCTACAAGCATGGCACAGCACAGAAAAACAGGCAACTGTGTGAAAGTACATAACCGCAACCAATGTGAACACAGCCACAGACACAAATGGTAGCTAGCATAATATTACAGTATATGGGCTATCTAATCAACACCATCCTCATATGTGCCACTCACACACTAACCCTACACATACTGGGTCACTACACAGTGTGGTCCATTCCCTGTCTGTGGTATGGGACATGTGTGTTTGGCCCTACAAATGTAAGCCGATAGGGTAACATACAGTGGAGCAGCATGTAACATCAGATAGAACAGGACCAAGAACAATGACATCTACCACAGTCTGTACACAGGCCAAGGTACATATTCACAATACACACACTGTCGACAATCACCATAAGTACACAGACCTCAGTACTGTACACACAACCACAGAATGCCCAGGCTATATCCTCAAAGATAACCCCTACTATACAAAACACGTGTCGCAGTCTGATATCTCACTGGCTTGTTATCAGATATGATGTCACTATATTATGGTGTAAAGAACATATGTACCTCTTACCGCATGACATATGTACACAGGTTGACAGAGTTGTAGCTAGAAGTACAAACCCAGGGCCAATATTGACATGTTGCTGTGATAACCTCATATATTTACTGTTGTAACATGGTTTGTTGTGACATATGTCCTGTGAGGGATATGAAGTCAGTAACTATCATGTCTGTCATCATGTACTGTCTGCAATCCTCATACTGTGCTTCTGCACTTTACAGATAAGTGCTCTGTGAGTAACACAAGAAACAAAAGGCACCACAACACCGCCCAGTCTGCAGATGACTTTACAGATGGGGGTTTCCTCAAAAACATAGCACTGTCATGACAGGTATTAAAACAAGCAGACCAGCAATATTCACACACACACTGTTAAACCAACATTACTCCACATGCAGAATAATGACACTTACATTCTGTAGTCATGTCAGGCACATCCCCCTCCTGTGTGTTGGCCATTTTCCACAGTGTATGTTGTTAGAGGTAAATCCCTAATCCATCTGTGATGCTGTTTGCCAAACAACAGATCTAGGTCCTGCTCACAGTGAATGAAAAGGCCTAACACCAACATGATGTTCCTAGTTATTGGAGTGTGTTTCCATGCAATTGGCTATGGGAATGTTACCACAGCTGTACCACATGCAATCAGCTAGAGTAGGGCTGCAATTTGTGCAGAGGCCATGAGCTGATCATGAGAATCACTTACAAAACACATGCTGCTGCTTAAGCAAAGCAGGTGTACGTCTGCACATCTACCACAGAGGGATTGAGAGAGGCAGCCAGAGGCAAAGATAGGTCAGAGACGGGGTGAGAGAGTAAAACCTAAGCATGTTTGTGCCACACACCTACCAGTACAGGGTATCAAACCCCAGACTGAGTATTGCTATCACATGTCTATGCAGTTACTGGATGCGACACATAGCTTACATGTTGAGGAGCTCTCCAAAGGTACATGTGATAGTGAGTGACATCTGCAACAGTGATATGGTAGCAATACTGTAGGTGTAGTACACATGCCTGTCCACATGAACAGGTGTCATCGTCAACATAGCCACACTCTCTCAGGGACTCACACACATTGACACACTGGCAGGGTCTGGAATACACCTCCTCACTAGTTAGTTTGCCACAATACAGTACTGCGCAGGTATCACATGCACCACAGGGGTTATCCAGAGGTTATATGGGCAAAGGGTATGTGGAGGTGTCTGACATCAGACAGCATGCTTTAGTATGCCAATGGGGTTGTAGTGAGTGTGAATTTTGCCAGAAGCATCATGCATCACACACACACAGACACAGGGTGCCAGTACTGACATGCATGGGTGCATTGCTTCACGGGTGTGTAGTGGTTGACTGTGCCAGAAGGCTATACAAGGCTAGATGATGGGTATACCTTGGCATCAGGCCACATGACAATGGTCTGCAGTGGGGCTCAGGGGTGTAGTGTCTGGATTTGCCGACACAGGTGGGTATTGTATTCAACATCCAGTCACCTGGGCAACTATTGTGTGTGGCCATTGCTGTGCATTGCTTGCCATGTATGTGCTCTGGGATGTGCACACATCCCACATGTATGTACAGTGACATATGGAACTGATCCTGAGGTGTCTGGCCCATGTTGTGTACACAGATTGTTATCATCACATGTGCCAGTCCTGGCCTCATGTGGCAGGAACAGGTAATGGACAGCAGAATTTCCCTGCACTTACAATGATTGCATGACACAGGTATTCCCTGGTGTCAGTGCCATCTTTCCATACAGGGCATGTGTTTAAGGCATAGTATGTCCTTTCTGGGTCACATTTAATGGCACCACAGGTGTTGCAGGTGTCCAGTGGGGAATATAGTGAAGGTTCACAGTCTGCATGTACGTGCCTATTGTACTAATGGACAGGGTGCCATGCCCTCTGTAGTCCACTGCAATCACACCATGGTTACTATCTGTGGGCAATATGCAGGGTACTTCCACCATAGCGGTTGTTGCCTAGGCAAGTGTGGTTGTGTATGAGCCATTGGTCGAGAGTGTTCTCTGGATAATACAAAGGTTGCTAACTTTGTTCGCCAAGCCTTGATGTCACATGTAGGGGTACGGATTGGCACAGCCTCTTGGCTCTTTCGCATCTGTTATCCTTGTACGTTGGACATTGTGACATATAATAGGGCCATCATATAAGAAATTTGCAAAACCCACTCCACAATGAGTCCAGATGTTACACACTCATGGCCACCTCCACACAGGATTTGAATGCCAAAAACAGACACAAGCACACACACACACACACACACACACACACACACACACACACACACACACACACACACACACACACACACACACACACACACACACAGTTGTCATGTCTGGGATTAGAACTCCTACTTAACTAGTTTATCACACAACAGCATTACCCAGTATTAGGATGCATCACAGAGATTAGTGGGCTACACCTTTCCCAAAGGTGTATTTCACAGTGAATGACATCAGCAGTTTTGCCAAAGTAGGGCATTTGCTCTGTAGTGAGTGTGACTAGCCTGAAAAGCATTGCTCCCTACACAGAGAGAGATACACACCAGTTGTCATGTCTGGGATTAGAACACCTACCTAACTAGGGTATCACACTACAGCATTACCCAGTTACAGGACATGCCACGGAGATTATAGGGCTACATTTTTCCCAAAGGTGTATTTCACAGTGAATGACATCAGCAGCCTTGCCAAAGTAGGACATTTGAATTGTAGTGAGCATGACTAGCATAAAAATACATTTCTCCCTACACAGACAGGCACACGCACATAGTTGCCATGTCTGGTATTAGAACTCCTACCTATGTAGTTTATCACACTACAGCATTACACAGTATTAGGACGCGCCACAGAGTTTACTGGGCTACTCCATTCCCAAAGGTGCATTTTAAAGTGGATGATATCAGCGGGCTTGTCATAGTAGGGCTATGGGGAGGGCAGTGTGTGTGCATGGGCCATAACCCATTCATCTAGAAGTTGATACACCACATACAGGCACACCCAGGGTTATATTCTGCAGGTACATGTATACAGCTGCTAGATGACTACTGGCTTGTACAGTCATGTTGCACAGCTAACACTTGCACCACATAGTCTGTAATGCACATGGATACCAGTGGCTAATTTCTACAGTGAGTGACATTTACACATCATGTGGTGGTAGCCATTTAGATGTGTGCTGGATGGGACAGGCCCCATGATGAATGGCTCTTTGTCACAGTCACTCTCTTCCACACATCTATGTATGTCAACTTTTGGCTTATTATAGTGCATTGTCCTTGGATATATGTCTGTATTCCTATCCACTCTGTCTGCAATGCATGACTGGTGCATACTGAGGAGTGTATGCACTAACATCTGCAACAGTCAGATATGTATTGTCCACTGTTGTTTGCAGACATGGTCTTAATTTGTTTAAGTGTGTGAGCATGCCCAGTATGACCTTTCATATGTTGTCTGACATTGCCTTCATTTCTCTAAGTGTGTGAGCATGCCCAGTATGCTCTTCTGTATTGAATGTGTGGATCCATTCCAATTAGTTTGTACTCCAGTGCAGACCTTTGTGTTGTACACCTACAGGTAGAAAACTGTTTTTGCAGGCTATCTGTATATCATTTGGCAATACTGGGACAAAGTGTGCAGGGGATAGTGTGTACTGTAGGTGATTGTATCTGTGCTGCTTCTGCTATATGGTACTGGTGTTAGCAGAAATATTCAGACATGTGTACTGTTATACACTGTGATGTTTTATGTTCTCAAGTACTGTCAGGTGGACATTCTTGCTTACAGTGATGTCCTGGGGAACAAGGGTGAATGCAGCTGTGTCCGGTATTGTGGGCAGATGCCTACATATTCATGGTAAGTTATGCCATTCTGGAGGGGGAGCTGCAGACACTTGGTGCTGGGTCTGTGAATCCGGTTCAGCACCTTAGTTCAGTGCTGGCAGAGGATCCCATACTTGTACATCCATCAACATGACAGTATGGCCTTAACTTGCTGTGGCAATACCTCACAGCTGTACAGATTCAAACAGGTTACCCAGAGGCAGGGGCCATGAGTCAGGACATTACCCCTATTGTGGTGTATGGGCAGGTTTGTAGCTTCCCATTTATGCATTTGCAGCCAGGGATAGTGTGTGCACACAGCTGTGTCGGACCTTGCACATTCCATGCTGCCCATGCTCCCACGCCCCCATTATTCTATCCTCTGCCATACATTATGCATACAATCTCTAATACTTTCCCTAAGGTTGTCACCTCATCACAACTGTGTTTCGGTTCAAATGGCTTATGTGGAGTGTGTTATGTTGTTATGTGGGTGTCCATGACATAACATGCATTGGCAGTATGTGTGAGACACAGGCCTTTGGCAGAGGCCTGTAGGCCATTTGGTGGAGATGCGGGCCAGCTATGGCAGGCCATTGCATTCTGTCAGTCCTACAGTCCCAGTCCGCCATACAGTATATTCCCCTGGGGTGACAGGGTAGGTGTGCTAGGTGTTCATGCCAATACTTTCTATCAGTACTGATCAGATGGTGTGGATGCTGGCAGGGTGCTACCTCCAGCTAGGGACACACCTGCATGAGACACCTGCACTGCATGCTGCATTCTGTCACTATTGCCATATACAGGTGGAGGTCACATTGTACCCATTCTCAATAGCAGGGATACGACCAGAGAGGTACCTGTGGGTGGTGTTTGGGTGAGCTGGGTGCATGTGTGCTATGGACACTACTTGCATCTGATGCACAGACATGCATGGGGCATTCCAGTTATAGTGGCATGTGCAGGTACAACAGCTGTTCCACAATACATCAGTCCTACCACCTTTGTGATCTGCAAGTGTTCAGGCAGACTACATTGGTATTCCCTACTACAGGCCCAGATAATGTGATGCATACATGTATGTACAATTCCTGGGGGTGTCCATTTTACAGTTGCACATTATATACTGTATGTCTGGGATACTTTCCACTGTGTACTGCTTGTATATCTAGCCCAACAGCCATGCCATGTCAATCCTTCAGATGATGACACATATTACCACCATACATTTACAGTGGCTTACTGCTAGCATGTGTTAGACTGGTGGGAATTGTCTTTGGCACTGCAGTTGTGAGGACTTGGCCCTGTCATTGGCAATAGTGGGAAATGGCGACCAGGTCATACCTCAACATGTATACATACTGACCACTCTCACACAATATGAAACGGGTCTATATTATATCATCGAACGCTTAAAAAAGTGAACAATGAATAATCGACCCCATGTAAGCGAAAGCTTACTATCTCAAAAGATCAGAACAGTGATTTTTTTTCACAGGGAAAAAAGTCACTGTTCCAAAAAAAAAAAAAAAATTGAAATAATACATAAACATGGGGTTTCGCCCACACACCCCCCTACTTAAATATACCAAATCTGAGATCGCATTACAGTGCCAAAAATGGCAAAGTAACAAAAGCGGCCAAACAAATTCTTTCCCTGGAAAAGAATTCACTTAAAAGCCGCTTCGCTATTTTGCCTTTTCGTTGTTTTAAGTTCGACCAAGATGCATTTGATAGAATGCATCTTTGGTCATCTAATAGGAACCCTATAAAACACACGCCAACCTGATACACACATACCTGCATATTGTACAAATGCTACAATCTATCCTGCTACCTTGGCTCCCTCTGGGCATCAGTGCTCCACTGGTATTATACCTACACATGCATGTTACAACATTTCTACATAGGATTGCGGGGGCACACCTGACTTTTACTACATGTCTACATAGGATATGGGGGGGTACACCTAACTGTTTCTACATTGCTACACAGGATTGGGGGGCACACCTGACTGTTACTACATTTCTACATCGGATTGGGGGGGGCACACCTGACTGTTACAATGTGTTTACATCGGATTGGGGGGCACACCAGACCATTACTACATTTCTATATAGGATTGGAGGGGGGCATACCTGACTATTACTACATGTCTGAGTAGGGTTGGGGGGACACACCTGACTGTTACTACATGTCTACATAGGCATTGGGGGGGCACACCGGACTGTTTCTACATTGCTACATAGGATGGGGGGGCACAACTGACTGTTAATACATATCTACATAGGATCAGAGGGGCACACCTGACTGTTATTACATTTCTACATAGGATTGGGGTGGACACCTGACTGTTGCTACATGTCTACATAGGCTATGGGGGGCACACCTGACTGTTTCTACATTGCTACACAGGATTGGGGGGGGGTGCACACCTGACACTTGTAGACATTTGCTATGACTGTATTGGTATTTCAGGTACTCCATTTCATTCTGTTTTCTAACCTATCATGCTGACTAGGGGCCTGTCAGTGTACTACAGGTCCTACATTTGATTGCCCTACATATTAGTTTCTGACTTCCTACCCTTCAGAACTAACATCCTATTACCTGAACTGATGTGGTCTGTCTGTGTAGGCCTGGGGGGGCTAGCCTTTGTTTGTGTTTGTCTACACCTGTCTTGCTGAGTGTGACTGCTGTTGGGTATGTGAACCTCCCTGACTGGCATGTGTGTGTCATATGGACACACATGTAGCCCAGCACATTTCCTGCAGTGGGTTTTGTCAACATATGTAGTACTGGCTACTAAGGTGACACCCGTGTTTGTTACACATCTCATGCTGCCACTATAGGTGTCTACTATCTGCTGGCATCCTAGTCAGCCACCCGATTCCCTTGCATGCTCACATCCATACCATAGATACAAGTAACTACACATACTACTCCAATCAGCAATTGGTAAGGGGAGTGACTTACCTTGTGGGTGTGCCAGTACTGAGGTTGGTGTTGGGGGCTTCCTATGTTGGATGCACATAGTACACTCCCTATACATGGTTGAGCACAGGTAGTGTCATGTTTGGCATCCCTTTTACTGTATGTTCAAGTCAGAGAGAGGTGTCATTCCCTGGGTCCCTACTGTGTCAGTGTATGTGCTATGTGTTGCCTCTTTGCCAAGGCCATGGCATACTGGGCATGCCCCCATCTGCCTACTGGGGAAGGCTCAGGTTATTCCTCCTCTGAGTCACTCTGTGCCTGTATAGGCCTTGGCATTGGTGGGGGGCTGTGGGCCTTGACCTGTGCTGTTCCTGCTGCAGCTGTTTCCCCAGGATCATATTGTGTAGCATGGCACATATGATAACAATTTGGGTACATGTAACTGGTGAGTACTGCAAGGCTCCACCGGATGTGTCCAGGCTCTGGAACCATGACTTGAGCATCCCAAACACACACTCTATTATGATTCTAGTCTGTGCGTGTGCCTCATTATGGTGTTCTTGTTTGGGTGTGTGTGCATTTCTGATTAGTGTCATCAGCCACAGCTCCAGTACTTAACCAGCATCCCCCACTAGGGTAAGGGATGTCCCTACTGGCAAATCTCTGGTACAGCTGTGTCAAATGCCAGATGTGGGAATCGTGATAGCTTCCATTGCAGCCAGCACACGCATTCATTATAATGCCCTGGGCATCGCACATGACCTTGCAGATGATGGAGGGGAAGCTCTTGCGGTTGATGTAGGCCCTACCCTGCTCACCAGGTGGCATTTTGATGCATATGTGCATTCAGTCTATAGCACCCACCACCTCAGGGTATTCTGCTATTTGGTGGAAGAGACACATATTGCTGGCCAACACCTCACGGGTGTTGAGGAAATATATGTGCTTACTGGCATGTACTGACATGGCATCCAGGAACTGGTGGAATATTCTGGATGCTGATGCCTGTGAGATCCCATGATATCCCCAGTTGGGCTTTGGGCTGTACCTATGGCTAGTATTCCTAGGCCTACACATACCTTGGTATCCATTGGGATGGGTTCCCCTCTGTTAGTTCTGTGTGTCAGGCATGACCGGCACAGCTCAACAATTTGCTGTAGGAGGTCCTTGTCCACCCTATAGAGCTCCACTATCTCCAGCTCATGTAGCCCCTGGTAGGTTACCCTGGGTCTGTAAACCCTTCTCCATCTCCTCACTGTGAGTTGGTCGACAGCATTCTCATCCTCACCACCCTCAGCCTCTTCCACATGTTAATGTCTGATAGCTGCTGCAGCCCCTATCATTCTGTTGTTTTTGTTTGTTAAAATTTCCCCACTTGTATACATTGGTGGTGTAGAGTATTTGGGTAAAAAACAGAGGGAAAGGTGTTTGCATAGTTTATAGTAGTGTTCTGGGCTCGGCTGGTATGCTGCTTCTGTAAGTGGCTGATTCTGATACATTTCACCTGCCAGCTATGCTAGTTCTTCTAGATGACCTTCCTACTGCTGTTTTCCCTTCCCATTGCCTTCCTGTTTAAGCCCGGGGGCACGCCGTGCAAACACAGTGCTCAAATGTGCACAGAGCTGTTATTTCCTGGTTTTCATTTTTTTTCCCTTTAAACCCCGTGTTCGGCACGCACACCCACTTAGGCAATGTACAGAGTACTAGGCAGCTTCAGACACAGCCCATTGCTTAGCTGTGCTAAGCTAGAAGCAAACCCGAGCCACAGGGCTCCAATCTGCTTACAGTATGCCTGACACACCCCCCTATGATGTCAGCTAACTCCTAGGCTTGCACCAAGCTATTCCAACTCTTACACTGTTGGGTGCTGACTAGCATGCAGGGGAAATCTGGGATTCAGTATCATTCCCCTTATTTGCATAGGATTGCCTGCTGATGCATAGTTACATGTCCCACACTGAGCCTCCCCTCTTAACAACCACTATTCACTGGCCATGTTGTCTTCTACCTGCCATTGGGCACAATGGCAAAATAGTGATTTTGGTTAGAATCCTTATTTTATGTTTTTTTTTTTTCTTATTTTGCGGCCGATCCCATTTGCCCGCCACTGCCCTATGTTTAAACAGCCGAGATCAGCTTAAAAAAATAAAAGTTGATTTATTTTATTTTTGCAAATGTTTTCCATGCCAATGGCCTTATAGTTGGCCATTGGCATGCTTTTTATATGATATCCACCCTTTATTTGGAGCTGTCATGGCTCCATTTTGTAATTTGCAGAAATGTACTCTGTTACTGGCGGAGTACATTTCTGCAGATTACACTAGTCCTGCATGGCCGGTTCCCAGCTTCCTGGATCACAAATTCACCTAATTTGCATGGATTTCTTCTGCAAATGGGTTAATTTGCATACAGGGGCTGAGTCCGTTCAGGACTAGTGCAGAAGCGCTCGTGCAAGTCCCTGCAGGTTATTCCTGGATCGCACTGCAGACATATTGACTGCTGGAGCTCCTGCACTAGTCCTGCATGCCATGCAGGGCTTGAAGAGTCTGGGGGATAGAGTGGTAAAGCAGTTTAGCAGATAAAACTTATGGTCAAATAAAATACAGTTGATTGAATGACTTCACATAGGTTGAGTTCAACAGCTGTGATAACAGTCCCACTATGTCGAATGTGATTAATAGCCATATTGGTATTTGGAAGAGTTGCACAGCTTGATGTTCAAATCTAGCACAGAGATTCATTTTGTGTGAACATGCTGACATCACACAGCAACCATTACATCACATCAGTCCTATCCCTTGATATGTTACACGAACACATGTGAACATAGCTTTAGAGTTCATGGCAGTAGACATTTGTTCTGCCAATGTCATGGTGATATTGCTGCTGTGGAACATGCATTGAGTACTGCAGTGTACATGAATCTGCTCCAGTTCTTGGGTGGTATATATAAAGGCATACAGGGAAACATTCATTGACCACAGAACATTGATATAGGACTCACCATATTTCTGTGCACAGAGCATACTCATTTAATTATTGTCAGTCTGACAGGCTGATATGACGTTCATTCTCAGGGATCTTTTCTTAATTCACACATTAATTACATTTCTTTGCTACTCTGTATGTAGAGAACATTTGGGAAGGGCAACCCCCTTAGTTTCTTAATCTTGAATTATCTTCTGTTTCTTCCCTCTCAAATAAAAAAAAGTACACTTTTTATTCAGCTACTTTTACTGTAATTGTGTTCTTCCTACTTTATTACCTTATGTCGCCCTGCTGCTTGCTCTTAAGTGTTGAAGTGCTTTTATTCTGCTGTATTTATTATTGCTTGTTAGTAGCCTGATTAAATGTGACTGTTATTCTAACCCTCTTAGTTTTGGTTTTAGTACTTGGGCTTCAGGACAGATATTTTAGATTTAAGAAGGTTTTTGTGGTCTACGTTGTTTTGGACAAATACTTATCAAAACCCTCTCTCCATAAGTCCATTCGAGTTTCAGAATACTATGTCTGGACATTTCTCATCAGTTTCTCCTCTCAACCTAGTTGACATGGGCATACTGAGACAGTGTAGTGACTGCCTCATGTTCACCAAAAACCCTCTTCTCCTAGCACATAATTCTTCTACTTGCAAGAGATGCATCTATATCAGTAATCTGGTATCCATGCTCTCATGCACCACAGTCAGTACTCCTGACCAGAAGGAGATTGCCAGTACAAACTCCACATCACATTGCCAAGCACAACACACACTCACCTAATAAATAGCGGAGACCTCCAAAACATGCTCACAAACATTTCACACACAGCACCAAACACATCACAGACAGTAGACAACACACCAGTGTCTCATAAACACAACCCATAAGGCATAACAATAAACATATACAGCCCAAAAGGCACAACAATAAACTAAACATACTAGTCTTTGGCAACTCAGTTGTGACACACACCAATGTCCCCCTGCTCGACAAGGAGAATATCACAGTCAGTTCTCTGTCAGGTGCCAGAATCCACGACATCACACATGCACTTAAGTCTCTCCACAGTAGGTACAAGTATGACTCTGTCTTTGTTCATGTTGGTGTGAATGACTTGAGACATATCTCCCTGGACTATATGAAGAGACACATGACTGAGCTCTCAGAGTTATGTGTCCCAGGCAAGTATGACCCAAGCCCTAACCAGCATCTTACCTTCACGAAGAATGATACCACAATACCAACAAAAAATAATGACTTCATCAATTGGCTTAGTTTCAGGTGTCATTCCAAGGGGATCCAGTATCTGTCTGAGTGGGATGACATGGTTGACAGGCCTCAATGCTTTGCGGAGATAGCCTCCACTTGTCACCCCTGGGATTCAGGATTCTGGCCAAGGCTGTTGCCTCACCCATTGTGCCTTTTTTAGGCAATGTCCCAAAGACAAATCTTCCAACATAAAAGATATGTCAAAAAGCAAATTGAAGGTCATGCTGTTTAACGCTAGGAGCCTTAACCTGAAAATTCACTTACTGGAGGCTCTCCCCTCACTGGAAGTTGCCGACATCTGTGCAGTCATGGAAACTTGGTTTAAGCCTTTGGAGAGCACCCCTGCCTTACCAGGTTATACTTCATTCCACACATCCCAACCCTAAAATGAGGTTAGGAAGACTAAGGGTGGTGGAGTTTCTATCTACATAAAGACAAGTACACCTACAGACTGGTTTGCCAGCATGATGCACTGGAACTACTCTAGGTGCAACTGAAAATTGGTAAGACATCCATCCAAGTTATAGCCAGCTATAGACCCCCTTCCATGATTCAGGACACCTGCTCCTCCTACCTGCACCTACTTGACTCCATCAAGGTACCCCATAACACCCTGATCCTTGGTGACATCAACTACACACCATAGACTGGGTGAACTATTCCTGCTCTAATGTACTCACCCAACGAGTCCTTGACTTCATCAGTTCTAATGCACTAGACCAGCTTATCTCATCCCCCACAAGGGAAGATAACATTCTAGACTTGGTTATCACCAGCATGGGTGACCACTTTACCACCCCCATAGTAAGTTCTTCCCTGGAGAGATCAAACCATCGGTTTGTCTCATTCAAAGTGTCTATCCCATCCAAACCCCCCCCCCCCAGCCGTAACCAGGCTAAAAAACTTCTCAAAAGCTGACTATAACCTTCTAAAGGAGGGTATCAGTAGCTTCCAACCACCACACCCCTCAGAGGATGCAGACAAATATGCCAAACAGTAAGCCAGTGCAGTATACAAGCAGCTGTACAACTGCATGGACTCAACCATACCCAACAGAACTAAAACCTGCTCCTCAAGGAAACATAAACCTATCTGGTGGACATCATCTATCAACAGGCTTTAAACAAAAGGAAGGAATTGTTGTCCAAGGGTAAAAAGGCACAAATTCCCAATTAAAAATCTTAGCCTCAACAAGCAAATTAGATCACTAGTGAAAACCTCTAAAGCCAATTATGAATCAAAACTAGCCTCCAAAACAAAGACTAACCACAAAGCCTTTTACCTCAACAAGCAAATTAGATCACTAGTGAAAACCTCTAAAGCCAATTATGAATCAAAACTAGCCTCCAAAACAAAGACTAACCACAAAGCCTTTTTCAGTTACATTAGGAAACTCCATGGCAAAGCCCAGGTTTGTTCTGAATTAGTTCATAACAGTACCACTTACACTGATCCTGTTGACTTAGCCAACCTGCTAGCCGATAGGTTCAGTGCAAACTTCACCCCCTGTCCCCTACAAAGGCCCATTTGACATCCCCGATACTTGGCCTGCACCACACATCTCTGTAGACCAGGTGTTAAAGGTCCTAGCCAAGGCAAAGAACACAGCTTCCATGGGACCTGATAGTAACCCAGGTTATATTATGTACCATTTCCAGTAAGAACTAGCTTCACCACTGAGCACCTAATTCAACCATAGCCTAAGTAGAGGCTTTATTGCAGCAGAGTGGAGAACTGCCATTGTCATCCCTTTGCATAAAGGTGGTGCCACTATTGACCCTGGAAACTATTGCCCCATTAACTTGACAAATCTTATCTGTAAGGTCATGGCCTTAAGTTAAATGCAAAAAAATTTATTATCATACCATTCTTCAAAACCATGGCCTCTACTGATTACCACATCAATGGCAATTCCCTAAGCACACAACCTGTGGTAAGAGACCTGGGTACACAGGTTAACAACAATCCCACATTCTACCATCATGTAGAGGCAGAGGTCAGAAAAGCCTTTTACTTGGTTTATCTCATAAGTAAAGGGACTGCATCAAGAAAAAAGGAGGTTATTACCTCCCTGTACTCTTCCCGCATTAGGCCAATAATTGAGTACAATGCCCCATTTGGTATTTACCTCTCCAAACACCTGCACCAACTGGAAAGGCCATAGAAATACCTCACAAAGATAATCCATGGCCTTCAACACCTGTCCTATGTGGACAGGCTCAAATCACTTTCACTCTACTTGGTGTCATACAGATTGCTCAGAGGTGATCTCTGTCTCTCCTACAAGGCAATCTCAGACCCTGCTCTACTGGAGATGCTTCATGTCCATAATTCTAACTCCTCGTCCATTACCCATTCAAAAGGTCTAAATCTAGTATGTGACATTAACAAAACCTGCTGGAGAGACAGGTTTGTCTCCCAGAGGCTGCCCCGTCTCTGGAGTAAACTCCCCATACACGCCAAACAAAGTACATTGCTGAACCTCTTTAAGTGCAACCTTGATATGGGAAACCACAAATTTGTCCCAGGGGTTCCACCTGTGTTGCTCATTGACAGGGGTGACAGGTACTAATTGAGGTTTCTTTTTTGGGGTTAAACTCGTAGCTAGGCTTGCAAGGTCCCCAGAGCCATTAGCCTAGTAATCTCCTATGATCCTATAATACCCATTGATAACTCATGTGGCAGATGCCAACGATATACATTTCTGGGGAATACATAGCATCATACTGTGGTGTTTGCATCTCTTCTTATGTGTCAGCACAATAACTGTGTCAGGCAGAAGTGTTTTACACAAGGGTATTATATATGTCAGACTCTGCTCCCACATTTGTAATATCATACACACACCTACATATGGGATGCATAACCATTACAATATTGAGGTGCATAATTCTCTTCATCCTCCTCATACATGTCTTAGGCCACTTTCTGTGGTGTACATAGTTAATACAAAGGTTAGAGCTGACATTGATGGAATGGGTTTGATTCTCGTAGAAGGAGATTCTGGCTTATAAGCCATTTCTATTTTCCAACATGTTATACTGAAGTCACATGAAAAACGTCCAAAAAACACAGAGTCAAAAAAACTTTTTAACACTTTAATAAATTAAGTGCTTTCATTCTGAACTGTCAACACTTCATCAGACATGAAAAACACACCCTCATCACCCTTAAAATAGTGGAACAAGCTCTGACAGTTTGGAATGAAAGTGCTTAATTTATTAAAGTGTTAATTTTTTTTTTGATTCCATGTTTTTAGGACGTTTTTCATGTGACTTAGTTTAGTTTTTGGATGTTCTTTTTCTTTTCTTTGGTTATATTATATTGAAGAATTGCACGCTGTGCAAATATTTCATAATGTATGTACTGTCCTTGTGAAATGTTATCTCATCTCAGCATGTAAATGACACATATGTCATGTAGTTCAACTATGTTACAATATGAATTTGTATAACAGTCACGTTCTATAATATAATGACTGCTTTTATTTACCTACATTTGCTCAGGAAGTGTGACCACCATTAATTATTTTGACATATGCATTGCAAAAGTTTATTATTACATATTTGCCTTTGTGACATAACCACCTTCACATCAATTATCATAGAAGAATTTAAACATTTAACCTCACTTTTTTATTTCTGTGCACATTGTTCTCAGTACACTTTTTCTGTCTGATAACCCATGTATTGTAGTTGTTCTTGTTGTATCACATCACCTCTTACTTATTACTGTATTCGTATGTTTAATTTATGTGCTCCATACACTCAATACACTTTCCCTGCCTTTGTACAGCATGCATTATTTGCCTTTTGTAGCACTTTGTGCTGTCCATGCAAGCATGCTTAACAGGTTTGCCCATAGGCAAGCCTGTTTGTTTAATGCTGCTCAACACATTTTCCTGTTGTTGGCCATGAAAACTTACTTGTATTTGTATGGGCATGATGAGTAGCATGGATATGTCATTAGCGCTACTGCTCAGCTCATAAAAACATAAAACATCATTTAGGCTTTGTGCAGAACCTTAATGACTGTTCATGAATCCTTTTTTTATGTATATGTAGACATTTATTTTATTTATGTGCTTTGGCCATATTAGCCCTCATTGGCTTATTTTTAGGAAGAATGAAGGTTGTATTTACACAGATGGAAAGACTAGTCACAAAACTTGGGCAATTCTTCTACACTATGACACAGTGTGCTGGTGGGGTCCTTATCTCTAAGGCAACATGGCTTGTCTCCAGGTTCTGCATGGCCTTTATTGGCCAAGCCCTGCCTTCAGCATGCATTCCATTATAGCCAGTGTCTTGTCACCCAACAGCTGATGCTCACCTGTGGCATGCTAATCACACTGTCTACCAGGTGAATACAGCCCACCTCCTTCTTGAGCTAGATGTAGAGCAGGGTCTCCCTCCCCTGTTTCTAGGAAGATGGCTCAGAATGAAGATGTCTTTGCCTCTGATAGGAAGCAGGATAATGAGACATTTCCTTCCTGAAGCTCTCTTCCAGGTAATCTCCTTCCTCTGTCCTGTAGCTCCATTCCCTTCCCATCAGAAACATCTTTGTCTTGAAAAGTGTCATACATTTTCATTGGTTAAATTGTTTCTTGAGTGAATGAATTTCTAGGTCTCTGTTTTTTCTGAAAAGATTTCAAGCCTGCATAGACTAAAAGCATTGCTGGTGATTCCTTTCTAGTTTTCCCCACCTGCTCTTCCCTTCCTTTCCAGTTCTTTAAACCTGGTGATTTTTAAGATAATGTAAATTGAGCTTAATAAGCTCCTCCCTTTCTACACTGCTGTTGATATCTTGAATTGTTTATTTGCCTTTCCTTGTGCTTATATTGAAAAAGTGCATTTTGCCTCTCATTGTTCTACTGACACCTGCTTTGAATTCATTATCTAGCTAGCTGTTAGATAGAGTAGTATATTTTTACACTCTAGCAGGAACTTGTTTTTACATCAAGAGGCCAGTGGATTTTCCATCTAGTGTGCTGGGAGGTAATCTTGTCTCTTTAGGTTGTGGAAAAACTTGAAATTTCTGCATGTGGTTTTGTTGGCTGGAAGGCTTATTAACCAGCTTATAGTGTTTTAGTACCTTTATAAATACTGTACAACTTGACTCATTTACACACAGCAAAGTACTTTTATTGAATAATCACACTTTTATAAGCTGTTTAAAGTACACTGCTGAATCCGTATATTTTAAATTTGTTTGTGGTAGCATTTTTATCCTTTAAGTTTGTTTGTGGTAGCATTTCACTCCAGACACTCCTTTACTGTGCTTTTACATTAAGAGGACTACAATTAAGCATAGTAGCTGTTTACCTGGTCTACCTGAGCTGTAAAGCACATAAAAGAGCTCTAAGGAATTTTTGCACGTCTGTTGTATACTGTCAACGTCCTGTAGCAGTTTAAAAAAAACTGTACTGCCTGCAGCAGCTTTAAGTAGTTAATTGCACTGTATTACATTGTATCTGTTAATTGTAGAGCTGTTGTAAGCAGTTTGTTTGTGGTTTTGTTACACATGGACTCCAAACCAGCTATTCTGCACCCTTGTGGCAGAAGTGTGCTGATCTGACCTGTCTGAGTACTGGTATAGTCCATGAGGGGGTGAATAACTTTAGATGTACCTCATTGGACTATATGAAGGGAGACATGACTGAACTTTTAGATTATGTGTCTCAGATCTAGCCTTAAGCAGCAGTCTACCTTCTCCAAGGATGATGCCTCAATACAAACACAAAATGATTGTCTTTAACAACTGGCTTAGCTTCCGGTGTCAGTCCAAGGAGATACAAAATATCTGTCAGCCTTAGAAGACATGGTCAATAGGCCATGCTGCTTTGCCAGAGATGGTATGCACCTGTCTCCTATAGGCTTTTGGGTACCACAAAGGCATTAACTATTTATTTATTTAATTGACATTTGTTGACCGGGATAGTCTGACTGAGCTAAAGTCCTTTTTTAGCAGAGTCCTGGAGAAAAAAGCTCCACAGTAGAGCCAAGAGCAAGAAAGATTACATGATAGCAGTAAAATACGATATATAAATATATATATATATATATATATATATATATATATATATATATATATATATACATACATACATACACAAAAAGTAATTAAGCAAATAATCATAAAAGCTCAGTAAAAAAAAACATTTAAACTAAGTAGTATGTATAGATTTAGGTAATAACAAGAACTGGCAAAATCACAATAAGATTATCCACAGTAAATAAATATATAATTCAAAACAGTTAGTTTTGTAAGCTGCATGAGGTGAAGCTATATAATATAAAAATAAAAGCAATGCAACTAGGATACAGGTAGCATGTTTCTCGAACTACTAAGTGAGGGAGCATGGCGAGTGGTAGGTGACTAACTTGTCATGCTCAGTAGGTTAGTAACGACAAGGTAATTAGAAGAAAGGAAGGAAAGGGAGGAATGCAGAAGGAAGTGCAGGAGAAAGGAATGGCTCAAGTGGGATGAAAGCAGTGACAGGTGCAGGTGCCATTTAGGCAATTTTTAAGAATTTTCTTAAATTCATGGGCAACAGTAATATTTCTGAGGATCTTGGGAAGCTTGTTCTGTGAAAGAGCAGAAAAATAGCTGTAGAGATTGTGTCCAATAGATGATTTAGGTTTGTGAATTTGTAAGAGACATTGATCAGAGCTTCTGAGGGATCTAGGACGGTTATAGGAGACTAAAGAGGAAATGTTAGGGCAGAAGGAGATCTTGTTTAGGATAGAATGGGTGATAAGTAGTTGAGTAAATAATAGTTGATTAGGAAACTCTAGCCAGCTGAGTGTCCAGAGAGTGAGACAGTGGTGTGATTTAGAAGGCAAATTAGCTGTAAATTTGGCAGTTTTATTGCAGTTGGTTTTGAGTTAGGAAAGCAGTAAGGACTGTAAATTAGTTAAGATTTCTGAGCTGTAGAAGAGGTTAGGGAGAAGGTAAGCTTGAACAATTGAGATCCTGGAGTCTGGTGTAAAGAATCTTTTGTTTCTATATAATAGGCCAAGCTTTTGGTGGGTTTTCTTGATACAGTGATGCACACGTAGATCAAATTTAAGTTGGTCATCTATGATAGCCCCAAGGAGTTTAGTGTGGGTATCAGGAAAAATAGTGGTGTTGCTACGGGAAAAGATGGTGAATGAGGATTTAAAATAGCAGAGGGATTTTGGAAGGAACAGAAGAAATTTAGTTTTTTTAGGTTTGAGTATGACTTGGTTGTTAGTAAGCCAACTTTCAGTGAAGTTGAAAGATGTTTGTGTCAGGGTGAGCAAATCAGAGGGGTTATCAGAATGGAGATGATTGTAGAGTCATCTGCGTTCTATATGACAGATGACTGAGGACAGAAAGTGTGAAGTTGGTTAGTAAAGATGTTAAAGAGAAGGGGTCCTAAAACTGAGTCCTGAGGATCATCCATTTTGATGGGGAGAAAGGGGGATAGAGCAGAGAGCTATTTGATGGATTGCGGTCTATCTATGAGGTAGCTGTTAAACCAAGAGATATTTGCTGAAGAGAGGTTTTGTTGAGACAGTTTGGAGAGAAGCATGGAGTAAGAGATTGTGTCAAAATCTTTAGAAAGATCTAAAAAGAGGCAGGACACAAGTTTATTATTGTTTCTGGCTAGAGAGATGGAGTTAGTAAAGGAAATAAGTGCAGTAGTCATGCTGTGATATGGGTGGAAGCCATGCTGAGTAGGGGTAATCAGGTTTTCTTTAGTGAGAAAATACAAGATTTGTTTATAAACACAGTGCTTGAGAATTTTAGAGAGGGGAGAAAGTATGGCAATAGGATGATAAAAAGAGACATCTACAAAGTTTCCACCTTTATGTATAGGTATGGTATGTAATTTTTTCCAGAGATTAGGGACAGTGGATTCACTGATAGAGAGATTAATGAGGATGGAGACAAGATATGCAACAGAGTTAGCAGCAGCCTTAAGGAAGAGAGATGGTAGATTATCAGCTGAGGGAGAGCATGGTTTAAGTTTGAGAAGATTTTTGATGTAGCTGGTAGGAATGTGATTAAGTGAAAATGGACATTTTTGCAACTGAGGGGTGGTGGGAGGTGTGGGGATATAAGGGTAGGGAATCTTTATAAGTTTGCTGATAGTATCAATGAAGTATGAATTGAAAATGGATGCAGTTCCTTGTGGTGTATTATTGGGGAAGGGGGTGGGAGTTGAGGGCATCCCTTGGTGGAGAATTTTGTTAACAGTATTGTAGAATGTTTAGGGGGGTTCTTGGTTCTGTAGTAAGGGACTTGTGGTAAAAGTTATTTTTATCAATGTTTATGTGTTATTTTATCAGATTTCAGAGTTCCCTGTATTGTTGGTAATATGTAAGAGAATTAGTCTTAGTCCAGAGTTTATAGGCAGAATCTCTGTTTAGGATAAGAAACCAAGAAGAGTTACTAAGCCAAGGAGAACACCAAGATTTAACTCAGACAGTTCTGGGAGGGGCAAAGAAGTTCAGTGTGTTTAGAAAGATGGAGGAAAATTGAGTAACAGCTTCATCAAGAGGTAGAAATGAAGGGAGGGACCAATCAATAGCACAGAGACAATCATTGAATATAACAGGGTTGAAGTTGGATAGCTTTCAGCATTCTTTAAATTTGTGATGTTTAGAGAGGTGGGGGGAGAATCGTTGGACATGAATAAGGGAGTGGTCACTGACTGATTCTGGTAGGGATTCAGGTTGGTGATACACGTTAGTATTGGAGACAACAATCCAGTCTAGGATAGAATAAGTATTTGTGGGTTTCTGAAGAAAAGTGGGAGAAGAGATGGGTTGGGTGTAGACACAGAAATTTATACTAGAGGTGAGGGAATCAGTGATGAAGGAAAGCCATGTAATATTAACATTTCCTAGTATTATAATTTCATTATGTATATTGTCAGACATCCAGTGAAGAATCTGTTCTAATAAGGGAATGTTCTCTCCAGGGGGGTATGTAGATGGGGACTATAATAAGAGATTTATAATCACTGAGCTTTCAATTAGCTATAATGAGTTCAGCTGGATGAAAAGAGTAGGACGATTGGTTAGGGAGATAACATTTGGAGATCTGAATCCCTAATGGCAACACCTTCATCTTTTTTATGTATGTAACCGGGGGGTAGAAATTCATTGTTTGTGTAATGTGGTTTGAGCCAAGTTTCAGAGACAGTAATATGTTGGGGGAGTATTCGGCTATCCAAGAGTGGAATTCAGATATCTTGTTAAGAATGCTGTGGATGTTGATAGAGTAAAAGGAGATATGTTTGGGAGTAAGGTTGGGAACCTTCAGAAGTGTCTGTGTAGTATTGGTAGGTGTTGATGAGTTAAAGTGTAAGCCAGGGTTGAGACGAAAGTCAGGAGAGAGTTGAAGGATGTTGCAAGGAATGAGAAAGAAGAATATAATGGGGTAGGGTGTGAGACATTTCTGTTTGATTTTGTAATATGGAGAGATCTTTGGAAGCAAGTTGATTTTGAGGAGCGTGAATTCAGTAGTAGAGAAGAGAGCAGGGGAGAAGGAAGAGGAGAAGTGGCTGTCAGTGTTTATAGGGTAGTGAGTGGAGGTAGGAGTGATGGGATGCAGGTTAAGCTGAGAGTGATAAGAGGTAAGGTTAGATAGGAATAGAAAAAGAAAGGAAGAGAAGAAAGGGAGGAACATATTTGAGGGAAAAGAAGTATATGAGAGGGTTGAAAGAGTGAGACTAAGGTAAATGTAAGTGAGATAAATAAGAAAGTGGCGGGATGGAAGTAGAGTGAAAGACAGGGTGAAGTGAAGTATAAAGTGTAAAGAGGTGAAAGGGTTAAGATATGAAGGGTAGGATCTAATTGGGTGATATTTACTGGAAGTCAGAGTACAGAGTGGGTGGGAAATAATTGGTTAAATATAAAGGAAATTGATGCAGAGGTGGGTGGGAATGGAGGTAGGGTAGTGGGAGTGGAGTGAGCCTAAATGAATGTGAGGGTGAATGGAGTGGGTTGACCCTCAAATACTTCAGTGTACAAGGCCAAAAAGTTTTCAGCAATCAAGTCAAAAGGTAGGCTACCAGTTCAATTTTGTCCCCATTCAATGTTTAGTCTTAAAATAACCTGCAATATTCAGCATCTTGTGCAAAACAGCCAACCTAAAAGTAGTTTAGTATACCACTGCCACACCAAGTGTAAGGAATGCAGTTGTTTCAGTAGATGGCCAAACTGTAACAGATTTGGCATCTATAGCTACAATTACAATAAACAATATGAGAGAAAAATGGAACTTAAGGAGAGGAAAGAAGGAAAGGAAGCAGCTGTCAACCTTGCCAGTGTACACTACAAAAGTACTGATCCTTAACAAGTGGATGTATTTTGTATCAACTTACAATAAACTCCTTGTCAGGTTCTTTCAAAAGAAAAGTCCTGCCCGAGGTAAACTTTTTTTAAAGATAGCGACCACTGGACACATCTGGGAATGATCACTTACAGTGAGGGTCTAAAGAGAAGGTAAATCTGGAGAAGTAAAGAGAATAGAGGTTAGTTTTTGCCTGTAAGAAGGAAAGAAGTATAAGATATATAATGCAGTGGATATACTAAACAAAAGACTACGGAATAAATAACATAGTTATTTGCTTTCCAATCAATCAGGATGCATTAATACAGTACAACATTCATTGCACATATACATTTATTACACTGTTAGTCAATTTTTAGACAAAAAATCTGTTACCAAGAAGTAAGGAACTTGATGAAAAAACACTTTTAAACAGAATAAGCCTACAAATTAAACTGTTGAGCCTACATAATATACTTAATAGATGCAACAAATGTTCCATGTGAATTCACCCAGGTACAAAGTGCTACCACTATTGCAAGTATGTCTTACAGTTTGAATATGACATACAACCTTACAGATGTATTAAAAACAAAGCATCTACATTGATAACAACATATATCAGCCCCTTAAAATATTCAGCAGTGTTGTGTAACCCTAGCAGCAGCCTCACAAACTAGTAGCAAGCATCTTATAAAGGAGAGGTAATGATTTAAGTAACGTGATGCATTAAACAATCACACCACATTGCAGTTCAACAGTTAATAATACAAAATTTTGCTTAATGAAGCAGTACTTTAAAGACATTACAGTCTAATAACATCAAATAGACATGAGTATTGGTGTACAATAAGATATTACTCAATGAACGTGTACACTACACGAGTGACAAACCTGCAACAGAGATTCAAAAATGGCACATGGGGTACTTAACAACTAAGTTTAGATATTACAGGTCAATTGGAGTGAGGGAGAGGGATATCTATGACAATCATGGATTTATGACCAATCATAATGTCACTGCAGCCCTCAAATGCTGTAGCATACAAGGACAAAAAGTTAATCAGCAATCAAGTCAAAAGGTAGGCTACCATTTCAGTTTTGTCCCCATTTAATGTTTAGCCTTAAAAAACAACCTGCAATAATTAGCATGTTGTCTGAAACAGCCAACCTAAAAGTAGTTTAGTATGCCACTGCCACACCAAGTTTGAGGAATGCACTTGGGTTTTAGTAGATAGCCAAACTATAACAGATTTGGCATCTATAGCTACAATTACAATAAACAATATTAGGGAAAAACTGGAAGAACAAAAGTGGAGGAAAGAAGGAAAGGAAGCAGCTGTCAACCTTGGCAGTGTACACTACAAATGTAGTGATCCTTAATAAGTAGACGCCGCTTGTATCAACCTACAATGAACTTCTTGTCAGGATCTTTCAAAACTGAAGTCCTGCCTGAGGTAAACTGTTTTTAAAGATTGCGACCACTGGATGTATCAGGGAATGATCACTTACAGTGATGGTCTAGAGAGAAGGTAAACAATGAACTTCTTGTCAGATTCTTTCAAAATCGAAGTGTTGCCCGAGGTAAACTTTTTTAAAAGATAGCGATCACTGGATGTATCAGGGAATGATCGTTTACAGTGAGGGTCTAGAGAGAAGGTAAACTGAATTTGCACACAGCACAAGGGACAAAACAGCTGTAATAAAGATTTAAAACTGTTCACGCCTATTGAGCCTTTTATAGGCAGTGTCAAAATAACCAACCTTGCAACATAACAAAATCCTCTCTAACAAGAAACTGCATTCTCTGGAAGCATTCCTCACTTTGGAAGATACTGATGTCTGTGCATTCACTGAGACATGGTTCAAAGCTGTGGAAAGCATTAAGGCTGTGCAGGGCTACAACTCCTTCCGTATGTTCAGACCACAAACTGACAATGGAGGAGGTGTATCCATCTTCATTAAGGATAAGTACACCTCAAGACTGGTTAAACAGTATGACTCTCTTGGGCTTCTCCACTTCCAATTAACTATAGGCAAAGCCTCCTGGCACATTATAGCTAGCTATAGGTCCCCCTCCATGAAACAGGAAAAGCATAACACATACCTTACTGGAGTCACTTGCCATATGCCTAACACCTTACTCATGGGTAATTTTAATTATCCTACCATCGACTGGGAAACATACATGACCACAAACATGCTGGCTCAAAAGTTCGTGGACTTTGTCAATGCAAATGCTCTGAAAGAGCTAGTCAGCACACCCACAAGAGGCTCAAATGTCCTGGACATAGTACTCACTAAAATGGAAGAGTATTGCACCCCCTCCCCTATGTGATGTCCTCCCTGGTAAGATTAGACCATAAATCAGTTTTGTTTGATGTAATTATAAGACCAGATAACCCATGAAGCTCAAAAATGTTTAAGAATTTTTTAAAGACAAATTATCTCCTACTAAGTGATGGTATAAGAAGTTTCAAAGCCCCATTAAACACAAATAACACAGACTCCTATGCAGAGGTGTACACCAATGCCCTGCATAATCACTTAAGCAGTTGTATAGAATCAGCTGCACCTGACACGTCACTTTGGTGGACCCCAAGCATAAACAGGCTATACAAGAGAAAGAAACTAATGTCCAAGAAAAAGAGGGAACTGGCTCAGCAGAGGAAGAAATCCCTCTCTAGCTTAAACAAATAAATCTGAGATCTTGTCAAGTCTTCCAAAGTTAATTACAAGGCAAAAATAGCCTCTCTAGCTAAGGATAATCACAAGGCATTCTTTAACTACATCCAAAATCTAAAAAGGAATACCCAGCTATGCACTGAACTGGTTGTGGATGGCACAACCTATATTCAACCAGAGGTAATAGTCAACCTGCTAGCTGACAGATTTGGAGCAAACATCACCTCCCTGTCCCCTGCAGTCATCCTCAAAGAATATCTGCCACCATTCCTCAGCCTATTATCTCAAGAAAGCAGATCATCTTGGCTATCTCCAAGGCCAAAAACAAGGCATCAGTGGGACCAGACAATATCCCAGGTTACCCTTTAAGAACTTAAAACATGATCAAGCAGACCCACTTGAATCCCTGTTTAAGCACAGCCTGTGAACTGGCTATGTTCTGGTGGAATGGAGTACAGTAACAATAATCCCTCTACACAAACGGGGATCATCAACTAACCCTAGGAATTATAAGCCCATAAGCTTGACTAGCCTCATCTGCAAGGCCATAGAAAGCATTATTATGTACCATATTTGCAAGGACATAGGTAATCTCCAAACTCTGGAGCCAACCCATTTTGGATTTGTTAAAGGTAGATCATGCCTGTTAAACATGCTTGACCTCTTCAAAAAACTAACCAAGGCCCTGTACGAGGGAAAGACAGTGCCTACCACCTATCTTGACATAGGCAAAGCATTTGGCACAATCTCCACTCAGGTATTCTAGAGAAATTCTTCCATTTGGGAATTAACCCCTACATTACTAGATGGGTAGCCAAATGGCTCACTGACAGAACACATCCTGTCAGCCTCTAGCAAAAGAACAGTCACCAATGGTGTACCACAAGGTTCTGTGCTAGACCCATTACTGTTCCGAATTTATTTTTCAGAAGTCCAGGCAAACTTGGATGGCCTGTGGCTGACCAAGTTTGCCGATGATTTCAAGTTGGAAGCAATCAATGAGTCCCTCAGTAATGTTAATATACTGCAGACAGGATTAGCGTATGCAAATGACTGGTGCCAAAGCCACGGATTAAAGATAAAGGCGGAAAAAATGCATTATTATTTCCTTTGGGAAAGCTGACATCCATGCTAATTACATTATAGACAGCACCCCTATAAGTGTAGACCCAGTAGTAAGAAAATCCTTCTATGTGACACATCTTATAAGTAAAGGCATTGCATCTAGATCTAAGGATGTTTAATTCCATTATACTCAGCCCTCATCAGACCAATAATTGAGTTCAATGCATCCTTTTTCATGTACTTCACCAGACATCTGCAACAACTGGGGAGACCACAGAGGTTACTCACTAAGAAATTACAGGGTACACAAAATAAGTCTTGCACAGAAAGACTGAAAACTCTGCCACTGTATTCTATCTCCTGCAGGTTGCTAAGGGGTGACCTGTGCCAGGCTTACAGAGCAGTCTCTGATCCAGCCCTGATGTAAACGCTACACATTCATAAATCAAACTGCAGGAGGGTTACTTCCTCCAGGGATCTAATCCTAGCCTCTGACGTGAACAGGTTATGCTGGAGAGATACATACATCTCCCGGAGACTGCCACTTTTCTGGAACAAGCTTCCAATTCACATAAAACAGAGCCCCTCACTGACCCTCTTTAAATGCAACCTACATCAATAGATAGATGACTTTAAATTTATTCCTGGGGCTGGTACCCTTGTCCCTCCTGGACAGAGGAAGTCAGTATTAACTGCCATATATCCTTACTTCTGCAAACTACTCAAGGGAGTGCTTGCAGCAGATGGCATATCTTAGAGTCTGCTGTTTTAAAGATTAATTTGGACAGTTTACTCTGGATATCCACTTCTCTGGTCATATCCTCCTTGAACTAACCTCCTAGGACCTGGCTGAGAATATCAAATAAAGAAAACTGATGTAGTTTATTTTGTCAGTGCTCATCTAACAATTTTGAATAGCCCACATGACAGCCAACTGGTAAAGTCCCAACTAGGCTTAGATCTTCTGTGAATAACAAATTAAAATGACTGGAAAACTCAACAACTTAGTTCAATTACTTGCAACAACTTTTATTGTATAAAATATATGACCATACTGGTTCAGCGCTTTCATCCCTTACATCCAGGACTTCCTCAGTCATTCTAATCACGTGTCAGTCAATAAATACCATACCTTAAAGTGAGCAAATAATTAGTTTAGCCCATTAAATACATTTCATTAAATATTCAAGGAATAAAAATACATATAAAAACATTGTGATATATACCCTATTATAAAGCATTACATTCTTTGTGCTCATCTTTTTAGTTCACTAGAAATAGAGATGGCATCATTTAAATGAGGTGGGTTAGAAGCATCTGTTCTAAGATGCCATATCATTTTTTTACTTAATAATCTGTTCTTCCAATCTTCCCATATACTTTGGCTTCTATTTTTTTCTAATATTAAAAATGTAAATCCGATAAACATAATGACATTGTAACAAGCGTCTTCACAATTTGTCATCCTTTTTGTTGATACTACAGATGTGCTGGTACATTCTTTTATTAAGGGGATGGTCAGTCTTGCCAATATAAAAGGCTGATCACAAACAGCAATTCACCAGGTAAATCACTTTATACATTTTTTAGTTATAACTACCTGACTTTCTCCATTTGTTTAAACTCTCAAGAATCTCTGTTTCTTCCCCTGTGTCAATGTAATGACACTGGTTGCAGTACTGACATATGTGCCTATTGTCCCCATTTTATTGACATAATTTCCGGCAGGCCTTTCCAACACGTTCTTCAAATTATTCTTTTTCTTGTAAATAAAATTGTTTTCTCCCAGCTGTATATGGGGAAAATTCAGCTTCATGCCCAAATATCCCAATTTCTGTACAGAACCGTTTTAATACCTTCTGTATCAGTAAAATAAAGTATTACTATGTAGTTAAAAAATCAACTATCACTTCATTTCTATTATCCTTTGTTTCTTTGGCTAACGACATTTTTTTATTTTTAAATAACACATGAATATCTGCAACTAGCCGAAACATATCTAGAAATACAGAAAATCTCTAACCTTAAAAACCTCCATTGCCTCCCCCCTGTTCATCTTAATAAAAATCTCCCCATAACTGAAGAAAATCCCTCCTATCTCCTGTCTCCTCATCTATTCCCCTCCTCCATCTATTCAAACTCCAAAATAATGGAAAATTGCATTACCCCAATCAAACTTCTACATTTCCAAAATAATGGAATGCTGCATGCACTCACCACAACACAACCACCACTTCTACTATCATACTTTGCCCTTCCACAACATGGTTTAGACTGATTCCACACAATACCAACCAACCTCATCTCCTTCTTCTCATTCATAGACCTCTTAGACAACTCATATGGTCAACCTGCAACTTTGCACTCCCCTCTCCCCTCCTCAACCTTAGGCCTCTTACCTAACACCCTTCCTACCCTACCTACCCTCCCTCTCACTAGACACTCCCTACAGTGAAGCAACTCCCTCCTCTCCCCTCAACAACCAATAACTATTCCTCCCCACATCCCTCCCATCCTCTATCTTTCTCTATTCTTTCTAATTCTGTCCCCTTCCCTCCCTGTCCACTTCCCCTCACTCCACTATATGTTCAATGATTCTTCCTTCCTCATCTCATCACATCACCTTCCTGCATGCCTCCACTCTCTCATCTCCTCTCATCTGCCAGAAAAATGGTTCCAACACTCCTGTCATGGTTAAAAACCAAAAAAAAAAACTTCTTCCCACCTCAAACCTCTATAAAAACCTCACTAAAAACCAATCATCCCACCTCCAAAATATCACCCCACTATCCTGATCCCATTGTATCATGCTATGGCATAACCATAGACAATCAATTAAATTTTGACTATCATATTGACTTCACTATCAAGTCACTCAATAAAAAGATGTAAGTCACTATCACTATCACTTCATACTACTAAGTACTACCACTTAAACCCTAGCCCAAACTCACCAAATTCTACTATATACTGCCTCTCCCCCCACTTTTACTCCATCATTTCTACATTTATCCAAAACCAAAAATCAATATACCACAGTATACTGATATTATACAAAGCTACTATAACCAAACTATCACTGGTCCTAACTTAAAACTGGCTCTCTATCTAAACTAAAAAAAACTCTTAGCAAAACTAAACTAGCGAACATACTACTACAGCACTACATCAGCTTTTAAAAATCACCATAAACTTCTCACTCACCTCAACAAAACTCATCTCACTTACAAAAATCTTAAATCAGCCAGATCACCCAAATAAACTAGAAATCAACTGTGAAATGTTCAAAATACACAACAATCAGGAGATTTTCTATTTACAAACATAAACTGCTCTAAAAACTCACCAACTCATAAACTCTCCCTCAAACCTATCAGCTTTCAAAAAAAAAAAAAAAAAACCTAAAAACAAAAAACCCACTGGCTACCCCCCCAAAAAACTTGACTCTCCCCAGCTCTTCTCTCTCTTCTACTTTTGCATTCGTCTGTTGCTTTTTGCTGCTTTGTTTTAAACTTCTTCCTCTATTTATTTCTGTTCTTGTGTTCTCTGTTCTGTTCTTACCCCTTCCCTCCTGTCTCTCTTGCTCTCTGTCTCTTTGCTTCTTTTTTAATCTTTCTTCCCTTCTTATCTTACCTCCTCTCCTCTTATTTCCTTTCTCCTCTCTCCTCCGCCTGCGTCTTCCTGACCCCACTCCAGCTTTTTTTTTCTTTTTCCTTTCGTTCTCCTTCTTCTTTTTTTCTTTTCTTTCCTTTTCTCCTCTCTTCACCTCCACCTCTAACCTGTACAACCCTTTTTGTTTTTTTTAACCTTCTTACTTTTACAACTAATACTACTTGTTGTACTGGACTACTTTTTATGGACATTTTTTTACTTTAAATATTTATGTTGTTACTGAAACTGTTTCTCCTCATTGTCCAACTGATTTTTAAAATTTTCTTTTACATCAACATCAAAAACGTATTTGTTGTTGTGTGTAGCCATATAATATTTTTTTTTTTTTTTTTTTTTTGTATTAGTTAGTATTACTTAGTGACCTTATAAAGTGTAGTATTTTTTTTTTTTTTTAGTGAGCTTTCTTTCCTCTCCTCTGCTGAAAATGGACATGTATCCAGCCAGACTAGCCCGGTTAACAAATGTAAAATAAAATAAAAATAAAATAATAAATCAGCCATCCTTGCTGGGTATCCTGTCTCAGTAAGCATACTCTTTAGTGTATTTAACTTATCCATACACCACTCATCTCTCAATGTAAGACAAGCGATCATAATAGATTAACATTTAACTAAACCCTGCTTTTGATGCAATGGGTGGCAACTATTGTAGTGAAGAAAAGAATTACTGAATGTTGTTTTTCTGTATATTCTCATCTCTAATGTATTATTACATCCTTTAAATATATTCATAAACAAATATGGATTTGGTTTTGATGAATAGCTGAGGTAAGCTTTGAAAAGATAGTGGTGTCTTCTAATGCCTAGACAAACCCCCAGATTTACTATTCTTCTGTGAAGGACTAGCTTAGTCCTGCATGGAAGCAGCTATTTAGGAGCACGACAGCAGTGCGCCATACATATTAATGAAGGTGCACTGCCTGAGCTCTTAATCTTACACGGAGAGTGTAAGAGTGCAGGAGGCATGTCTGAGAGCAGACATCTCAGAATATACATGCCCCTGCAATGAAAAATAGCAGAAAGCCCAAAAGAATGAGCGAGCCCGCTCATAGGTGTCTGCATACCCCCAGCAACATCCCCCACATGTACAACAGCAAAAGTAAAAACAAACAATATAAAAATACCATTTTTTTATGAAACTGATTAAATCTAACCATAGTGCGCTGGTTTTCCCAATGTTTAGCTACGGTTAATGCAGCTTAATTGACTGAAGAGGATAAAAAGGAATATATATGCAAATGAAGCAATATAGCAATAGTTTAATGGGCAGTACATTCGACTTACGAGCAGGCATTCCTGGTTTGCGTCCCACTGCAGCACATTCCATTTTCCATGTCAAATCACGTTATGACCAATATTTTAGTTGCATAACCTACTAAATAACATATATTTGTGAACTGGAGTACTGCATTAAATGCAGATGTGAGGTGTCAGTGTCATAATGTTGCAAAGTTCACAGATAATCACATGGGTCCCATACAGTATATGTACACAGGAATCATGGATACAAATGGAAAGTAAAATGTGTTATAATTGATAACTCCATACAGCTTTCAAATCCCCCACCTTCCCAAGAACCATTAGACATTACTGTCTAAATCAGTGCAGTGGTAAGTGGGGGGAAGCACTACTAAGCAAGTGTAAGCACTATTAACCAGTAGTAAGCAGGAGTAAGCATATGTAAGCACTAGTAAGTGGGTTTAAGCCCGTTTGCACAGGGGTAAGCAATGCGCACATAGGTTAAGAAATATGGAAGCTAACTCTCTGTAAGCATATTTAACTGGACGTTAGCATAGCTTACTCTCGTGCAAACCCACACAAACCCGCTTACAAGTGGTTAAAAGGGTCTTAATCACTCTGTATCCAACAACCGCTGTTCTGCCCAGCAACAAAATGAACAGCCTTTCAGGTCTTGAACCCAGGACCCTCTATACCATAGTCACACTAGTTA
The DNA here is from genome assembly GCF_019279795.1 of Protopterus annectens. NCBI lineage: Eukaryota > Metazoa > Chordata > Ceratodontiformes > Protopteridae > Protopterus > Protopterus annectens. Next base: position 462,698,052 of record NC_056728.1, on the reverse strand, counting down.
ACCACTAAGCCATCACAGCAGTACATATGACTGAGGTATCACCAAACAAACCCTCACTATAGTAAAATAAAACTGAACATGTGAAAGGAATCAGTATACAGTCATATGTTCTATAACCTACTACATAACATAAATATGTGAACTGGAGTACTGAAATAAGCCCAGATGTGAGATGTAATTGTAATAGAGTGTTGAAGTCCCCTATTAAACACAAGGACCCCATACAGTGTATGTACACATGAATCATGGATACCAGACATATATATATATAAGATGTAATGAATAATAAATAAATGCCAAAAAGCAAATATAATGCAGAGTCAATTTTAAGCAACACTAAGCATTGCACAGGCCGGCTTAGGAGGTGTAAGCAATGTGTAGGCCAGCCAACTCAATATGCCCAGTGGTATACCCCTTTAAACAATGCCAAACTTAGGTAAGCAGGTTTTCCCATAGCTTAGCCTTTTCAAAACTGGTCAATCACAGCAAAGTGCAGGAATTCGGCCCTAATTAAACCCAACAGGCGAGAATACATCTCATAACTGGTTGTAGCTTTCCCTTGCAGGCACCATGGCAGAAAGGGGAGATGGAGTGCACTTCTGGGTGCAGTACTGAGGCATCTAGGAGTCCAGAGTCATGACAGGACTCCTTGCCAAAGACCATTTGCAGAGACTGCTGCAGGGCCAGTACCAGGGTTGCCAATACAAGGTGGAAGCTTGGGACCATCTTGCTCGTGACCTCACCAGTGCCACTGGCATACTCCGAACTGGTGAGCAGGTCAGGCATCACTATGCTGACCTGAAGAGGTGAAAGGGGGATCTCTTGGATCAGTGCATCCAAGAGGTTAGGATAGCAGGGGCTGTCCCAGCTGTGTGTAAGTATCACTCCACTACCTGTTTAATAATTGCCAGCTCATGCATATTATGGCTAGGTATGGCTAAATATTCCTCTTATGTCCTTCACAGCGGCAAGTCAGCGGACCATGAACCAGGAGGCCCATGGATGTCACCTGGAGAGGTTGTGACACGAGGCAGGTTAGTAATACTCTTGCATTTACTGTCATATGAAATAAATCTAGTAAATTAATTGCCAGTATAAAACTGGTATTGTTCAAGGCAAGTACTGCATACACCAGAGAATATGGCAGGAAGAGTCTCATATAGTTTGTATGTAAAGAAAAGCATAATAGCCTGACAATAAAGGTCTAACTGCTGGACTGCATGTGTATACTGTGGTATCATATGGTAATGTAGATTTGCAATTACTTAATAGTACTGTTGTATTAAGCACTGTTACCCACACTGTGAAACATAAATAGAATATGCAGGAATGGCTATATATGACTGGTGTAATCCCCAGAGGTTACTTAGTACAAATGAGAGACACATAGACAGAAAACAGTGAAAATACAGACATCACAATCTGAATAGTACATGCAACTGAGATATGAACTGTTGTATTTTTAGCACACACAGCCATGGTTCGAATCCTGGGAGTGGTAGTTGTCTGTATACAGGATCATACCCCACAACTGTGCAGATAAGTCCAGAATGTCCAGTATATGGGCCACTATCTGCTGCCTGTCACACTGTCCCCCTGGGAAATCAGTGGGATGATCCCAGATGTTTAGGCAGCAAACAGGAAATTCAACTGATTGTCACACATCTATGAGAACAAACTTGTCACACTAGCAACTCCCCAAAATCTTATGAAAGTAATAAGCCATGTATGTCCCATTTACACCTCCATGTTGTCAAGCAGTGACCAGAGTGTGTACAGTAACAGAGTGAGATGTATGTGCATAAGACTAATGAGAAATCTGGTGCATTGTGTGGCAACAGTCAGGTAGTGCTAACAGACATTGCTCCCACAGGTACATCGGATATGAACACTGTGCTGAGAAATAAAAGCTTGATGCCCTGTACTGGTACTGTTTACTCTGGTATTGTATAGAATTGTGAGTGTTGCAGGTGCTCTGAATAATAAGGTATCACTGATCACTGTCATCCACACTGTGCTACATAATATAACTGTGTAGGAAATCTGGCATAAGAGTGTTGGAAGTCACTAAAGGTTGAGGAGGGCAATAGTCTACATATGTCCCAGTTCAACTGCATGTGGTCAAGACATGGCCAGAGTCTGTGCAAAAAGAGATGGACAGGTATGTGCATAACATCAACCTGGAATTTGGGAGTACGTGTCGAAACAGTTAGGTAGTGTTAACAAACAATTCCCCCACAGGTATACCAGGTAAGAGGTGTATACTGCAGGTAAAACCAGTTCATGTATATAGAAGTTGACAGCCATATCACTGTCCAAACTGAGGCAATAGGGTAGTGTAGTAATACTTGTAAGGTACAGATAATAGCAGTGACTAGGAAAGTAATGCGAACTACAGGAATATACTAGTTGTTAATTGACATCTACCCTCCCCCATATCTCCAACAATACAATAAATACCCACCTCAACTGGTAAGTGATGACTCCTCTGTTATGTTGGGACATATGTTCTATTGGGTGATAATTATTTAAATATGTTTGTATGCATGTTCTATGTTGAAATACTCCAACATTGGTGGCATGGTGCCATCAATGTACCTGCATGCTGGTGTTATTACCACTGTGGACCCATATATGCACGTGTTCCGTTTGCTTTGCAACTGTTCTATTTCTAGTATCTGGGTTAATGGGAATATCTATGCATGCTGTTATACCTAATCCTGAAATGTGTTGACTATTACTAACCCACATATGTTGATACACCATAAACACCATAGCATGTATGGGAATGCGGGTCCCAGCGGACTCACCTGTCCCACCTCAGCTGGCCATGGCACAGAGCAACAGCATGTCTGGGGCCCAACCAGGGACCTCTTCATCCATTTGTCCTGCACCACCTTCGGCTGGAACCACCTCAGGGGATGGGGCTCGTCCCCCATGCGAGTGGGTGCAGACAGGAACCTGTCACCCATCGCCAGGTCTGGGTCATGGTGCCTAGAGAGCTCAATCAGCAGTTTGGAGATCTTCTATGCCAGCTCAAGGGCCGCGTGTCATGACTAGAGGGTCGGCCTGGCTCTGCAACTCAGCCCCCAGCACAGCCACCTTCGAGGCTGTGATGGTGCAGTGGTGACTGCCCATGGGTGGGGATCTCAGTCCCACTGTTTCAACTAGGGGGCTCATGGGCTTCTGATTTCCCATCACCCTTCCCCATCAAGGTGTTTACCCCCCACATGTGTCAAATACCACACAGTATGGGTCTTGTTTGCCTTGTCTGTTAACCTACCCACCTTACCTCCCCAAATATACCTACTATGCCTCCCCAGCATCCCACTCTCACCTGAAAAAAAAAGGGCAATCTGTTCCCAAAAAAATATATCGCCCCATACATAGCTGTTCATTTCACAGACGTGTCCACTGGGCACATGTAATCTGGTATAATTGGCATCACAACATATTATTGTTGTCCTCACCTCACTCTCAGGGGTTTGAGGGTCCAAATCTACCTCCAAATTCAGTGTATATGCACAGCTGTTGCTGTAGAAGAAATGGGCAGCTATAGACTTTCCCTGCAACCATCCTGCACATCCCTAGCTATTTTCCCTACTGTCCTTCCCTCTTTGTGCCCCTTTTCACCACTTTCCTATCAACCCTTTTTTCTTTTCTTTTAAAGAAATTAGCATGGGGGTAAACAGGAGTAAGCACTTTTAAGCAGCTGTATGCGGGTGTAAGCTTGTTTGCACAGGGGTAAGCAATGCCTACACAGGTTAAGCAATTTATAAGCTAAATGAGTATAAGAAACAGTAACCGGAAGTTAGCAGTGCTTACCTCTGCGCAAACCCATGCAAACCCGCTTACAACTGCTTAAAAGTGCCTTAATCGCGCTTTATCCAATGGCTCTTGTTCTGCCCAGCAACAAAATAAACAGCCTTTGCAATGATCCAACCCAGGACCCAGCACACCATAGCCAAAGTGATTTACCACTAAGCCATATCAGATACACATAACCTTGATGTTTTCAAAAACATATCATCTAGCCCAGTCATCCAACAGTACAGGAAATGTATATATATATATATATATATATATATATATATATATATATATATATATATATATATATATATATACATACATATGCATAAATCTATAGCTATATATGTCTACAACTATATATATATATATATATATATATATATATATATATATATATACACAGCAATATGTATATGTAAGCATAAATATATATATATATATATATATATATATATATATATATATATATATATATATATATATATATATAGGTATATACAGACATACATCTGTAGATAAAATTGGGAACATTAAAAACGTATGTCTGCATGCACTGTTAATGGGGTTTAGGGGGCCCAAACAACATACATCTTGTACGTATAGATATCCCCCCACAGCCAAACATATCTGCCCTGCAATACTCTACCAACTTTTGCAGATCCCATAACCTGGACCTGATGCAACATGGGCACAAGATGTTAACAATACTCCTTCCCACTTGTATGATGTCAGGCTGGTATCAGTAACATATCATGCAGTACAGTCTGGCTATCATAGGGAATGTACAATGTGGAAGCAATCAACATTCCTAGGATAAATATACACAGACACATATATGCAGATACATATATATATATATATATATATATATATATATATATATATATATATATATGTAACTACACATACACACACAGAGATATGTATAAGAAGATACATATGTAGAAGGTGCACACAATAAGGAACAGCCACTATGCCTACAGTTGCCACCTTACCAACTGGACACTGTATGAGCCACCCATAGAAATGACAATTGTTGCCTGCAACATATACCCACAGATAGATCAAAGGGTATAACACCACACACATGTTTGCATACATGGGAAAGCTTTATTTGTGCACTATTACAGTTGTACATGCCATGTCATATAGCTGTTTAGACACAGACATACATATAACCAGAGTAATGCAACTGTGAAACAGTTATATTAATACAGTAGTCTGGAAAGGTTTACATATGTTGCTGTCCAGGCCGAGGCCTTCAAGTAGTATAATAGTAAAGACAGACTGGGCCACAGGATACCAATCAATCAACAGTAAATAATGCAGATGTATAGCCCAGTAGCCTCTATCTATACTCTGTACACAATCCCTAGGGGGTAAAGACCTCAGTTGACACAATGGGATGTATCTCTTACATAACAAGGCATAACTGACAGCATCACAATCACACTGACAAACAGAACAGTCTGTATGGCAGGAAGCAGTATGCCTGCATTTACCCAAGGTGAATTGTATGGTAATGTACATCCATATACCTTAAGGCAGCTTACCCCCAATACTCCCACATGTTGTAACAGCCTAGCTTAGTTATGGTGCATCCCCCTTTGACTCAATAATACAAGACCATATACCATTGTTATATACAATGGCCTCTGGAGTGCATAAGGCCACACATGTTTTGTGTAGGTGAAGCCCACACATATATGAACCCAACCCCACAATATGTGTGGGGGACACAACAGCAATGGACTGATGGCAGGAATGGCATCATGACATACAGCCTACTACATAACAACCCCTAACAGCATGTCATATGTACAAAGCCTGGTATGTAGGTAGAGGACAGAGGCAGGAAGACAGGCCCGTATGTGTAAAACTGTTGTCATACACTAAGCAAGTCACTGGTGTTACAAGATAGTCTGCAACATACCCTTACTCAGGAATATGAAGTTAGAAATAGAAATGGATGCAGCCATGTACTGACAGCACTCAATACACATACTGCCAGTGATATATCTGACACAGGACCTGTGTGGCGGACAGACAAAACATAATAGGCACACCTCTGGCCATCAAGTAAATAAGCCCACAGTTGAGAGCTATGCAGACAGACTGCATTCCAAGCTAAACTAGTATGTACACACAAACCCTGTAACACCGGTGCTATACAATGCATACAATAACATTACTCACACTCTGTCTCTAATTCTGGCACCTCCTACAGCTATGTAGCTGGCCTGAGTGTGCAGGTTCTCCTGTAAGAGGTATTGCTACCTGCTGTCTGTAGCACCGCTGCCTACACACAGGAAGGATGTCCATCATACAGGAAAGGTAAAGGGTCAACGCCTACATGATGTAGGGATTTATAGTAGCTGGTTGCCATGACAGTGGTAATTGGAAGTACTACACAGCATGCTGCATGCAGGTAGCAAGGGGAGGACACTGATTGGTGCAGAGACCATCACCTGATCATGTGCATCACCTACAAATTCCATGCTGCAATCTATGCAAAGCAGCTCATTCCATTTACTGGGGAGAGACTGAGAGTGAAAAAGAGAGAGAGTGAGTGTGCGTGTAAGGCACAGAAAAAAAAAACAAGCAAACCATCCAGAGACTGCATTCCCAGAACAGGTATGTGAAGTATATAAGTATGCAATTGACCGTAGTACTTGGTCCATAATAATGGGATAGATGATGTGGAATGATTTATATGTGCTTTCAGGTGTTGTTGTTGTTGTAATGATGTTCAGCTGAACAACTGCTAAGGACAATAGAGTCTGTCCTTGTGGGTAGTGGGCCATACCCCTCAACCATGCAGAGCAGCACTGACTGATAAGATGTAAGCCATCATAGTGTGTGTTGTGTAATGGGAAGTATGTATATTACATGGCTAATACCTACTGGTGAAAGTAATGCCATAGTGATGGACACGTGGGTTCCACAGCCCATCTCTTGCAGGATACTCAGCTTAACCTGTATTGTAGCATGCAGGAATGCCATAGGTGTGTAATAGGGTTACCTGCAATCTGGCCCTAAATATACCCCCCTAATGTCAGGCTGTGTCCATATGTGGCACCTGTCTGTGTTGTAGCAAGGCAGAACAGTGCAGCTGTGCAGGAAGGTGTTGTGAGATTGTGGACCTGATGTCTGAATGTACCCCACATATAAGTGTGCATATGTATATATATATATATATATATATATATATATATATATATATATATATATATATATATATATTTATTTTATATGTATGTATATATATATATATATATATATATATATATATATATATACATGTATGTCCACAAATATACAGATACCCGTGTGTAGTATTTACACATATATAAATATATACCTATATACACATCTACATATATACAAACACACACACAAACATATATGTATGTAAATACATGTTCCCTATATTATTACCACAGTGCTGCATGCTATGAGTGAGGAAATAGCACACATAGCAATACACACAGATGTCTACAGCTGTCAGTGTGTGCAACATGGATGGGTATGTCACATGTGAACCCCTTGTTGGGACCACATTGTCTGTGAAGTATGGAATGGGAATATGGGGAAGTATGGCATGTATAGCTGTGGAGGTGGTCAGGGTTGGTAGATATAGAGGACAGCCTACAGGGGTCATATGTAACATGTGGTGTGTAAACACCCTGGATGATGTGTGTGGTCTGTGATTTGGATGCCCCATGGGCCCCAATTTGGACACAATGGGAACAAGCCTCCCACCCACTGCTACTCATAACAGCAGTCCACATCCTGAAGGTGCCTGGCCTGGAGGCTGAGCAGGAGGTGCATGTGGGCCTTGTGAATGTGTACTGGGTGCCTCAAGGTAATGTAGCACATCGCACATGTGTCTGTAGAGCCCGTCATGGAACACACCCTGGACCTGACCTCAGGGGACAGGAACATGTCTGTGTGTGCCCACAGGGGGCCACATCCCCTGAGTTGGTTCCACCTGATGGTATTGCTGGACCAGTACATGAGGAGGCCCCAGGGTGGGTCACACATGTGATGTGGCCTAGTAACATGGGCAGATGAGTTTGGAGAGGTGGTTCTGCTGGCCAATAGTATATATACATACTATTGTGTCACTGTTATAGAACATATGTCGGTAGCAATAGTCTATACAATCCCGGAACATGTCCAACAGCATGCATAGATAACCCCAATAACACAGAATGTCAGATGTGCAGCAAACACATAGCAAGCATACCACAGGCATATATGGACCCATTGTGGCCCTGACAATGGCATGCGGGTGAATAGTCTGTAACAGGACAGCAATGATAGTGTCCACACAGGGAACATGGCTACAAACACATTGTACAAAGCGGGGTACAGTACAATATCTGTCCCACTGGTAGGTATGCTGTAGCCATACCTATTGAGTTGTGTGTACAGTTTATTGTCACTGATATAGTGGGGGGTGACGATGAGTATTAAGAACTGTGGTAACCTTGCTGCATGACTTGCTCACACCTATATTCACCTTTATGTCTTTCAGGCACAATGTCCCATAGAAGGCTGCCAGCATACACAGCAGCTGAAAATGAAATCCTGCTGAATGACCTCATACAGCACTATGCAGTCTTGTTTGGCTGGGCTGTCCATGATCAGCAGGAGCAGACTGCCCTGAGGAATGGCCTAGTCCACAGGGTCAGTGATGTCAGACTGCACAACCGCAGTTATGAGCTGGTCCAGCATCATTGTTCTGAACTACTTCGCAATGCCCATCGGCATGCTTCTGCAGTCTGGGGGGATCACCTCACGACAAGGGGCCATCTCCATCCATCCCCCCTGAGACATGTGGAGGAGCTCCAAGCCAACCACGTGCCACCTAACCATCTGCACAGCCACCAACCGCCAGACACCTTTGTGGAGATGGATGCCACCCACACACCAGCCAAGGAGCATGCAGGTAAGGCCACAGGGCACATCAGTAGACCACTGTTGTGTATACATCCACATCAGTACAGGTAGATCATGCATATCTGACATGTCATAGATATAGTTTGTTGCTGCATTTTAGTGATAAACATATGTGCATATGTGGTAGTATTGTGGACATGTACTGTTTATGTATTGTCATGCTGCACCCACCCTGTAGCAATGCCACAGGTGTGGCCACTGACTTTGCATCTCTCACCCGCTATGTAGGTCCCTCTGGGATACCACCAAGGCAGCAGCCTGTAGCTGGAGAGTATGGTTTATGTAGATGCTTGCCAATACACCGGGCATGTAATGGTGATGGTATATTGCATGCACACATTTAACACACCTACCCAGAATGCATGCTGTACATGTGCACATATTGTTGCTGTTAAATGCACGGCATCACAGGGGTGACCATGATGTGGTATAGGAAGGGTATGTCAGACACATGCATGATAACTAACATCCTGTCATTGTGGAATGTGTCCACAGGGAGTAACATAATGGTTGCAGACATGGCCTACAGTAGGGACATGTTTGGAACAACACCCATATACAGTGCAACACTAGTGTATATATCTGTATGACAATGGCAACTGCTGCAAAGTTACACTATGGCATAAGGTATTACTGTGGTCCACATTACCAGCTGGGACTAGGCTGTAACATGTGCTGTTCAGTGTATGGGACACTGCAAAGTGACACACATGTGTAGGCCTTACTTGTCATGCATCTGCAAAAAGGCTGAAGGAGGGGGGGTGTCAGCATGACACACCAGTGCACTGCAGCAGGGATCTTAAGGATGCTAAGAATGGCTGTATCTGCACATAGTCAGGTTCAGGAACTGTGGCAGACATAACCCTACCCTCACAGCAATAGCAATGGCAGTGTGTGAACACCAAGGGATGTGTACATGAGTAGACCTTGCAACTATGCAGATTAGGGGGACATGTGTAGGGCAGACTGAACAAACCCTGACAAATGCAGATGGCCCACCCTAATATACCCCTGCCAGGAGTAGTGACTGCTGTAGTACACATAACAAGAGGTGCAACAAACAGTCATAAGGGTGTTCACACATATGACCACATGGAGTGTATGCATCATGGTCAGCATCCCCACACCTAACACATTCCATAGACACTGTATTTGAAAGTACAGGACATATGTCACATATCAGGCTCATGTACTGTTAAGATATACGGTGATGTGGTCCCATGGCAGATCAAGGATGGGTGTGTCATATCAATAAGGGTGTATACACCTCCCATAGCCATGGTATGCTCTGATGGTTGTCAGTGTAAGAGTACTGGATTAGTCATACATGGTCTGCTGATGTTGAGAGCTGTAAATCAGACATCAGGCATTCACAAAGGACATCTGTCCACATGTCATCCCAGGTATGTGTTACTGAAAAACAAAGAGTCTGTGAGCATTAAAGCTGACATAACTGACACAGTAGTACTCATTCAGCAATGGGTTGTACACCTGTGAGATGTGGTGCACAGTACATGGCATGGTGCAGAACAGGTGCACACCAATACTGTGTACATGGGTGCAGTGGTATCCAGGGGAATGTGCATCACCTAGTGACACAGCACATGCATCACACACATGTATACCATTGCATGGATTGACTATAGCTGCACTGCATGCTGTTGTGTACCATTTGTTATGCATGTTTACAGATGGGTAATAGGAGGACTGTGTGTACTATCATTGTGCAACCTGACCTGTGTGTGTGTGTGTGTGTGTGTGTGTGTGTGTGTGTGTGTGTGTGTGTGTGTGTGTGTGTGTGTGTGTGTGTGTGTGTGCATCTTGGTGTGTAATTAGTTTGTTGGTAGGGTCACTCTGGTGAAGTGGAGGGAGGCCGATGCATGTAGGATGCATGTGTGCATGTGTGTGTGTTTGTGTGGTTGGCCATGTATGCACATGTGTGATTGTGGGGTGTTCATACAGCAGTACCTCTCTTTGGGATCGTGCAGTGCATGAAAATGGACTGCCACATTACACACCAGAAATACTTTTCATGTATGTAATCACAGGACAGCTGGTAGTATAATAAGGTCTGTAGCATGGAACAGGAATTGAGAGGGAAGGTAGACATCAGGTATACCCTTAATATCGCATTCAGCAGAGAGGTGACCTACAACCCACTTATGCAGCACTACGGATGCATTGAGGAAGTACTAGTCAATACCAGGGAGTGCATCCATATATTACAGTTGTCACATGATAGGCTGATTGAGCAGCATATCTGGCATGTACTGAGCAATACATACACATGACACACCAGTGCGTGATATTATGGAGTAATTATAGTAGCCCACACATATAGGGGCCATGCTCATGATGTCTGGACATACACAGGTTGAACACTGAATGACAGCATTGAGGCCATATAAAACCACTACACACAGGTCAGGCAGGTAATGTAGTAACAAGTCTTGTGTTGTGATTGCTTGTCTAGGCATTTAGAGGACTGATATGTTAATGAGTGGTATCAATTTGTGTATGATACCAAGTGTGATGCAGGATGGGGAACACATGGAAATATACGTGGGACTGTCTGTAAAGTCATGGACAAGTAGGTATTATGGTGGTGTGTTTGTGTGGGTGCATGTGTGCGTGTGTGTGTGTGTGTGGGTGTGTGTGTGTGTGTGTGTGTGTGTGTGTGTGTGTGTGTGTGTGTGTGTGTATACTGTTAGGCAATGCTGTACAGGTTTTAAAGTGCATTTATTGTTTTCCCCCAGAGGTGGCGAGGTGGGTCAGGGTCCCTCCTGCATGCAATCTGATGTTGGTGTCCATACAGACACCAAAGATGTTGATAGTACTGTTGAGGCACAGGTGGGGTTGTCAGGGGCAGAAACAGTGCCATCATTTGACATCCCTCTTTTAGCCACCCCATACAGTTTCAGTTCCTATACATACCCCATTACCAAGGCCATAGTGTTGGGACAGCTGGCGTTTGATGACATTGTACAGGAAAGTGTGATAACCATGCCTATTGAGTCTGGTCACAGAAGGCATACCCGGATGTCCGGCAGAGCACCAGATAGGCATATGTCCCAGGGTGCTCATGGTAGGGCTGCTGGACATCATGCCCCTTGTAGAGGCGACATAGCTTGTACAAGCAGGCGCATGTTTCGGGCTGTCATGGAGGCACAGGCACGTATGGAATGTTACACCAGACAGGGCCTGAGACTGCAGAGGACTGCTCTCAGATCTGCAAGCGACAACTTCCGTGAGCTGTCTGGTGCAATCCGTGCTTATACCGAGCTCATGGATAGATAGTCTGGTGAGATGATGGCCCTCAATGACCATGGTATGTCCATGTCTGAACATGTGGTGGGGGTGCGGCGACTGCCGTGTGGATGTAGGCCAGAAACACCAACAGCTGGCAGTCAACATGGACATGCTAGTACACAAAGGAGCTCCCATAGAGGCAGTACCAGCCCCGGCAGTGTGGGGGGGGGGGTGCTGTCCACACCACATTACAGCAGGCCATGAGCATGTGGTCCTGGCCAGTCCCAGGAAGGACCTGGTACCAGCGGACATTTGTCATCGTCAGGTGAGAGTAGCACATCAAGGCCTGTACCTAGACATGCCCATGGAACCCCTGGCAGGCATAGTCCACTTGTCCGTGGCCGGAGGCAATGAACTGCACACCTGGCCAGGTATGCTCTGGAGCTGTCCATAAGCAACTGTGTAGGGCAGCCACATGGCAGAACTGTGTGCATGCATACCCACACACTATACAAACACACCTAGGGCAACCCCATACCTACACACACCACATCACCATGCCAAGTTCACCTCAGTACACCCCTCATGCACACATATGGTGTCAAATGTATTGCCCACCCTCGGCCCCTGCAAACCAACAACACACCCTGTGCATAGGATGAAACCTGTGCCACATCCCTGTTATCCATACCATAAATGCAGGGACAGGCTAATATGGTTATGATGCACATGGTGACTGTACTACAGTGTACCACAGTACTGCAGTGTACGATGTTGTAAGGAGTAAAGTCTAATGCATATATGTCAGGTAGTGTAGCCATCCAGCATTGATGCATTATAGCTGTTAATAACACTGGTTGATTGTGTTCTCTATAATGCTATCCATTTGTGTTGTTGGTGTACGTGTCAGCACTAAGATGCTCTGCAGTCATATTCCACAACGGGGTATGGCACTGTGGTGACACCATGTCTGTGACATATCTTGGGTACAGGTGAACACATGTCACATGTTAGTATAACAGTTATTGCCTGTGCCACATGGACAAGTGACCCGCTGGGGCATGTATAATCTGCAACCTGATGAATACCCTTCCACATACACTCACACTGTTACTTGGCAACACTGGGACCAATCCCCTACTTAGATATGTAGTGATACTGAAGTGTGTAGCTTCCATTACACACGCCACATAGCGTTTAGGGTGAGATGTGTCCCAGGTTACATGTTACATGCAGAACATCCCCAGACATATACAGTATGTTGATGGAGGATGTAATGGGTGTATTTGGACAATACATAGTGTGACATACCTTCATATACACATTAACAGACACATAACAGGCAGACACACATCCGAGAGACCAGGGCTTATCGCTGCTAACTAACTTGACTGTGTGTCCAGTGTGTTACAGATAGGCTGTACACAGCACATGCACAACTGGCCTGCAATGTGGTATCACTTACTTGTATGGTTGATGCTGACAGTGCTAACCATAACATGATATATGGGACATATACTGGGTGTACCTTGGTGTAATGACAGTGTACACAGCACCCACATCCCCCAGTGGATATTGTACTCCCTGATACCCATGATGACACTCTGATATATCCAACCCAACATGATGCTATGCAGGTAGGTAGATGCGCAGCTGAACCAACCAAGTAAACAACAAAAGACCAGCAATGTGCGATCCAGAAGTAGCAAAAAGAAAATAATTAGGTCAAATACATATAAATGGCTGAATAATAACCCTTTATTAGACAGACCAGTTTCGGCAACCAATGCCTTCTTCAGTGTATGAACAATTCACCAAAAATTCCATCCATTTATAGACACACCCCACCTGTGAGACAGATGGAAAATGCAACCAGTATATATTTAAAGAGAAAGAACCCAAAATATATACTGAAGTTAAGCATGATAGTAAATGCAAACATAACTTAACAATATGTAGCAAATATAACATAAAATAGGTAAATCATTGAAAATTGAAAAATAAAAAATAAAAAATAGAAAATAAAAACTATGTTATAAACAGACACCCACACATTAAGTTATATAACATAAATGGAACTAATATCACTTATAGTGTAGTTATACTGAGAACATATATCATGCATGCTGTCATAACCATAAAGAGCATCACATCCAAAGCATGAAAAAAGGGGGCAATGAGTGTTCCAACAGAAAATATGTGGTTAGCAATTGATGATGTAGCCAAATTCCAAAATCCATGCTTAGTCCAGTGTTCCAATATAATTCCTTCAGCTGTCATTGCATCAGAAATGTCGATATGCCTATGGCTGTCCTCCATCAGACCCTATATGACACATTGAGAAAACTATAAAAAATATATGAGAGATAAAGGCAAACAGATTACTATAAACCAATATTCATAATCATTCATGATGTAAATGGGATATATAAATCAATATGTATAAACATAAATCGTAAATTGTACCAACCTATATCCTCATATTTACAAATGGTCATTTAGTCCAGGAGGGAATAGGGCGCCCAATGTAATGATCCAATGTTGTTCCTTATGAGTAAATATTTTGTACCATCCCTGGGGATTACTATGGTCCCCCAGAATTCTATCTATAATTACAAAAGAAAATTGTGATTCAGGATGTTTCAAATTATGTCTATATAAGGCATTGGTTTCCTTCCTAGTTTTGATATCTGATCTGTGTTCGTTGATGCGTGTTCTGAGTGGTCTAGAGGTTTGACCTACATAAAAAGCTTGACACCGACATGTTGCCAGATAGACCACCCAACTGCTGCTACAGTTGCCAAATATTCTGCATTGGTACACTTTACTGGTATCGAGACTAGTAAATTCCTTACTTTTATTGACTTGTTTACATGAACCACAATGGCCACAAGGGAATGTACCCACTAATACATCCCCTGACATAGTCAATTGTTGATGTATCACTCCCTCACTTTCTATGTGTTTAAAATGTGAAAAGAGAGAGCCAAGAGTTCTGCCTCTCCTATATGAGAAATGGCATTGTTGATCCAATATTGATCTCAAATATTCATTAGCCATGAGAATATTCCAATGTCTATTGATGATACCCTTGATAACGTTGGAATTTGTAGGAGGTGTATTTCACAGTGAATGACATCAGCAGCCTTGCCAAAGTAGGGCAGTTGATCTGTAGTGAGTGTGACTAGCCTAAAAAAATTGCTCCCGACACAAACAGAGGCACACACACACACACACACACACACACACACACACACACACACACACACACACACACACACACACACACACACACACACACAAACACACGCAGTTGCCATGTCTAGGATTAGATCTTCAACCTAACTAGTTTATCACACTACAACAGTATGCAGTTATAGGATACACCACAGCAATTACTGGGCTACATTTTTCCTAAAGGTGTATTTCACAGTGAATGACATCAGCAGCCCTGCCAAAGTAGGGCATTTAAATTGTAGTGAGTGTGACCAGCCTAAAAAGCATTGCTCTCTACACAGACACCCACACACAGTTGTCATGTCTGGGATTAGAACTCCTACCTAACTAGTTTATCACACTATAGCAGTATGTAGTTTTAGGACATGCCACCGAGATTACTAGGCCACACCTTTCCCAAAGGTGTATTTCACAGTGAATGACATCAGCTGCCTTGCAAAAGTAGGGCATTTCAATTGTAGTGAGTGTGACTAACCTAAAAAGCATTGCTCGCTATACAAACAGAGACACACACACACACGCACACACACACACACACACACACACACACACACACACACACACACACACACACACACAGAGTTGCCATGTCTAGGATTAGAAATCCTACCTAACTAGTTTATTACACAACAGCAGCATGCCGTTACAGGACACGCCATGGCAATTACTAGGCTACATAATTCCCAAAGGTGCATTTCACAGTGAATGACATCAGCAGCCTTGCCAAGGTAGGGCATCTGAATTGTAATGAGCATGACTAGCCTAAAAAGCATTGCTCCTTACACAAACAGAGACAAACATACACAGACACACACACACACACACACACACACACACACACACACACACACACACACACACACACAGTTGCCATGTCTGGGGTTAGATCTCCTACCTCACTAGTTTATCACACAGGTTTAGAACACGCTACAGAGATTACTGGCCTACTCTATTCCCAAAGGTGTATTTCAAAGTGGATGACATCAGCAGGCTTGTCATAGTAGAGCTATGGGGACAGCAGTATGTGTGCATGGGCCATAACCCATTCATCTAGAGGTTGACACACCACATGCAGGCACACGCAGGTTATATTTCACAGGTACGTGTATACAGCTGCTAGATGACTACTGCCTTGTACAGTCATGTTGCACAGCTAGCACTTGCACAACATAGTCTGTAATGCTGATGGATACCGGTGGCTAATGTCTACAGTGAGTGAGTGACATTTACACATCATATGGTTGTAGCCATTTGGCTGTGTGCTTAGTGGGACAGGTCTCATGATGGATGGCTCTTTGTCATGGTCACTCTCTTCCACACATCTATGTATATCTACTTTTGGCTTATTATAGTGTGTTGCCCTTGGATATATCTCTGTATTCCTATCCACTCTGTGTGCAAAGCATGACCGGTGCATACTGAGAAGTGTATGCACTAACATCTGCAACTGTCAGATATACATTGTCCACTGTTGTTTGCAGACATAGGCTTCATTTTTTTAAGTGTGTGAGAATGCCCAATATGACCTTTCAGTATGTTGTTGTCTGACATTGCCTTCATTTCTCTAGGTGTGTGAGCATGCCCAGTATACCCTTCTGTATTGAATGTGTGTATCCATTCCTGGTAGTTTGTACTCCAGTGCAGACCTTTGTATTGTACACCTACAGGTAGCAAACTGTTTCTGCAGGGTATCCGTAGATCATTTGGCAATATGGGGACAAACTGTGCAGGGGATAGTGTGTACTGCAGGTGATTGTGTCTGTGCTGCTTCTGCTACATGGTACTGATGTTAGCAGAGATATTCAGACATGTGTACTGTTATACACTGTGATGTTTTATGTCCTCATGTACTGTCAGCTGGACATTCTTTCTCACAGTGATGTCCTGGGGGACAAGGGTAACTGCAGCTGTGTCCGATATTGGGGGAAGACGTCTACATATTCATGGTAAGTTATGCCATTCTGGAGGGGGAGCTGCAGACACTTGCTGCTGGGTCTGTGTATCTGGTTCAGCACCTTGGTACAGTGCTGGCAGAGGATCCCATACTTGTACATCCATCAACATGACAGTGTGGCCTTATCTTGCTGTGGCAATACCTTACAGCTGTTCAGATTCACACAGGTTACCCAGAGACAGGGACCGTGAGTCAGGACATTACCTCTATTGTGGTGTACGGGCAGGTATGTAGCCACCTATTTATGTGTTTGCAGCCAGGGATAATGTGTGCACACAGCTGTGTTGGACCTTGCACATTCCATGCTGCCCATGCTCCCACCCCCCTCTATTATTCTATCCTCTTCCATACATTATGCATACATTCTCTGATACTTTCCCTAAGTTTATCACCTCATCACAGCTGTGTTTTGGTGTTGGTCCACAATTCATGCAGTGGGACATGGTGGACATGTTACTGTAGTTTGTCCACATGGCCTTGCATATGGCTTATGTGGAGTGTGTTATGTTGTTATTTGGGTGTCCATGATATAACATGCATTGGCAGTACATGTGAACCACAGATCTTTGGCAGAAGCCTGTGGGGCATTAGTTGTTGCTGGAGGTCAGATGTGGTAGACCGTTGCATTCTGTCAGTCCTACAGTCCCAGACCACCATACAGTATATTCCCCTGGGGTGACAGGGTAGGTGTGCTAGGTGTTCATGCCAATATTTTTTATCAGTCAGGTGGTGTGAATGCTGGCAGGGTGCTACCTACAGATAGAGACATACCTGCATGGGACAACTGCAATGCATGCTGCATTCTTTTGCTATTGCCTTATACAGATGGGGTCATATTGTACCCACACCAACAGCAGGGATATGACCAGAGAGATACCTGTGGGTGGTGTTTGGGTGAGCTGGGTGCATGTGTGCTATGGACACTACTTGCATTTGATGCACAGATATGCAATGGGGCATTCCAGTCATGATTGCATGTGCAGGTACATCAGCTGTTTCCCAATACATCAGTCCTACCACCTTTGTGATCTGCAAGCGTTTGGTTAGACGACACCGGTATCCCCTACTAGAGGCCCAGATAATGTGATGCATGCCTGTATGTACAATTCCAGGGGTGTGTCCATTTCATAGTTACATATTATATGCTGCATGTCTGGGGTACTTTCCCCTGTGTACTGCTTGTATATTAAGACCAACAGCCATGACATGTCAATCTCTCAGATGGTGACATATATTACCACCATACATTTACAATCTCTCACTGCTAGCATGTGTTATACTGGTGAGAATTGTCTTTGGCACTGCAGTTGTGAGGACCTGGCCCTGTCATCAGCAGTAGTGAGCAATAGCTACCAGGTCATACCTCAACATGCATACAAACTGACCACTCTCACACAATATGAAACACTCACTGACCTAACACACACATACCTGCATATTGAGCAAATGCTACAATCTATCCTGCTAACTTGGCCACCTCTGGGCATCTGTGCTCCACTGGTATTATACCTACACATACATGTTACTACATTTCTACATAGGATTGGGGGGGGGGGCACACCTGACTGTTACAACGTGTGTACATCAGATTGGGGGGGGCACACCAGACTGTTACTATATTTCTAAGTATGGTTGGGGGAGCACACCTGACTGTTTATTCATTTCTACACAGGATTGGGGGATAGGGGCACACCTGACTGTTACTACATTTCTATGCAGGATTGGGGGAGGGGGCACACCTGCATGTTTCTACATTTCTACACAAAAGTGTGGGGGGCACACCTGACTGTTACTACATTTCTACACTGGATTGGGGAAGGGGACACACCTAACTGTTTCTACATGTCTACATAGAAATGGGGGGCACACCTGACTGTTACTACATGTCTACATAGGATTGGGGGAACACCTGACTATTTCTACATTTCTACACAGGATTTGGGGGGCATACCTGACTGTTTCTACATTTTGACATAGGATTGGTGGGGGCACACCTGACACTTGTACACATTTGCTATGAATGTACTGGTATGTCAGGTACTCCATTTCATTCTGTATTCTAACCTATGGTACTGACTAGAGGCACACCAGTGTACTACAGGTCTTAGGTTTGATTGACCTACATATTAGATTCTGACTTCTTACCCTTCAGAACTAACATCCCACTGCCTTACCTGATGTAGTCTGTCTGTGCAGGCCTCGGGGGTGGTTACCCATAGCCATCATTCAGAGGCCATAGAAAAGCCTTTGTATGTGTTTGTCTACACCTGTCCTGCTGGCTGAGACTTTTGTTGGGTATGTGAACCTCCATGACTGGCATGCGTGAGTTATATGGACACACATGTGGCCCAGCACATTTCCTGCAGTGAGTGTTGTCACCATGTGTAGTACTGGCTACTATGGTGACACCAGTATTTGTTACAGATCTCATGGTGTCCCTATAGGTGTTTACTTTCTGCTGGCATACCATTCAGCCACCCAATTCCCTTGCATGCTCACATCCATACCATAGATACATGTAACAACACATACTACTCCAATCGGCAATTGGTAAGGAGAATGACTTACCTTGTGGGTGTGTTAGTATTGAGGATGTTGTTGGGGGCTGCCTATGTCTGATGCACATAGTACACTCCCTATACATGGTTGAGCACAGATAGTGTCATGTTTGGCATCCCTTTTACTATAGGTGCGAAACAGAGAGAGGTGTAATTCTCTGGGTCCCTACTGTGTCAGTGTATGTGCTATACATCCCCTCTTTGCCAGGGCCAGGGCATACTGGGCACACCTCCATCTGCCTACTGGGGCAGGCTCAGGTTGTTCCTCCTCCGAGTAACTCTGTGCCTGTGCAGGCCTTGGCATTGGTGGGGGGGGGGGTTGTATGGCCCTACCCCATGCTGTTCCTGCTGCAGCTGTTTCCACAGAATGATATTGTGTAGCATGCCACATGCATAACAATTTGAGTACATGTAGGTGGTGAGTACTGCAAGGCTCCACCAGATTTTTCTAGTCAACAGAACCATGACCTGTCCTGAGCATCCCAAATACATGCTATATTATGAGTTGGGTATGTGTGTGTGCCTCATTATGGAGCTTTTGTTCGGGTGTGTGTGAATTTCTGATGGGTGTCATCAGCCACTGCTCCAGTGCATAACCAGCATCCCCCACTGGGTGACCGTAAGGGATGTCCCCACTGGCAAATCTCTGGTACAGCTGCATCAGATACCAGATGAGGGAATCATGATAGCTTCCAGGGCAGCCAGCATACACATTCATTATAATGCCTGGGCATCAAACACTACCTGGCAGGTGATGGAGGTGAAGCCCTTGGCGTTGATGTAGACCCTACCCCACTCACTGGGTGGTGCTTTGATGCATATGTAAGTGAATTCTATAGCACTCACCACCTCAGGGTATTCTGCTATTTGGTGGAAGAGACGCATATTGCTGGCCATCACCTCATGGGTGCATGTGCTGACATGGCATCCAGGAACTGGTGGAATACCCTGGATGCTGATGCCTGTGAGATCCCCATGATATCCCCAGTTGGGCTTTGGGAGATACCTGTGGCTAGTATTCCTAGGCCTACACATGCCTTGGTATCCACTGGGATGGGTTCCCCTCTGTTAGTTCTGTGTGTCAGGCGTGGCCAGCTCAACTTAACAATTTGCTGTAGGAAGTCCCTGTCCTCCCTATAGTGCTCCACTATCTCCACCTCATGTAGCCCCTGGTAGGTTACCCTGGGTCTGTACACCCTGCTCTGTCTCTTCACTGTGGGTTGATCAACAGCATTCTCATCCTCACCACCCTTAGCCTCTTCCACATGTTGATGTCTGATTGCTGCTGCAGTCCCTATCATTTTGTTGTTTTTGTTTGTTCAAAGTTCACCGCTTGTATACACTGGTGATGTAGAGTATGTGGGAAAAAACAGAGGGAAAGGTGTTTGCATAGTTTATAGCAGTATTCTGGGCTGGGCTGGGCTGGTCTGCTGCCTGTGTAATTGTCTGATTCTGATACATTTCACCTGCTAGCTATGCTAGTTCTCCTAAATTACCTTCCTACTGCTGTTTTCCCTTCCCATTGTCTTTCTGTTTAGGCCTGGGGTGTGCCTTACAAACATAGTGCTCAAATGTGCACAGAGCTGCTATTTCCAGGTTTGTTTTTTATTTTTTCCTTTAAAACCCTTCTGGAGCATTTCTCCCTGGGCCTCCGCTGAAAACAGGATCTGTGGAACCTAGTCGTACTTTCCCGGTCAACAAATGTTAAATAAAATAAAAATAAAATAAAATAAAAACCCTGTGCACGGAGCACACACCCGCTTAGACAATGTAAAGAGTGCTAGGCAGCCACAGACACACCCCCTTGCTTAGCTTTGCTAAGCTAAGGCCAAACCCGAGCCACAGGGCTCCAATCTGCTTTCAGTAAGCCTGACACACACCCCTATTATGTCGGCTACCTTCTAGGCTTGCACCAAGCTATTCCTGCTCTTACACTGTTGGGTGTTGACTAGCATGCAGAGGAAATCTGGGATTCAGTATCATTCCCCTCATTTGCATAGAATTGCCTTCTGATGCATAGTTACATGTCCCACACTGAACTTCACCCCCTTTGTAACCACTATTCACTGGCCATGTTGTCTTCTGCCTGCCATTGAGTATAATGGCAAAATGGTGATTTTGGTTAGAATGCTTATTTTATGTTTTCTTTTTCTTATTTTCCACTCGATCCTGTTTGCGCCCCACTGCCCTATGCTTAAAAAGCCGAGATCGCTAAAAAAAATAAAAGTTGATTTTTTTTTATTTTTACAACTGTTTTCCATGCTAATGGCCTTATATTTGGCCATCGGCATGGTTTCTACTTAATATCCACCCTTATTTGGAGCTGTCATGGCTCTGTTATGTAGTTTGCAGAAAGGTATTCCGTTACTGACGGAGTATATTTCTGCAGATTACACTAGTCCTACACGGCCAGTTTCCAGCTTCCAGTATCACAAATTCACTTCATTTGCATGGATTTCTCCTGCAAATGGGGTAATTTGCATACAGGGACTGAGTCCATGCAGGATTAGTGCAGGAGCACTCATGCATGTCCCTACAGGTTATTCCTGGATCGCACAGCAGACATATTGCCTGCTGGAGCTCCTGCACTAGTCCTGCATGCCATGCAGGGCTTGCAGAATCTGGGGGGAAATCTTTAAATTGCATTAAATCTCCCTTACATACTATAAAAAAAAATCATCTAAATATTTAATATATGCATCACAATAAGTGTATTGTTCCATTTTAACTAACTCTTCCCACCCTCACAGGCATAATACTGCATTGGCAAATGCAAATGCATATGGTGCCCCCATAGCTGTACCTTGCATTTGTTTAAAATATTCACCAATGGAAAAAAAGTTATTGCTGAGAATTAATTTCTTAAACTCATATAACAATCTAGTTTTGACATCAGTTAAATACATTCCCCCAGATTCACTATGCTCTGCAAGGCATGCAGGATTAGTGCAGGAGCTCACGCAGACAATATGTCTGCCGTGCAATCCAGGAACAGCCTGCAGTGGCATGCATGAGAGCTCCTGCACTAATCTTGCCCGGACTAAGACCTGGTATGCAAATCACCCCATTTGCAGGAGAAATCCATGCAAATGAGGTGAATTTGCCATCCAGCAAGCTGGAAACTGGACGTGCAGGACTAGTGTAATCTGTAGAAATGTACTCCGCCAGTAACGGAGTACATTTCTGCAAATTCCAAAACGGAGCCATGACAGCTCCAAATAAAGGGTGCAAGTCATCTAGGAAGCATGCCAATGGCCAAGTATGAGGCCATTGGCATTGAAAACTGTTTAAAAAATAAAAAAAAATCAGCTTCTTTTTCTTTTATAGCCGATCTCGGCTGTTTAGGTATAAGGCAGTGGCACGCAAACGGGATCAGTCTAAAAATAAAACAAAAACCCCAAAATAAGCATTCTAACCAAAATCACTATTTTGCCATCATAGTCAATGGCAGGCAGAAGATAACATGGCCAGTGAGTAGTGGTTGCTAAGGGAGGAGGCTCACTGTGAGACATGTAACTATGTATTAGCAGGCAATCCTATGCAAATGAGGGGAATGATAGTCAAGCCCAGATTTCTCCAGCACGCTAGTCAGCTCCCAACAGTGTAAGAGAAGGAATAGCTTGGTGCAAGCCTAGGAGTTAGCTGACATCATAGGGTGTGTCAGGCATACTGTAAGTGGATTGGAGCCCTGCGGCTCTGGTTTGCTCCTAGCTTAGCACAGCTAGGCAAGGGGGTGTATCTGAGGCTGCCTAGCACTCCTTACATTGCCTAAGAGGGTGTGCATGCCATGCACCAGGTTTTAAAGAAGAAAAAAAAAGGTAAACTAGGAAATAGCAGCTCTGTGCACATTTAAGCACTGTGTTTGTGCAGCGTGCCCCTGGACTTAAACAGGAAGGTAATGGGAATGGAAAACAGTAGTAGGAAGTTAATCAAGGAGAACTAGCATAGCTGGCAGGTGAAATGTATCAGAATCAGCCAATTACACAGGAAGCAGACCAGCCCAGCCCAGAACACTGCTATAAACTATGCAAACACCTTCCCCTCTGGTTTTTCACATACTCTACACCACCAGTGCATACAAGCGGGGAACTTTTAACTAACAAAACTACAAAATGATAGGGGCTGCAGCAGGCATCATACAACATGTGCAAGAGGCTGAGGGTGGTGAGGATGTGAATGCTGCTGACCAACCCACAGTGAGGAGACAGAGAAGAGTGTACAGATCCAGAATAACCTACCAGGGGATACATGAGCTGGGGATAGTGGAGCGCTACAGGGGGGCAGTGACCTACTACAGCAAATTGTTGAGCTGTGCCAGCCACGCCTGACAAACCGAACTGACAGAGGGGAACCCATCCCAGTGGATACCAAGGTATGTGTAGGCCTAGGAATACTAGCCAGAGGTACCTCCCAAAGCTCAACTGGGGATATCATGGGGATCTCACAGCATCCGCATCCAGAGTATTCCACAAGTTCCTGGATGTCATGCCAGCACATGCCAGTGAGCACATATATTTCCTCAACACCCATGAGGTGTTAGCCAGCAATATACGTCTCTTCCACCAAATAGCAGAATACCCTGAGGTAGTGGGTGCTATAGACTGCACTCACATATACATCAAAGCACCACCTGTTGATCAGGGTAGGACCTACATCAACCGCAAGGGCCTCTCCTCCATCAACTGCCAGGCTGTGTGTATTTCCCAGGGCATTATAATGAATGTGTGTGCTGGCTGCGCTGGAAGCTATCATGATTCCCACATCTGGCATCTGATGCAGCTGTACCAGAGATTTGCCAATGGGGACATCCCCTACGGTCACCTAGTTGGGGATGCTGGTTACACACTGGAGCTGTGGCTGATGACACCCATCAGAAATGCACACATACCTGAACAAGAATGCCATAATGAGGCACACTTACAGACCAGACTTATAATAAAGCATGTGTTTGGGATGCTCAAGTCATGGTTCTGGTGACTGGACACATCCAGTGGAGCCTTGCAGTACTCACCAGCTACATGTAATCAAATTGTTATGGTATGTACCATGCTACACAATATGATCCTTCAGGAACAGCTGCAGCAGGAACAGCATGGGGCAGGGCTACACAGCCCCCACCAATGCCAAGGCCTGCACAGGCACAGAGTTACTCAGAGGAACAACCTGAGCTTGCCTCAGCAGGCAGATGGAGGTGTGCCCAGTATGCCCTGACCTTGGCAAAGAGGCAATGCATAGCACATACACTGACACAGTAGGGACCCAGGGAATGACACCTCTCTCTGACTCGCACATACAGTAAAAGGGATGTCAAACATGACACTACCTGTGCTCAACCATGTATAGGGAGAGTACTATGTGCATCAGACATAGGCAGCCTCCAGCACCATCCTCAATACTGGCACACCCACAAGGTAAGTCAAAAAAACCTACCAATTGCAGAATGGAGTAGACTGTGTCGTTACCTGTATCTATGGTATGGATGTGAGCATGCAAGGCAATCGGGTGGCTGAATGGTTTGGCAGCAGATAACAGACACCCATAGTGGCACCATGACATCTGTAACAAATACTGGAGTCACCATAGTAGCCAGTACTAAACAGGGTGACAAACCCACTGCAGAAAACGTGATGGGTGACATGTGTATCCATATGACTCACACATGCCAGTCAGGGAGGTTCACATACCCAACAACAGTCTCAGCCAGTAGGACAGGTGTAGACAAGCACAAACAGAACCTGTGCTATGGCCTCTGAATGATGCCTATGGGTAACCACCCCCCAGGCCTACACAGACAGACTACAGCAGGTCAGGCAGTGGGATGTTAGTTCTGAAGGGTAAGAAGTCAGACACTAATATGTAGGGCAACCAAAGCTAAGACCTGTAGTACACTGATATGCCTCTAGTCAGTATGATAGTTTAGAATACAGAATGAAATGGAGTACCTGACATACCAGTACAGTCATAGCAAATGTGTACAAGTGCCAGGTGTGCCCCCCCATCCTATGTAGAAACAGTAAGGTATGCCCTCTCAATCATGCGTAGAACTGTAGAAAGAGTCAGGTGTGCCCCCCCCCAATCCTGTGTAGAAATGTAGTAAAAGTCAGGTGTGCCCCCCAATCCCATGTAGAAATGTAAAAACAGTCAGGTGTCCCCCCCCCCACAGTCCTATGTAGAAATGTAGTAGCAGTCAGGTGTGCCCCCCACTCCCATGTAGACATGTAGAAACAGTCACATATGCACCTACCCCCAATCCAGCGTAGAAATGTAGTAACAGTCAGGTGTGTCCCCCCAATCCTGTGTAGAAATGTAGAAACAGTCAGGTGCCCCCCCCCGACAATCCTATGTAAAAATGTAGTAACAGTCAGGTGTTCCCCCCCCAATCCTGTGTAGAAATGTAGTAATATGTATGAGTAGGTATAATATGAGTGGAGCACAGATGCCCAGAGGTGGCCAAGGTAGCAGGATAGGTTGTAACATTTGCACAATATGCAGGTCTGTGTGTGTTAGGATGGTGTGTGTTTCATAATGTGTGAGAGTGGTCAGTATGTATGCATGTTGAGGTAAGACCTGGTGGCCATTGCTCAATACTGCTGATGACAGGAAAAAGCCCTCACAACTGCAGTGCCAAAAACAATCCCCACCAATATAACACATGCTAGCAATAAGCCATTGTATATGTATGGTGGTAATATGTATCACCATCTGAAAGACTGACATGGTATGGCTGTTGGGCTAGATATACAAGCAGTACACAGGGGAAAGTACCCCAGATATACAGTATATATTATGTCACTGTGAAATGGAGACACCCTTGGAATTGTACATACAGGTATGCATCACAGTAACTGGACCTGTAATAGGGGATACCGGTGATGTCTGCCCGAGCACTTGCAGATCACAAAAGAGGTAGGACTGATGTATTGGGAAACAGCTGATGTACCTGTTCATGCCACCATAACTGGAATGCCCCATGCATATCTGTGTGTCAGATACAAGTAGTGTCCATAGCACACATGCACCCAGCTCACGCAAGCACCACCCACAGGAACTTCTCTGGTCATATCTCTGCTGTGGGGAATGGGTACAGTAAAACTCTACCTGTATATGGCAATAGCGGAAGACTGCAGAATGCAGTGCAGGTGTCTCATGCAGGTGTGTCCCTAGCTGGAGGTAGCACCCTGCCAGCATCCACACCACCTGATCAAGACTGATAGAAGGTATTTGCATGAACACCTATCACACCTACCCTGTCACCCCAGGGGAATATACTGTATGGTGGTCTGGGACTGTAGGACTGGTAGAATGCAATGGTCTACCACATCTGACCTCCAGCGACAACTAATGCCCCGCAGGCTTCTGCCAAAGACCTGTGTCACACATGTACTGCCAATGCATGTTATATCATGGATACCCAAATAACATTATAACACACTCCACATAAGCCATATGCAAGGCCATGTGGACAAACCACAGTAACATGTTTACCATGTCCCACTGCATGAACTGTAGACCAACACTAATGCACACTTGTGATGGGGTGACACCCTTAGGGAAAGTATTAGAGAATATATGCATAATGTATGGAAGAGGTTAGAATAACGGGGGGTGGGAGCATGGGCAGCATGGAATGTGCAGGGTCCGACACCAAGCTGTGTGCACACACTATCCCTGGCTGCAAACACATAAATGTGTGGCTACACACCTGCCTGCACACCACAATAGGGTAAATGTCCTGAACCATGGCCCCTGCCTCTGGCTAACCTGTGTGAATCTGTACAGCTGTGAGGCATTGCCACAGCAAGATAAGCCCATACTGTCATATTAATGGGCATAGAAGTATAGAATCCTCTGCCAGGACTGTACCAATGTGCTGAACCTGATACACAGACCCAGCACCAAGTGTCTGCAGCTCCCCCTCCAGAATAGCATAACTTACC
This sequence comes from Protopterus annectens, assembly GCF_019279795.1. Classification (NCBI taxonomy): domain Eukaryota; kingdom Metazoa; phylum Chordata; order Ceratodontiformes; family Protopteridae; genus Protopterus; species Protopterus annectens. The sequence goes on along the minus strand of NC_056728.1, from coordinate 462,670,339 downwards.
TTGAATACGTAGGTGTCTGCCCACAATACTGAACATAGCTGCAGTCACCCTTCTCCCCCAAGACATCACTGTGAGCAAGAATGTCCACCTTACAGTACATGAGGACAGAAATCATCACTGTGTATAACAGTACACATGTCTGAATATCTCTGCTAACAGCAGTACCATGCAGCTGAAGCAGCACAGACAAAATCACCTACAGTACACACTATCCCCCATACAGTTTGTCCCCATATTGCCAAATGTTCGATGGATACCCAGCAGAAACAGTATGCTACCTGTAGGTGTACAACACAAAGGTCTGCACTGTAGTACAAACTACCTGGAATCGATCCACACATTCAATACAGAAGGGCATACTGGGCATGCTCACACACTTAGAGAAATGAAGCTAATGTCAGTCAACAACATACTGAAAGGTCATACTGGACATGCTCACACACAAACAAATGAAGGCCATGTCTGCAAACAACAGTGGACCAGACATATCTGACAGTTACAGATGTTAGTGCAGACACTCCTCAGTATGCACCACTCATGCTTTGCACACACAGTGGATAGGAATACAGGCATATATCCAAGGACAACACACTATAATAAGACAAAAGTAGATGTACAGAGATGTGTGGAAGAGAATGACTGTCACAAGGGGCCATCCATTATGAGGCCTGTCCCACCCAGCACACAGCCAAGTGGCTACAACCACATGAGGTTCAGATGTCACTGACTGTAAACCTTAGCCACTGGTATCTGTCAGCGATATGGACTATGTGGTGCAAGTGCTTCCTGTGCAACATGACTGTACAAGGAAGTAGTCATCTAGCAGCTATATACACGTAAATGTAATAATAATATTTTCTATAACAGCCTTTATTCTGTATTTCTTACTTATGCTTTATTTGCTTGGGGTAATGTACGTGCAAAAGCTTAACAATCTTAAGTTACAAAAGAACAAACCAGGCTGGAAAATGTGAAGGTTGACCTAGATTGGAAAGTACCAGAAAGCACAGGAAATGTAAAGAGTACCGACAGCCTAGATAAAACATCTGTGGAAAGTTCCAGCAGGTGTTTGACCTTTAATGTAGATCATGCTTGTCCAAAAAGTACCGTCTGTGTCTTATTTCTGTTAGCAATGTGGATAGAGTGTCTGATAACAAGCTATGTTAGATGAAGCTTTAAACTGCTGACAGGATGTTAGATGAAGATTTTAAACTGCTGACAGTTGGAAATTATTTTTCTTTGTTCTATGTGTAGAATTCACTATAAAAGAATGAGTTAAATAATGTTAGACAGACAATTTCTACTACAGCTAGGTATTTGATGTCTCCTTGTACAAATAAAATAAAGGAAAAGTTCTTACTTTCAACAGATGTGATGTCCTCATAATTTTTTACTTAACAGTTTGGTGCCCAACGTGGGGCTACCTCTTCGAAGATATGAATCAGGAGACAAAGAGGCTGTAATCCCGTGCGGGAAGGGTTTCGAATCTACGGCTCCCTTATAGCGAAAGACCTCTGACTTTTTTGTCGTTAAAAGAGGCCAGTCACTTTCTGATTCCTATCCAAGAGATGGTATCCGAATTAGAACAAAGAACACACGCCTGAGAAAGGTAAAATTTTGTCTCTCTCTCTTTTTTAAAAAAGAATATTTAAAGGAAGGACTAGAAAACTGGTTATTATGCGTCAGATCATTTTTAAATAAGACCTTAACAAAAAAAACTTAAGACAAATCTGATTATAAGGAAGGACTGAAAGTAATTTTGATATATATATATATATATATATATATATATATATATATATATTAAGATGGGATCAGGATCTTGTAAATGTCATGCAGATTTAAATCCAGATGAAGAATGCATGAGACAACTAGGTCATAAGAATGTGCAATTTCTTAAAAAATGGAAAGCCAAATATGGCTTTAATGGAACATTAGACAAAACATCGTGTTTAACATTACTGAAAAATATTAAAATAGATGCAGGTACTAGTACAAAAAAACAAAGGCAATTGGGGTTTCCCCAAGCACAAAAATGGCTGGAAGAGGCCAATAAAATATTTAACAAAAATAAGGCAATAAAGGATAAGAAGGACAAAATAAACAGGCAAAAAGAATGTAGGAAGAACACAGATAATAAAAAGGTGACTCTTTTTGTGGACAAGGAAGATGAACATACGGTATGTGCAGTGACACGAGAACCCACAGCTCCACCATATGGAGCAGTAGAAAATGAATTAAGGAACAGACCCCCCCAGTATGAGGTCAGTAGACCGGACCCAATTGTCCAGCAGGAGTCAAGTCAGGGACAACAGGCAGGACAATTGTATCCGCCTATTCCACTGTCTTGGCGGACACATGAGGCTCCATTGGTCCCAAAAGTAGTATTACAGAAGGTTGATTCTCCTAAACAGTTACGGTCAGGTCCAGTGGGTCTAGGACAATGGGCATTAAAAAAGGAAGAAGACCCTGCAGAAAGTTTTCCTCTTATACAAGTTGCAAATCCTCAGGCAGGGGGTGATGGACAACAGCCCACTATGTTGGTATTCCATCCATGGGCAAAAGAAGACATAAAATGAGCTACAGAAGAAATACCTCATCCCAAGGTCAATTACCGGAAATTTTCCGAGGACCTGGTTGGGATGAGGTTAAGTTATCACCTAAATGGCTTAGAAATTGAGCAAGTTATACGACAGATTTTAGGACCAGATTGGCATTTAATATGTGGAAATTGGTCATCCAGGTCGGACACTGGAGCCATCCTGGAATATAATTCAGGCACCTTAGACACAAGGGTCACCGATATTCTAAACAAAATATCGGATAAGTGTCGTCCACGGGCGGATTGGACATGTATAAATCAATGTACTCAAGCTGATGATGAAAAGGTTGACCATTACATTGTCAGATTAACTGAAACATTTAACAATCACTGTGGCATGGCCATACCAGAGGACCAAAAAAACGATACTCCTTATGAGCAACAACTTAAAAATTCCTTTTTAAAAGGTTGCCGGGGCCCTATAAGTAGTTTTATAACCAAACATATGATAAATCACCGTACATGTTGGTTGCAGCCCTTACTAGAATATGCTAGACATGCTGAACGTCACCTAGAACAGAAAAAGAAAAAAAAGGGACAGGTATTTGCTATTGGGGATGACGGAGAAATATTTTTACTACAGAACCAGAGGGGAAGAGGGAGAGGCAAACAGAGGGGACGTGAAGGACGTGGAGGAAGTAAAGACTCTGAAAATAGACAGGGGGGACACTCAGAAGATTATGAAGGTAGGGCAAAGAGGGGCGAATGTTTTAGGTGTGGAAAGAAAGGACATTTTTCTGCAGATTGTAAGTATCGACAACAATCTCAGAAGAAAGGTAAGCACAATTCTGCATGACTATATGACAGTGAAAACTGTTGTAATCATTGCGAATCTGTGGTTGGAGGACAAGAAAATAAGGAAAGTAATGAAGAGGAAGACATTTATTGTGATAATTGTCAGGAGGAAATTAACCCCTGCCAATGCATGAGGGAAAAAAATGAGGAGAGGGAAGGTGATTGTGTAGATTGGGATACTGAGTCAGAAGACTGTAAGGTCATTAATTTGGCAGCCCTAGAGACCACCATGCAGTTAGATAAAAAGCCTGTGATACAGCTTATGGTAGAGGGCTGGCAAGTAGAATTCTTATGTGACTCAGGGGCCTCACGGACCCTGTTAAGACCAACGGACCTGCCTCCTAACTGTGAGACAGAAGAGTTCGTTTTTGTCAAGGCAGCAAATGGACGTGTGTATAAGGAACCCCTATCCTGTCCACTTTTGTTCACTGATCCACTGATGGATCAGGTAGTTCGGTACAGGGTAATTATTTCGAAAGTATGCCCGGTTAATTTGTTGGGTAGGGACTTAATGCATACCTTTGGGATAGCGGCAGTACCCACTACATGGGGAATTGAAGCCAAAAGAATGGTGGTCACCCAAGAACTAATGGTCCAGGGGACACGGGAATTACACTACTGGTACAGCCAAGACCTAATAGCCACTGGGCCGGGAACTATTACCCAAAATCTGATTAACTTGGCCCTAAGTAAGTATAGGGACCAACATCCTACGGTGGCAGGGCAATTACATTGCACCATGTATTACCGGGAAATGGCAGGGCCTAATAGGAAATTTGAAAAACAGTTTCTGAGACATAGGGTGACTAAAATAGTGCTGAACAATCTTTTCTGGGACACGCAGGGCAATGCTGTGGCAACTTGCACCTTGACCAAGGAAATGGAGAAGTTGTTCCGATCCCACTATGAGCCGCATGTCTCAATTACTAAGGCGGAGGGCACTAAATGGGTAGACTTAGGGAAAAAGGTCACTGATTGGAATAAGATGTCAGAAAGACAATTGAAAGAGCACCAGGTTCAAGTTCAAAGACTAAACTGGGTAACACAGGCTAAACCGACAGTACACATGAGAGAATGCAATTCTCCGCCTAGCTGAACTTTCCTCCTCACCCAGGAGGAAAAACAAGTTTTAAAGAATATTCCACAATGTCTATGGTCACTCAATAAGGGGAATGTGGGCTTAATGAAAACGGCAGGAAAGGTACATATAACACCGAAATCAGGGTTTAGGCCACGCAAACACCAATATCCACTTAGCAAACAGGTGGAAAAAGGCATAGCACCAGTGATAAATTCTTTAAAAAAATCCGGAATTTTGATAAAATGCCCCGACTCTCCATGTAATACGCCCCTGTTTCCCATCAAAAAACCTGATGGAACATGGCGAATGGTGCAAGACCTACAGGCAGTAAATGCAGCAGTCGTTCCGAAAGCACCAGTGGTACCAGACCCTCACACCCTTTTAAATAACTTACACCCTGAAAATAAGTACTACTCTGTTATAGACATTAGTAATGCCTTTTTCTCCATACCTCTGCATGAGGACAGTAGGTTCTGGTTCCCGTTTACCTATCGGGGGAAACGGTATACTTATACCAGGCTACCCCAAGGATACTGTGAAAGCCCTACAATATTTGCCCAAAAAATGGCAGCCAATTTAGCTCAGTTCACACCCAGGGAAGGAAGCCAAATTCTGCTATACGTAGACAATATCCTCTTGGCTTCTCCCACTTTAAAGGGATGCCAAAAGGACACGGTGGCACTACTTAAGTTGTTAGCAGATGAGGGCCATAAGGTAAATAAGTCAAAACTACAATTGTAAAAACCACAGGTTAAGTATCTGGGATACTTAATCTCACAGGCAGGCAGGCGGTTAGAACAAATGCGAAAAATGGCTATTCTGCAGGTCCCAATGCCTCAGACTAAAAGAGAAATAATGTCATTTCTGGGTATGACAAATTTCTGCAGGAGTTGGATCCCTAACTATGCTGAGGAGGTAGAGCCCCTAACGGCTGACCCCCATGTCAGCTGGTGATCAGCTAACTTGGACAAATGGGGCCATACAAGCATTTACACATATCAAACAACTTATAGCGAGCTCATTGGTGTTAGGGCTCCCGAACTACTCTAAACCCTTTTTGCAAATGGTAGACTGCAAGAAAGGCTATATGACATCGGTCCTGCTTCAAACACATGGGCTTAAACAGCGACCTATTGCTTTTTACTCTGCAAAACTGGACTCAGTGGCAAGGGCACTCCCACACTGTGTACAGGCAGTAGTGGCAGCCGCTATGGCGGTGCAAGCCTCTGCCTCTTTGGTACTATTTCACCCATTGACACTTCGGGTACCACATTCGGTGGCAACAATTTTGTTGCAGGACCGAATTACATTTCTGTCGCCAAGTAGGCATCTCTCCTGTATGACAATATTACTGACTCAGCCACATATGACAATTGAACGGTGCACCACACTCAATCCGGCTACCTTACTACCCACACCAGAGGAAGGGATACCTCATGTTTGCTTGAATGCTATACATGAAAAAAATCTTCCCCATCCCGATTTGCAAGATGTGCCCCTAAATGAAGTGGATCTGACGCTTTTTGTAGATGGATCTGCAAAAAAGGACATGACAGGAAAAACATTGGTAGGGTATGCAGTCACCACAGAAGACACAATTTTAGAAACAGGGCGACTACCTGGGCACTATTCAGCTCAGGCAGCCGAATTGGTAGCACTGACCAGGGCCTGCACACTGGCACAAGGAAAGAAAGTTACAATCTATATGGACAGTCAATATGCTTTCTCCACTGTGCATGTCTTTGCACAACAATGGAAGAATAGGGAAATGATAACGGCGACAGGAAACCGATCAATCATAAGGATCTAATTCTGGGTCTTCTAGACGCTGTCCAACTACCACAGAAACTGGCCCTATGTAAGTGTTCTGCACACACCAACAATAAGGACCCCATATCACTGGAAAATGCGCTTGCAGATAAAGCAGCAAAAAATGCAGCGCAACAGGAAGATCACCTTTTTAACAACTCTGAGTTACAACCTACTGATACTTTAGATCTAGAAATGTTAAAAGTCATGCAGGGTCTTACGCCTAATAAAAAAAAGGAAGAGGTGGATAAAATATGGGGTAACTCAACAGTAAGTCACGGAATTACCCATGCAGGACCATCAGTCATGACACAAATAGTGTCGAGAATTTTCTGGTGTAAGGGGTTCTCTACCTATGCCAAACGGTTTACCCTCTCTTGCCTATTATGCGCACAGTATCATGGACAAGGGGGAATACGAAAGCCTACTCAGGCCTTCCCAATACCTCCGTACCCTTTCCACACCATATGTATGAATTTTATAGAGTTGACACCATCCCAAGGAAAGCAATTTGTTTTAGTCATAATTGACTCGTTCTCTAAATGGGTTAAAGCTTATCCTGTAAAACACCCAAATGCCCTGGCAGTGGCAAAAGTACTGACCAAGAAAATAATTCCACGCTTTGGCATTCCCAAACGCATCTATAGAGCCAATGGCTCGCATTCCGTTAATCAAATTGTCCAAAGACTTGGCCAAGTGTTTCACATTCAAGAAACAACTTTTCATACACCTTAATAAATTCTGGCTTTGCTCTTGTACCAACCCAGACTAGCCTGTACACACCCTCATATTTGTTATAAACTTTTTCAACCACTTGCTTTTCATCTTTTACTCCAACTGAGTTATTATCCCTTTGTTGTAAATATTACTTAACTCAAAAAAAAAAAAAAAAAAAATTTTTTTGTTTAGATTTGATACCTTATTATATTGTTTGCTAGTTCTAACTTATGACCTCACTGAATTAGTGAAGATATTTAATATTTGTACTTACACTTTTTCCCTTTCTATAATACAATTGTATTCCCAATAACTGTTTCAATCCTCTGGATCTTTTCTCCCCGGGCCTCCACTGAAAATGGACATTAATCCAGCTGGACTAGCCCGGTCAACAAATGTAAAATAAAATAAAATAAATAAAATAATTGACCTGAAAAACCATTGTGCTTACCATCCACAGTTAGCAGGGTTAGCTGAAAGACACAATGGTATTTTAAAAAGCAAACTACAAAAGCTCATGGCAGAGACACATACTACATGAATGGACTGCCTACCACTAGCTCTTCTCCACATAAGAATCACACCCTCCTCCAGGGGTCTGGCACCATATGAAGTTCTCTTTGGAAGACCATATTACATCCCGCAGTGGCATGGTATTCTGCCAGCGGAACGTGAGGGGAGTGAGGAGCTAGCAGATTACATGAGGAAAATGCTGACCAACAAAAAATCTCTCTTAACTCATGATTACTTTGCAGGGCCGAAAGTGACGGAACCAGTGGGAGTGGGACCCGGAGACTGGATCTGGGTCAAAATCGTGAAGAGGAAAAACTGGGCATCGCCCAAGTGGGAAGGTCCATACCAAGTACTTATCTCAACCCCCACAGCAGTAAGAATAGCAGAACGAACATTGTGGATACATCTGACACACTGCAAAATTGTCAGAACTTTCCAGATTGACAAAGACTTAGAGCCAATATCAAAACTCTCATCTGGTAACGCATAGTTACATAATCATGGAACTGTGGGCAATCATTTTCACATTTTTCCTCGTAGAAACAGTGAAGAGCGCAATTCTTCACCAAGGTATGGTGACCAAACAAAATGATTATGCCTTACTACAGACCCAGGTAGGCGTTAGCACCAACTTTTACCTTAATGTCTGTGACACCGGAATAGACTGTGCAGCGTTTTCTACATATGAAAGGGCCAGAGCCATGGGAAGAGACAAAGTAAAATATCTCTGCAATGTAAACTGTGCCTCCTGGGAAAATGTATGGTGGACTTCGGAAGGAAATTGGGAAACCAGTGCAGCGCAAATCCCACAAAAAGACCGAAATCGACAGAGAAGAATAAAGATTGTTGGTCAGGGCTCTTCCCCATATGTCACCATTACCATTCTCAACCCACAGGTTACTGATTCAGGACTGTATGGACTAGGAGTCTCAATAACAGCAGTAACCGACCCACTGGGGAAAATCAAGATCAAAATCCAAACCATAGCAAATGCGACCCAGGCACCAATGACGGAAGAAGAACAGCTAATGGTAGAGACAGGGTTCACACAGAGAAATGCCTGGATGCAATGGGTAAGATTTAGCACTAAGGAAACTCAACAGCAGGACTGTGTTGCCTGTGCTGAAGGCAGGCAGGAACTGGCTACTGTACAACTACTCCCTGAAGAAGCGAACTATACTTGCCTGCTAAAACTGTTCCATAACCAGACTGACAAGGACTGTAAAAATGAAAGTCAACGATTCCCGTTGACAGCACTGTCAGTAAGGCCACCTGTGGCACTTGATTATCCAGGCTCTTACACTTGTTTCTTTAGAAATGGCACCGGGAAAGACTATGGTATCCTCTCCTCAGGTTATTGCAACAAGACCACATTCGGAAATGACAATAAACTTCTGACAGGTCAGACGCACAGTCTGGCAGACGTCTGGTGGTTCTGCGGAGACAATAGACTGAGATCTCGGCTGATAGAGCCCTGGAAAGGAACATGCACTCAAGTAAAATTGATTTTGCCTTTCTACATCTTACCCATTGCGGCTGATGAACTTCCCACGACGGCCCTCAAAGCAACTCAGCAGAAAAAAAGGCTTAAAAAAAGACAGGCTCCAAAACAAGCCTTTGACGATGGCGTATACATCGATAGTATTGGGGTCCCGAGAGGAGTTCCCAATGAATATAAAGCCATAAACCAAATAGCCGCAGGTTTTGCTTCCATTTTCGTATGGGTACAACCTAACAAAAATGTGGACTGGATCAACTGCATATATTACAACCAACAACGCTTTGTGAATTACACGAAAGATGCTCTGAAGGGTGTGGCTGAGCAACTGGAGGCAACCTCTCTAGTAGCCTGGCAAAACCGACTCACTCTGGACATGCTACTGGCAAAGGAAGGAGGGGTGTGCAAGATGTTCGGAACTTTCTGTTGCACTTATATTCCGAACAATACTTCGCCAGATGGCAGTATCACACGAGCTCTACAGGGACTTGAAATGCTGTCCAAAGAACTTGCAGAACACTCAGGCGTAAGCAATCCCTTTACTGATTTCCCACAAGCATGGTTCGGAAAGGGGAGCCACCTCATCGGAAGCCTGTTGATATCCATAGGGGTTGCTGCAGCCATTCTTGTGACATGCGAATGCTGTTGTATTCCCTGCATTCGGGGACTACTGCAAAAACTGGTTGAAACTGCCATCACAAAAACAATGTACCAACAATTGCAGCCAATGGACAATGATGCGTATGCTGAATTGTACGATGATGCATATACTAGCATATAAAATTGTAAAGTAACCTTTGTGCAAAATCATCTGTAACTCACCTGAAATAAAAATAAAAAGGGGGGGTGTGAGAGGATAAAAAAACAATACAATGAAGAGGTGCACAACAAACCAGAACGAGCAAAAGGAAAAAGAAAAAAGGAAAAAGAAAGAGTGACACAGGATCCAAAAGGAAAGAGTTAAAGGGGGTCATAGAAGTGCATTGAAGAGCACACCAGAAGAAAAACAGGTCCGGCATCTTGAAGGTACTGACCTCCTACATAAAGACTGGCATTTTTCACCTCTTGCATGAAATTGGCATGCCTTGGTTATGGCAAAAACAGGATGAGTTATGGGAGGTAATGCACAAAGGCTCTTGTTTTACAAATCTTACCATCTGATCAAGGGTAAATGTTTTTATGAATCTCCTGAACGAAAATCCGTTGGAAAAGTCAGTTGAGGATGTTAATAATCATTTACCAAATAAAAATAAAAGTGTTAATAGGGGGGAAATGTAATAATAATATTCTCTATAACAGCCTTTATTCTGTATTTCTTACTTATGCTTTATTTGCTTGGGGTAATGTACGTGCAAAAGCTTAAAAATGTTAAGTTACAAAAGAACAAACCAGGCTGGAAAATGTGAAGGCTGACCTAGATTGGAAAGTACCAGAAAGCACAGGAAATGTAAAGAGTACCGACAGCCTAGATAAAACACCTGTGGAAAGGTCCAGCAGGTGTTTGACCTTTAATGTAGATCATGCTTGTCCAAAAAGTACCGTCTGTGTCTTATTTCTGTTAGCAATGTGGGTAGAGTGTCTGATAACAAGCTATGTTAGATGAAGCTTTAAACTGCTGACAGGATGTTAGATGAAGCTTTTAAACTGCTGACAGTTGGAAATTATTTTTCTTTGTTCTATGTGTAGAATTCACTATAAAAGCATGAGTTAAACAGTGTTAGACAGACATTTTCTACTACAGCTAGGTATTTGATGTCTCCTTGTACAAGTAAAATAAAGGAAAAGTTCTTACTTTCAACAGATGTGATGCCCTCATAATTTTTACTTAACAGTACCTTTGGAATATAACCCTGCATGTGCCTGCATGTGGTGTGTCAACCTCTAGATGAATGGGTTATGGCCCATGCACACACACTGCCCTACCCATAGCCCTACTATGACAAGCCTGCTGATGTCATCCACTTTGAAATACATCCTTGTGAAAGGTGTAGACTAGTAATCACCGTGGTGCATCCTATCTGTGTGTCTCTGTCTGTGTAGAGAGCAGTGCTTTTTAGGCTAGTTACACTCATTACAATTCAAATGCCCTACTTTAGCAAGGCTGCTGATGTCATACACTGTGAAATACACCCTTTGGAAAGTTGCAGCCATGTAATCTCCATGGTGTGTCCTATAACTCTGTACTGCTGTAGTGTGCTAAACTAATTAGGTAGGAGTTCTAATCCCAGACATGGCAACTGTGTGTGTGTGTGTGTGTGTGTGTGTGTGTGTGTGTGTGTGTGTGTGTGTGTGTGTGTGTGTGTGTGTGTGTGTGTGTGTGTCTGCAGAGAGCCATGCATTTTAGGCTAGTCACACTCACTACAATTCAAATGCCCTACTTTGGCAAGGTTGCTAATGTCATATACTGTGAAATACACCTTTTGGAAAGTTGCAGCTCAGTAATTTCCATGGCATGCCCTAAAACTACGTACTGCTGTAGTGTGATAAACTAGTTAGGTAGGAGTTCTAATCCCAGACATGGCAACTGTGCATGTGTGTCTCTGTCTGTGTAGACAGCAATGCTTTTTAGGCTAGTCACACTCACTACAATTCAAATGCCTCATGTTGGCAAGGCTGCTGATGTCATCCACTGTGAAATACACCTTTTGGAAAGTTGTAGCCCAGTAATCTCTGTGGCACATCCTTTAACTGTGTACTGCTGTAGTGTGATAAACAAGTTAGGTAGGAGTTCTAATCCTAGACATGGCAAGTGTGTGTGTGTGTGTGTGTGTGTGTGTGTGTGTGTGTGTGTGTGTGTGTGTGTGTGTGTGTGTGTGTGTGTGTGTGTGTGTGTGTGTGTGTGTGTGTGTGTGTGTGTGTGTGTGTGTGTGTCTTTGTCTGTGTAAGGAGCAATGCATTTTATGCTTGTTATGCACATTATGATTCAAATGCCCTACTTTGGCAATCCAGCTGATGTCATTCACTGTGAAATACACCTTTGGGGAAAGCATACTCCAGTAATCCCCATGGTGCGTCCTATAACAGCTTCATGCTGTAGTGTAATATAAAACTCTGGTAGGGGTTTTATTCCCACACATGGCAGTTGTGGATGTTTTGTGTGTGTTTCCATGTCTGTGTAGGGCACAATGCATTTTAGGCTAGCCACACTCACTATAATTCAAATGCCCTACTTTGGCAATCCTGCTGAAGTCATTCATTGTGAAATATACCTTTGGAGAAGATGTACTCCAATAATCCCCGTGGTGCATCCTATAACAGCTTCATGCTGTAGTGTGATATAGAGCTCTGGTAGGGGATTTATTCCCACACATGGCAGTTGTGGATGTTTTGTATGTGTTTCTATGTCTGTATAGGGAGCAATGCATTTTAGGCTAGCCACACTCACTACAATTCAAATGCCCTACAATTCAAATCCTGCTGATGTAATTCATTGTGAAATACACCTTTGGGGAATGCGTATTCCAGTAATCCCTGTGGTGTGTACTATAACAGCTTCGTGCTGTAGTGTGAAATAGAACTCTGGTAGGGGCTCTATTCCCACATGTGGATGTTTTGTGTGTGTTTCTATGTCTGTGTAGGGAGCAATGCATTTTAGGCTAGCCACACTCACTACAATTCAAATTCCCTACGTTGGCAATTCTGCTGATGTCATTCATTGTGAAATACACCTTTGGGGAAGGTGGTGCCATCAAATCTGACCAACAAAGGACATACCATGCCTGAAAAACATGCCCTGTATGGACATATGCCACTGACACCAGGTAATGCCGGTATCATGCTATCATGCTATTAATCTCTGTGGTGCATCCTATAACTGCGTAGTGCTGTAGTGTAATAAACTAGTTAGGTAGAAGTTCTAAACCCAGACATGACAGGTGTTTGTGTGTGTGTGTGTGTGTGTGTGTGTGTGTGTGTGTGTGTGTGTGTGTGTGTGTGTGTGTGTGTGTGTGTGTGTGTGTTTGCGTGTGTGTGTGTTTGTAATTTTTATTCTGTGTGGAGGTGGTTGTGAATGTGTAACAACTGGACTCAATGTGCAGTGGGTTTTGCAAATTTCTTATATGGAGGCCTTTGTATATATCACAATGTCTACCATACAGGGTTAACAGATGTGAAATAGCTGAGAGGTAGGGGTGCAAATCAGTACCCCTACATGTGACATTAAGGCCAGGCAAACAAAGTTACCAACTCTAGTATTACCCAGAGAACACTCTCAACCCATGTTTCATAAACACACACTTGCCTAGGCAACAGCCACTATGTTGGTAGTACCCTGCATATTGCCCACTGATAGTAACCATGGTGTGATTGCAGTGAGATACAAAGGGCATGGAACCCTGTCCATCTGTCCAATATGCATGGACATTCTGACAGTGCACCTTCCCCATGTTCCCCACTGGACACCTGCAACACCTGTGGTGCCATCAAATCTGACCAACAAAGGACATACCATGCCTGAAAAACATGCCCTGTATGGACATATGCCACTGACACCAGGTAATGCCGGTATCATGCTATCAATGTAGGTGCAGGGTAAACCTGCTGTCCATTAACAGTTCCTGCCACATGAGACCAGGACTGGCACATCTGATGATAATCTGTGTACACAACATGGGCCAGACACCCCAGGTACAGTTCCACATGTCACTGTACATGCATGTGGGAGGTGTGCACATCCCAGACACTGTCCATGTCATGGACTAAGGAACACATACATGGAAAGCATTGCACAGCATTGGCGACATGAAATAGTCACCCAGATGACTGGATGGTGAATACAGTACCCACCTGTGTGGGCAAATGCAGAAACTATACCACTGAGCCACAATGCAGACCATTGTTATGTGGCCTGATGCCAAGGTATATCCATCACCTAGCCCTGTATAGCTGTCTGGCACAGTTGATCACTACACACCCGTGAAGCAATGCACTTATGCATGTCAGTATTGACACCTTGTGTGTGTGTGTGTGTGTGTGTGTGTGTGTGTGTGTGTGTGTGTGTGTGTGTGTGTGTGTGTGTGTGTGTGTGTGTGCGTGTGTGTGTGTGTGTTGTAAGATGTGTATGATAACATTCACACTCACTACAACCCCCATTGGCATACTGAAGCATGTTGTCCGATGTCAGACACCTCCACATACCTTTTTCCCATATAACCTCTGTGTGACCCCTGTGGTGCATGTGATACCCGCACAGTAATGTGTTGTGGCAATCGCACTAGTGATGAGTTGTATTCCTGGCCCTATCAAGTGTGTCAGTGTGTGTACATCCCTGTTAGAGTGTGTCTGTGTTGATACTGGCACCTGTTTGTGCGGACAGACACATGTACTACACCTACCGTATAGCTACAATATCCCTGCTGCAGATGTCACTCACCATCACATATACGTTTTGAGGGCTCCTCAATGTGTAACCAATGTGGTGCATCCAATAACTGCATAGAAATGTGATAGCACTACATAGTTGTCAGGGGTTTGATACCCTGTGCTGGTAGGTGTGTGACACAAACACGTTTAAGTTTTACTCTCCCACCCCTCCCTGGCTATTCTTTGCCTCTGTCTGCCTCTCACACTCCCTCTCTGGTGGATGTGGAGACCTACACCTGCTTTGCCTAGGCAGCAGCATGTGTATTTTAAGTGATACTCATGATCAGCTGATGGCCTCTGAATGAATTTCAACCCTCCTCTAGCTGAATGCATGTTGAACAGCTGTTGTAACATTCCCATTGCCAGTTGCATGGAAACACACTCCAATATCTAGGAACATCATGTTGGTGTTGGGCCTTCTCATTCACTGTGAGCAGGAATTTATTTAGTTGTTTGGCAAACAGCATCTCAAATGAATTGGGGATTTACCTTTAACAACATACACTGTGGAAACAGGGCAACACACAGTAAGGGGATGTGCCTGACTTGATTACAGACTGTAAGTGCTGCTATACTGCATTTGGAGTAATGGTTTAACAGGGTGTGTGTGGATATGGCTGTCCTACATGCTTTAATACCAGCCATGTCAGTGCTATGTTTATGAGGAAACCCAATTTGTAGGGTCATCTGCTGACTGGGCAGTGTGTGGAACCTTTTGTTTCACGTATTACCCACAGAGCACCTATCTGTAAACTGCAGAAGGTAGTTTGAGGATTGCAGTCTGTAGATG
>NC_056728.1:462555173-462650173 GCF_019279795.1 Protopterus annectens | reverse complement strand
GTCATCAGATAAAATATGCTTAGAAATATTTAGCACATTGGTACATGGTTCATTTATTTCACTATTGACATAAATAACTCCTCTAGGCTTGTTACCCCTATGTTTCCTTCCTGCCCGGTGTTTCCTACCCCTAAAGGGGCATCAGTTGTTCTTCCCCTTTTAGCATGTGGTGATTCGCCAGTACTCAATAATTCTGTGTCTGTGGTGGAAGATTCCTCACCAGAAGTGGTGTTACTCAATCCTGTCTTTTTCAGAATTGACCTGGGCCTCTTTTTACGTACAAAGGGAGCACTCCTAGTACCCTGAGCAAACCTGACTCCCCTCTGTGACTCAAATTGTCTGCCCCTCTCATAATCCTCCTTATCTCTGGCAAACTTGTGAAGTTTTTTGCTTTTGAGATTGTTCTCCAAAATGGATATCTCCTTTGATAATTTGCTCAGACAATTTTGGAAGTTAGTATTTTCCTCAAATAAGTTTTTTCCACTTCGAGAGTGTTGGCATGTACAGTTCTTTCATAGAATGATGCCAATATGTTAACTCTGGCCATAGCGGCCTCCGGTTGTGCTAATTGCCAATCCTTAAGTAAGACATCATCCGGTGTACCAACCAGTGGTTGGGTTTTGCATCTTAATCCCCGGGGGGATATTTTCCTCACCTGATATGCTTTGAACAATTTATGGTGCCAGATATTTGTTCTAAGCATTTTGATTTGTTTGCCTAACTTCTGAAATAAATGTTCGCAACCGTCAACTGGATCAGTTGTTGGCAAATTAGTTGTGTCAGTAGGACCAATGCCAATTCCAAATATCTTGAGATCGTCCTTGTCAGAACATAAGCCAGATAATAATTTTTGAAGATCCATGACAATAAGTTGCTGAGAACTGAAAAATGGAGAAATACAACAAGACTACACAGGATATAAAATTGTCAGAGCAAATTTATCAAAATACTAATAGTGCTCCAAACAAAGAAGTCTACATAAGCTAATAATGCATTGAGTCACAGAGGGTCCAGGCCCTGGACAGTCACATATAAATAGTAAGAGACCAAGTATAAGTGTCCCGATCAGTGAAGGGACTACTATCTGTTGTTGATAAGGCCAGAAGACCTTGGGAGTTACTATTCATATAGTATAGTAAAATGAACAAATGACTGTATATGACCAGAATGTAATTTAACTATAAAATACTTCTCATCACTAGATAGATACAGTTACAAAAGAGTAACAAGAGGCAAAATGCTAGATGAGAAATAAGCCCATCCCAGGAACTGTAGTAATGACACCTCATAAATCTGCAACAGATCCCATAGAATCGAAGTAACCCCAAACAAATGTCAGATCCCTACAAGGTTACTTACATGTAGTTACTACATCATAAGGTTGAATACACTCAGAAATGGCCAAATGTATGTTCCTGGTCCCTAAACAGTCACGGTTAAAAAACGGTGACATAGACAAAAAAATCAAAAGATGAATGTTCCTATCCCAATTTTGTTGGTTATATCAACTATTAGATCAGGACATTGACAGGGGACAAACTCATAGCCATATTTCCTTGTGGCCATTGCAGCTTTTGCAGTTACATTTTTAAAACTACCAGTTTTACCAGCAAAAATACTGGTCACCTTTATAACATTGGATTTTTTGGTAACTGCAGCTCAGATTGGATAATTTATCTTGCCACCTGTACTTGGCAGGCATTCTATGTCGGACAAACATCCAGACAGTTCCATATCAGAATATCTGAACACCTAGGGGACATTAGAAACCATAGAATAACCAATGCACTATACAGACATACGACCAAGCATCCAACTGCTAAATTTTCATTCATCATCATTGATCGTATAACCGGTAACCGTGCATTTAAAACAGGGTGGCATGACATTTTGAACAAGAAAGAGAAAAGATGGATTATAAAACTTGGGGGACTTTTCCCTCCAGGATTGAATGACAAACTATGATTTATGTTTTTATATTTATCTTATATTTTTCATTCTAACACTCTCTACCCATCTCTTTTGAAGATACCATAACATCCGGATGATATTCCTCATTACATCTTGGCACACATGATGGTTTTCAATTTTTGTCTATCAATCATTATGTTCCTTAGTACAGATCTTTAACATATTAAAATAACATTTGTACTTTATCTAGATACATGAACATATATGAATAATAAGGATTATACCAAAACCATCATTATTTTATATGCTAATATATACTGACATGGTTTTTTACCATATCACTGTTCAGGTTAACCATTCATATTTTTTTGGTTTTGTTAGCTACAGGAAGTGATGTCATTCTTTTCTGATTTAATGAAGCTATTTAAGCAGGTGACTTTTATATCTATGTAACATACTACTGAAGAAAGCCTTGTGCTGAAACCGGTCTAGTTTCAGTTTAATAAAACATTGATTTTTCAGATCCTCTTGGGTGCTGGCATTTTTACTTTGGATCTACTCAGCTTGCTTGCCTGGCACCTGCCGTACTTGCTAGCTGCTCTTCAACAAACCACTCCCTTTCTTGCTGGCTGTTGGCGTTTTGAGGATCTTGTATTCACGTCACCATTTTTTCTGTGTCTGTCAAGGAGGGTTCCTCACTGGACACTGGCGTTATTTGTGGCTTTTTTACTTCATTTATCAGTGACTAATTGGCATTTTTTTGACCATTTGATGTTGGGAGGATCCTGTTTTGGTTACCAGTTTTTGGATGCTTATCTGGGTATTTGTATGCTGTATTTTACACGTGGATGTCGTTTTTCAGCGTTACATTTGAAGAGGATCTCTGCTTGCTTCCAACTTCTTTTGTGGCAGGAGTTACACAATACGTGATTTTGGATATTAATAGGTATTTACATTTGGAAATTATCTTTACTTCAACATATGGCATTTGCACGTGGGCCAAGTAACTGGTGACAGTATATGAAGGGTTGGCGTTTCGGCGTCCTTTTCATAGCAGCTAAATTCTTTTTCGATTTTGGGCTACTGACATCAGTTTTAAGGTACTGTTTTTCTATTTTTTGATAACTACACGCTGCAAGTACGTTCCTTGTGCCTATTGACTTCATAACATTTATTTTTGGAGGATTGTAACCCACGGATGATATTATCATTTGTTGGTGGCTCATATGTGCTTGTAACATTTGGGATCGACAAGGCTTCCAATTTATATACGTACTCTTTCTCTATTTTTTGATAATTACACGCTGCAGTGCGTTCCTGGTGATTACTGACTTTATAACATCTACATTTGAAGGATTGTAACCAACGGATGATATTATTATCTACTAGTGGCTCAGATGTGCTTGTAACATTCAGGATCGACAAGGCCTCCAATTTATATTGGGAACGACATTATTTGGTAATTTGAATACAGTACTGTGTTTGGAACTACGGGATTTATTTTTTGAACAATTTTGAATAGTTACTATTTCCCAATATATGACTGCTTTGATTCCAGTCACAGCAATTTAGTGAATTTGTCCTCATTCTTTTGGACTTGCTTAAACAGTTTAATCAAACTATATTGATGTACAGTAAGGAATCTATGCTTGATATTTTTGTACTACTAATGTAGACTATTGTTCCTGTTCTTGTTTGATCCCTAGTGGTTACATATATTTATATGTCTGCTTCAGTTATATTTTTGTTAAAAAAACAGCACTTACTAAGTATATTACCCAATATTACATTATAACCTGTTCATATATGAATTGGTTTACAAGTTCATACCTATTGAGCTTATGTATAGGAAAGAATCAATGCTTGATTTTCAGGATTATTATTATCATAGACTACTGATCTTGCTTTAGGTAGATTCTTACAGGTTTCATAGTTATATACGTATGCTTTGGCCACGTTTTGTAACTTATTACAGAATCCACATTTTATAATATTTCTACATAGGAATTGTTTTGCCTGTCTATGCACACATTTTGAATGTTTTTATCAGATCAGTATATAAGTTTGCATTATTATACCTACTGACTAATATGTATGTCTATGCATTTATAATAACAGCTGAATTACTACTGATGTGGTTAGTCTAAGGGTATTTAACCCTATATTGCAGTATCTGCTTGTTAACATTTTGAGAAACCCCTGATATTCACTTGGGTTCTTCAGTTGGATCAACCACTGATCTAATAGTTGATATAACCAACAAAATTGGGACAGGAACATTCATCTTTTGATTTTTTTTGTCTATGTCACCGTTTTTTAACCGTGACTGTTTAGGGACCAGGAACATACATTTGGCCATTTCTGAGTGTATTCAACCTTATGGTGTAGTAACTACATATAAGTAACCTTGTAGGGATCTGACATTTGTTTGGGGTTACTTTGATTCTATGGGATCTGTTGCAGATTTATGAGGTGTCATCACTACAGTTCCTGGGATGGGCTTATTTCTCATCTAGCATTTTGCCTCTTGTTACTCTTTTGTAACTGTATCTATCTAGTGATGAGAAGTATTTTATAGTTAAATTACATTCTGGTCATATACAGTCATTTGTTCATTTTACTATACTATATGAATAGTAACTCCCAAGGTCTTCTGGCCTTATCAACAACAGATAGTAGTCCCTTCACTGATCGGGACACTTATACTTGGTCTCTTACTATTTATATGTGACTGTCCAGGGCCTGGACCCCTCTGTGACTCAATGCATTATTAGCTTATGTAGACTTCTTTGTTTGGAGCACTATTAGTATTTTGATAAATTTGCTCTGACAATTTTATATCCCGTGTAGTCTTGTTGTATTTCTCCATTTTTCAGTTCTCAGCAACTTATTGTCATGGATCTTCAAAAATTATTATCTGGCTTATGTTCTGACAAGGACGATCTCAAGATATTTGGAATTGGCATTGGTCCTACTGACACAACTAATTTGCCAACAACTGATCCAGTTGACGGTTGCGAACATTTATTTCAGAAGTTAGGCAAACAAATCAAAATGCTTAGAACAAATATCTGGCACCATAAATTGTTCAAAGCATATCAGGTGCAGAAAATATCCCCCCGGGGATTAAGATGCAAAACCCAACCACTGGTTGGTACACCGGATGATGTCTTACTTAAGGATTGGCAATTAGCACAACAGGAGGCCGCTATGGCCAGAGTCAACATATTGGCATCATTCTATGAAAGAACTGTACATGCCAACACTCTCGAAGTGGAAAAAACTTGTAACAACCTCAAAGAATTTGAGGAAAATACTAACTTCCAAAATTGTCTGAGCAAATTATCAAAGGAGATATCCATTTTGGAGAACAATCTCAAAAGCAAAAAACTTCACAAGTTTGCCAGAGATAAGGAGGATTATGAGAGGGGCAGACAATTTGAGTCACAGAGGGGAGTCAGGTTTGCTCAGGGTACTAGGAGTGCTCCCTTTGTACGTAAAAAGAGGCCCAGGTCAATTCTGAAAAAGACAGGATTGAGTAACACCACTTCTGGTGAGGAATCTTCCACCACAGACACAGAATTATTGAGTACTGGCGAATCACCACATGCTAAAAGGGGAAGAACAACTGATGCCCCTTTAGGGGTAGGAAACACCGGGCAGGAAAGAAACATAGGGGTAACAAGCCTAGAGGAGTTATTTATGTCAATAGTGAAATAAATGAACCATGTACCAATGTGCTAAATATTTCTAAGCATATTTTATCTGATGACCAATACTCTTTACTCAATAAAGGTCTTGGTTTTATCCCCGGATTTTTTATTGATGAGAGCTCACTAGTATCTGATACCATAGATTTTTGTAGAAAGATTAACCTCAATTTGTTTTTTAAACAACAGGATAAATCTGATGATACTCAAAGATCTTCTGACTTTAGATTTCATAAATCCACATTTAATCCTCCGATGGATAAACATGTTGCTGTTTTTCAGCAGGCTGTAATAAAGGTTATACATTTTCATTTCAGTTCAGAAGATAATATGAGGCACAATCTTTCTAGAAAAGAACAACTGGCTCTGACACAACTTAAAAATAACACTGACATTGTCATTATTCCTGCTGACAAAGGGGGTGTGGTCGTAGTCATGGATACCGATTGTTATTGGGTTGAAGGTAATAGACAACTGTCTAACCATCATCATTATATGAAAATGGATATTGACCCCACACCCAATTTTCAACGTGAAATTCAAGATTTCTTGGAGCAAGCGGTCGAAGCAGGTATAATTTCGGATAAAACCAAAACACATTTGATGGCCAAAAATCCTGCCAAGCAATATCTCTATTTACTACCCAAAATCCATAAATCTGTTCACAAGCCACCTGGCCGACCTATAGTGTCTGGCATTGGGTCCCTCACTGAACCTTTATCCATCTTTCTCACTGAAAAACTCAAACCTCTGTTACCGCTGATTCGAGCTAGAATCCAGGACACCACGGAATTCCTGCAGATCATTTCCGAATCTCAATTGGAACCTGAATGGTTAATGTGCACCCTAGATGTGAAATCTTTATATACCAGCATTCCACATTGGGCAGGTTTAAAGGCTTTGGAATTTTGGTTAAACAAACCTAACATCTATCCTCCAGGATTGAACACATTACTGATATGCTTGGCTGAGCACATTCTTACCAAAAATGTGTTCTAGTTTCAGCAGGACTGTTACTGGCAACTTCAGGGGACGGCTATGGGTGCCTCGTTCACACCCATTTATGCGGACCTCTTCATGGGTTATATAGAGGAACAGATCGTATATGATCCAATGCATAACATATATTTACCTGAGATTGATATATATGGAGAAGATAACCTGGATGACGGCTGGCTAGTGTGGAAAGGAGGTATTGATTATCTTCAGGAATTTATTGAACATCTCAATGGGAACATCTGGGGTATTGAATTCACTGTGGAGTATCATCAGAAGGAAATACATTTTTTGGATGTCCATTTACTAAGACAATCTGACAACACACTTAAAACTTCTGTTTATCGCAAATTC
Source organism: Protopterus annectens (assembly GCF_019279795.1). Taxonomy (NCBI): domain Eukaryota; kingdom Metazoa; phylum Chordata; order Ceratodontiformes; family Protopteridae; genus Protopterus; species Protopterus annectens. The sequence continues at coordinate 462,643,202 of NC_056728.1, read as the reverse complement.
CCGCAATACAATACCCTTCTGCATGCAAATAGCCTCCACCCTAAACATATCATAGAAAATATACCAAAATCCCAATTTCTCCGGATTAAAAGAATATGCTCTTCTGAGGATGATCTTAAAATATACCATGAGGACCTAACCAACAGATTTTTGTCTGGGGGATATTCCCCACATATTATCAATTCTGCGGCCAATTGGAGCAGTAATAAACCTAGGAACTCCCTTTTACAATATCAAGCGGGTCACAGACAGAAAAATTCAGATACATGTAGATTCATCACCACTTATGGTAGGAATAGTAAAAATTTGATTAATATCATTAATAATCATTGGAATATACTCAGCTCACATCCTCTTTTGGAAGGCTACCTGGGGGGATGGTGTTATTTTTCATACAGAAAGGGAAGAACGCTTGGTTCTCATTTTTCACACTATAAAAGAGCAAGCATTAAGGATGACACATTCTCTCAGAGGACATTGACAGGGGACAAACTCATAGGCATATTTCCTTGTGGCCATTGCAGCTTTTGCAGTTACATTTTTAAAACTACCAGTTTTACCAGCAAAAATACTGGTCACCTTTATAACATTGAATTTTTTGGTAACTGCAGCTCAGACTGGGTAATTTATCTTGCCACCTGTACTTGTCAGGCATTCTATGTCGGACAAACATCCAGACAGTTCCGTATCAGAATATCTGAACACCTAGGGGACATTAGAAACCATAGAATAACCAATGCACTATACAGACATCTGACCAAGCATCCAACTGCTAAATTTTCATTCATCATCATTGATCGTATAACTGGTAACCGTGCATTTAAAACAGGGTGGCATGACATTTTGAACAAGAAAGAGAAAAGATGGATTATAAAACTTGGGGGGGGGGTTCCCTCCAGGATTGAATGACAAACTATGATTTATGTTTTTATATTTATCTTATATTTTTCATTCTAACACTCTCTACCCATCTCTTTTGAAGATACCATAACATCCGGATGATATTCCTCATTACATCATGGCACACATGATGGTTTTCAATTTTTGTTTATCAATCATTATGTTCCTTAGTACAGATCTTTAACATATTAAAATAACATTTGTACTTTATCTAGATACATGAACATATATGAATAATAAGGATTATACCAAAACCATCATTATTTTGTATGCTAATATATACTGACATGGTTTTTACCATATCACTGTTCAGGTTAACCATTCATATTTTTTTGGTTTTGTTAACTACAGGAAGTGATGTCATTCTTTTCTGATTTAATGAAGCTATTTAAGCAGGTGACTTTTATATCTATGTAACATACTACTGAAGAAAGCCTTGTGCTGAAACCGGTCTAGTTTCAGTTTAATAAAACATTGATTTTTCAGATCCTCTTGGGTGCTGGCATTTTTACTTTGGATCTACTCAGCTTGCTTGCCTGGCACCTGCCGTACTTGCTAGCTGCTCTTCAATAAATATATATATATATATATATATATATATATATATATATATATATATATATATATATATACATATGAAGAGATGTACACATGGCCATATATATGTAGCACTATACAAATGTGTATACAGACATATGTATGAGTATACATGTGTATGTACATGTAGACATATATAGACCTATTATATGTATACAACCATACTCCTGTTATGAGTAAACCTCCTGGTTGTGTATACCCTCCAAGATGTATCTCACCGTATGTATCTGCTATGTCCACATTATGATATAACAACATATGTGATGCAACCGTCATATCAATAACAAGAACTACACAATTTAGGAACTAAAGGCAATTGTTCAATACTACTCAATATGTGTATTGACAGCTATATTGGTAAAACAACAGCTGTCCTCACAGTGGTCATGGTGTAGTGGTTAAGTGTTGTGACTTCAGTGTACAGGGTCCTGGGTGTCCAGGGTGTTAATTTTGTTGCTGGGCAGAACAAGGGCTGTCAGATACAGAGTGGTTAAGACAGTTTTGAGCTACTTTAAGTGGGTTTGCATGGGTTTGTGCAAAGCTAAGCAGTGCTGAGCTATGGGTAAATGTATGGGTGCTTACAAATTGTAGACATCGCTTACCAGTGTGCAAGTCAGCTTAGCTGCTATATTGCAGCAATGTTGATACTTGCTAATCATGGCTTAGCCCTGGTAACCAGGACACACCACCCAGTCTGATAATCTGCAATAAGTGTATGTAATGCCATGTACAATACATGCACCTATGTGCTGTCATTACAGTAGCAAGGAGTGTGATTGTCATGTGTGGGACACAGACATATATGAGGCCTGTACAGCACTGTTATCCTTGTGAATGTGTTACATACAGGTGTAGTAGCCCAGGGCACATGCTGTCATACTGGCATGTAGTGCATCATGGCAGTACTACTGTTGACAGTGCTAACCCAGGCAAGAGCAGAGTGCTAAATGTAGTACTAACAACAGGCACACGTGCAGACATAGCTGGACACTGAGGCCTCCCTGTTGTATCCCTGGTGTGTGAGCTGTGTCACAGTATATACCCCTTACTGGGAAATGATCCATCATGTGGAATGTAACTGTAGACTACCGTCTGTACAGCACATGTTAGTGAGGTCATCCAACATGTAGTTATGGCATACATATTGTTGTCAGATGTCTATCTGTCAACACACTCATGCTACTGCATAGCTACTTGTCAAGCTGATGACTGTCAGTCCCTGTATAGATGTGCAGATGGCAGATATCCAGCTGGGATATGTACAGGCAACCTAAGCTTGATTGACACTGACATGTCTGCCCAGCTGTGTAAGAAATGGCACACATAGGAGATGTCACCCTGTGCACACCACATGCCATGGGTACCTCCACTACACTACCACAGTCAGCCAAACATGCTTGGGTACAGGTCACACCATCACAGACACTAACCATGTGTAGTACAACCCATCTCCCCTAGGACAACAGCTAGGTACACAGCTATGACCACCTGCAGCGATGCACCCTTGTAATGACACGTGTACATGTGCATGACTGAATATAGGTGTCTGTGTGCTAGCACACCTGTACTTGGGAATTCCATGAGGGCCTTCACAACCAACACAATACCCATTGCCATAGTCAGTTGTGGCTGCTGCTGCATGTACCCTGTTAAGCTCCACCCTCATACCCGCTACACAAGCCCTGCAGTACCAGCACAACAGTGTTTTACAAATGGGTTGATAGGCATGGGATACTCATTGTGTTCTGGCATGTGTGTGTAGTTGTGCATGTCCATATATCTCTTGAGTACAGCATTCCATGGCCATATACTCCTATTACAATACCCATTGCCACACAGTAGTACAGATAGTGTTGTTGCTGCCCATAGGTGAGGCATGGCTACTACACGTGTGGTATGTGCATGGAGATGCATATCCCTGTAATACTACTGTTGGGGTATATTATGGGTTGTATCACAGTCACAGCCAATGTGTGATGGTGGGTATAGCAGAGTGTCATCATGGGTTTCAGGGAGTACAATATCCACTGGGGGATGAGGATGCTGTGTACACTGTCATTACACCAAGGTACACCCGGTATATGTCCCATGTACCACGTTATGGTTACCACTGTCACCATCAACCATACAGGTAAGTGTTACCACAATCCAAGCCAGTTATGCATGTGGTGTGTGCAGCCTACCTGTAACACATTGGACACACAGTCAAGTTAGTTAGCAGAGATAGGCCCTGGTATATCTCGGATGTGTGTCTGGCTGTTATGTGTCTGTTAATGTGTATATGACTGTATGTCACACTACATATTGTCCAAATACACCTATTACATCCCCATTAGCATACTGAATAGTCTGAGGATGTTCTGCATGTAACATGTAACCTGGGACACACCTCACCCTACGCACTGTGTGGTGTGTGAAATGAAAGCCACACACTTCAGTATCACTACATAGCTAGGTAGGGGTCTAGTCCCAGTGTTGCCAAGTAACAGTGTGCATGTATGTGGATGGGTCTACATCAGGTTACAGGGTATACACACCTCAGCGGGTCACCTGTCCATGTGGCACTGGCAATAACCATTTTAGTAACCTTTGACATGTTCAACTGTACCCCAGATATGTCACAGCCATGGTATCACCAAAGTGACATACCCAATTGTGGAATATGACTGCAGACTATCATTGTGCTGACACATGTACACCTACAACATAAATAGATAACATTATAGGGACTGCAATCAACCAGTGTTACTAACAGCTATAATGCATCATTGCTGGATGGCTACACTACCTGCCATGTATGCATTACACTTTACTCATTACAACATGTTACTACTGTACTGTGGTACACTGTAGTACAGTCACCGTGTACATCAGAACCATATCAGCCTGTCCCTGTATTGATGGTATGGATGACAGGGATGTGGCATAGGTATCATCATATGCACATAGCATCCTTGTGCTGACACACGTACACCTACAACACAAATGGATAACAATATAGAAACCACAACCAACCAGTGTTACTAACAGCTATGAGGCATTATTGCTGGATGGCTATACTGCCTGCCATATATGCATTACACTCTACTCCCTACAACATGTTACACTGCAGTACTGTAATACACTGTAGTACAGTCACCATGTGCATCAGAACCATATCAGCCTGTCCCTGCATTGATGGTATGGATGACAGGGATGTGGCAGAGGTATCATCATATGCACAGGGTGTGATGTTGGTTTTCCAGAGGCCAAGGGTGGGCCATACATTTGCCACCATGTGTGTGGGTGAGGGGTGTACTGTGGTGAGCTGGGCGAGGTGATGTGGTGTGTGCAGGTATGGGGTTGCCCTTGGTGCGTTTGCATAGTGTGTGGGTATGCATGCACACAGTTCTGCCATGTGGCTGCTTTACACAGGTGTTTATGGACAGCTGCAGACCATACCTGGCAGAGTGTGCAGTTCACTGCCTCTGGCCATGGACACGTGGACTGTGCCTGCCAGGGGTTCCATGGGCACGTCCAGGTACAGGCCTTGATGTGCTACTCTCACCTGCTGATGACAAATGTCCGCTGGTACCAGGTCCCTCCTGGGACTGGCCAGAACCATGTGCATGTGGCCTGCTGTGGTGTGGTGTGGACAACACACACTCTGCACTGAAGGGGCTGCTACTGCCACTACAAGAGCCCCTTGGTGTCCTATCACATCCATGTTGACTGCCAGCTGTTGGCGTTGCTGGCCCACATCCACGTGGGCATCACCGCACCCCCACTACACATTGAAGCATGGACACACCACGGCCGATTAGGGCCATCATCTTATCATGCTGTCTATCAGTGAGCTTGGTAAAAGCACGGATGGCACCCAAAATTTCACAGAGGTTGTCACTTACATCTGTACAAGAGCAGCCCTCTCCAGCCTCAGGCCCTGTCTGGTGTAACATTCCATACGTACCTGCACCACAATGACAGCCTGAAACATGCATCTGCTGGTACCAGCTATGTCACCTATGTCAGGAGCATGATGTCCAGTGGCCCTACCACGAGCACCCTGGGAAATTTGCCTATGTGGTGCCCTGCCGGACATCCAGCTATGCCTGCTGTGACTGAACATAGTAGGCATGGTTGCCGCACTTTCCTGTGCACTGACACCAAATGCCAGCTGTCCCTCCACTATGGCTACTGGTGATGGGGTATGTGTTGGCACTGAAACTGTGTGCAGGGTTGGGGTGGCTAAAAGGGGGATGTCAAATGTTGGTGCAGTGTGGGCCACTGACAACCCTCTCTGTGCCTCAACAGTACTATCATCATCTTCAGTGTCTGTATGGACACCAACATCAGACTGCATGCAGGAGGGACCCTGACCCACCTCGCCACCTGTTGGGGAAAACAATAAACACACTTTGTACAGCATTTCCTATCAGTACACACACACACACACACACACACACACACACACACACACACACACACACACACACACACATCCATAATACCTACCTGTACATGGCTGTACAGACAGTCCCACGTATATGTCCATGTGGTACCCCATCCTACATCACACTTGCTAGCATACACGCATTGATACCACTCCTTAACATATCAGTCTTCTAAATGCCTACACAAGTGGACACACCACAAGACCTGTTACTACATTACCTGCCCGACCTGTGTGTAGTGGTTTTACATGGCCTCAATGCTGTAATTTGGTATGCACCCTCTGTATGTTTGGGCATCATGAGCATAGCTCCTATATGTGTGGTCTACTGTGTTCTATACATAATATCTTGCACTGGTGTGGCATGTGTATGTAATGCTCAGTACATGACAGATATGTTGCTCATTCAGCCTATTACGAGACAATTGTAATATATGGAGACACTCCCTGGTATTGACTAGTACTTCCCCAATGCATCTGTAGTGCTGCATACATGGGTTGTAGGTGACCTCCCTGATGAATGCGATATTAAGGGTGTATCTGGTGTCTACCTTCCCTCTCAATTCCTGTTCCATGGTACAGACCATATTATACTATCAGCTGTCCTGTGATTACACACATGACAGGGATTCCTGGTGTGTAATGTGGCAAACCATGTCCATGTAGTGCATGGTCCCAAAGGGAGGTACAGCTGTATAAACACCCCACAATCTCACATGTGCTTACATGGCCACCCACATAAACACACACTTGCACACACACATCCTACATGCATCAACCTCCCTCTACTTCACCAGAGTTACCCTGCAGGCAAACTGACTAACCACCAGGATGCACACACACACACACACACACACACACACACACACACACACACACACACACACACACACACACACACGCATTCACACACACATGCGCACACATACAGGTGAGGTTGCACAATGATAGTACACACAGTCCTCCTATTACCCATCTGTCAACATGCAGAACATATGGTACAGAACAGCATGCAGTTCAATCCATGCTAGTAACAGTATACATGTGTGTGATGCATGTGCTGTGTCACTAGGTGATGGCCCTTCCCCTGGATACCACTGCACCCATGTACACAGTATTGCTGTGCACCTGTTCTGCACCCTGCCATGTACTGTGCACCAAACCAGACAGATGTACAACCCATTGCATAATGTGTAGTACTGTGTCAGTTATGTGAGCTTTAATGCTCACAGTCCCTATGTTTTTCAGCAACACATACCTGGGATGATATGTGGACAGTTGTCATTAATGAATGCCTGATGCCTGATTTGCAGCTCTGAACATCAGCGGACCATGTATGACCAATCCAATACTCTTACACTAACAGCCATCAGAGCATACCATGGCTATGAGGGGTGTACACACCCTTCCTGATATGACACACCCATCTGTGATCGGCATTGGGACCACATCACTGCATATCTTAACAGTACATGTGCCCAATATGTGACATATGTCCTATACTTTCACATGCAGTGTCTATGGAATGTGTTAGGTGTGTGGACGCTGACCACAATGCATACACTCTGTGTGGGCATATGTGTGCTATGATGGTTTGATGCACCTCTTGTTGTGTGTACTACAGCAGTCACTACTCCTGGTGGGGGTATACCAACGTGGGCCAACTGCAATTGCCAGTGTATGTTCAGTCTGCCCTACACGTGTCCCCCTACTCTGCATGATTACAAGGTCTACTCATGTGCACATCCCTTGGTGTTCACACACTGCCAACACTATTGCTGTGGGGGTATGGTTACGTCTGCCACAGCTTCTGAACCTGACTATGTGCGGATACTGCCATTCTTAGCATCCTTAGGATCTCCGCTGCAGTACACTGGAGTGGATGCAATGCCCCCCCTGTGATGAGGTGATCCCCCGGACTGCAGCAGCACACCGACGGGCATTGTGAAGCAGGTCAGTACAATGATTCCAGACCTGCTCATAACTGTGGTTGTGCAGTCCGACATCATTGACCCTGTGGACTATGTTGTTCCACAGGGTGGTCCGCTCCTGCTGTCCATGGGTAGCCCTGCCAAACAGCACTGGGTAGTGCTGGATTAGGTATGTGATGAGCACTTCAGTTTCAGCTGCCAAATACATAGGCAAACGTGCAAGTGACATCTTGGCTGAAAGACATAAAGATGGAAACTGGTCTGAGCAACTCATACAGCAAGGTTACCACAGTTCGTACTACATGTTTCTGTCATCCCCCCCCCCCAGCATATCAGCTTCAACATACTGTACACACCACTCATTTGGTATTGCTACAGCTTACCTACCAGTGGGACAGCTATTATATTGTATCACACTTTCTGCTATGTGATTGTAGCAAAGGTTCCCTGTGTGGACACTATCATTGCTGGCCTGTTACAGACTATTCACCTACATGCCGTTGTGAGGGCCACTATGGTTCCATATATGCCTGTGGTATGGCTGCTTTGTGATTGCTGCACATCTGACATTCTGTGTTATTGGGGATATTTATGCATGCTGTTGGAGATGTTGCTATGTTCTATAACAGTGACACAATAAAATGTATATGTACTATTGGCCAGCAGAATTACCTCCCCAAACCCATCTGCCTATGTTACCTGGCCACATCAAATGTATGTCCCAAAATGGGGCCTCCTCATGTACTGGTCCAGCAATATCATTAGGTGGAACCAACCCAGGGGATGTTGCCCCCCCTGGGGGCACACACATAGACATGTTCCTGTCCACTGAGGTCAGGTCCAGGGTCTGTTCCATAATGGGTTCCACAGACACATGTGGGATGTGCTACATCACTCTGAGGCACCCAATACACTTTCACAGAGCCAACATGCTCCTCCTGCTGGGTGTCCAGGCCAGGCAACTTCAGGATGTGGACTGCTGTTGTGAGTAGCAGTGGGTGGAAGGCTTGTTTCCATTGTGCCCATATCGGGGCCCATGGGGCATCCACATCACAGACCACACACACCATCCTGGGTGTTAACACACCACATGTGTCACATACCACCCCTGTAGACTGTCCTCTGTATCTACCAACCCTGACCACCTCCACAACTATACCTGCCATACTTCCCCATATTCCCATTCCATACTTCATAGATGAGGGCAATGTAGTCCCAACAAAGGACCACAATGTGGTCCCTCGGGACCAAACCACGCCAACCGTGGGTAAATCCTGCATTACCCACACTCAGGCGTGGGTTATTGCTATATTCATGCAAACCTCTGTGTGGTGTTATATCCTTTGACCTCTCTGTGGGTATATGTTGCAGGCAACGATTGTCATTTGTATGGGTGGCTCATACAGTGTCCATTTGTTAAAGTGTTAACTGTAGGCATAGTGGCTGCTCCATATTGTGTGCACCTTCTACATATGTATCTTATCATACATATCTCTGCGTGTGTATGTGCAGTTACATATCTCTCTCTCTCTTCTATATATATATATATATATACATATATATATATATATATATATATATATATATATATATATATATATATGCATATATATATATATATATATATATATATATATATATATATATATATATATATATATATATATATATATATATATTATATACACACATATATATATATATATATATATATATATATATATATATATATATAAATATATGTGTATATCTGTATCTGCATATATGTGTCTGTATAAATGTATCCTAGGGATGTTGATAGCTACTACACTGTACATTCCCTATGGGAGCCAGACTGTACTGCATGACATGTTACTGATACCAGCCTGACATCATACAGGTGGGATGGAGTACTGTTAACATCTTGTGCCCATGTAGTGCCAGATCCTGATTATGGGATCTACAACAGTTGGTAGTGTATTGCAGGGCAGACGTGTTAGGCTATGGAGGGGGGGGTATACCTATTCATACAAGACATACGTTGTTTGGGGCCTTTCAACCCCATTAACGGTGCATGTGGACATGTCTGTTTTTGTTATGTTCCCATTGTTATCTACAGCTGTATGTCTGTATATACCTATATAGATATATATATATCTGCTTACACACACACACATATATATATATATATATATATATATATATTACACACATATATATATATATATATATATATATATATATATATATATACATATATAAATATATGTGTATATCTGTATCTGCATATATGTGTCTGTATAAATGTATCCTAGGGATGTTGATAGCTACTACACTGTACATTCCCTATGGGAGCCAGACTGTACTGCATGGCATGTTACTGATACCAGCCTGACATCATACAGGTGGGATGGAGTACTGTTAACATCTTGTGCCCATGTAGTGCCAGATCCTGATTATGGGATCTACAACAGTTGGTAGAGTATTGCAGGGCAGATGTGTTAGGCTATGGAGGTGGGGGTATACCTATTCATACAAGACATACGTTGTTTGGGGCCTTTCAACCCCATTAACGGTGCATGTGGACATGTCTGTTTTTGTTATGTTCCCATTGTTATCTACAGCTGTATGTCTGTATATACCTATATAGATATATATATCTACTTACACACACACACACACATATATATATATATATATATATATATATATATATATATATATATATATATATAAATATGAAACTTGCAGTATATATATATATATATATATATATATATATATATATATATATATATATATGTATATAGACATGTAGATGTAGACATATATATAGCTATAGATGTATGCATTTGTATGTATATATGCTTATATATATATATATATATATATATATATATATATATATATATATATATATATATATATATATATATATATATATATATATATATATATATATATATATAGATATATATATATGTTTTATCTATTTCGATATTAATATATATACACACACATACATCTACATGTTGGAATACATTCCCTGTACTGTTGAATGCCTGGGCTGGATGATATGTTGTTGAAAAGATTAGGGCTGTGTATATCTGGCCTGGCTTGGTGGTAAATCACTTTGGTTATGGTGTGCAAGGTCCTGGGTTCAAGACTTGCAGAGGCTGTTTATTTTGTTGCTGGGCAGAACATGGGCTGTTGGATACAGAGTGTTTAAGGCACTTTTGAGCAGTTGTAAGCAGGTTTGCGTGGGTTTATGGGAAGGTAAGCACTGCTAACTTCCGGTTACAATTTCTTATACTCAGCTTTTAAATTGCTTATACTGTGTAGGCACTGCTTACCCCCATGCAAACAGGCTTAAACCTGCTTACTGCTGCTTAAAAGGGCTTACTCCCGCTTACCACATGCTGATTTTTTTAAAAGAAAAGAAAAAAGGGTTGAGAGGAAAGTGGTGAAAAAGGGGCACAAAGAGGGAAAGACAGAAGGGAAAACAGCTAGGGATGTGCAGTAAGGGTGTGGGGAAGGTCCATAGCTGCCCATTTCTTCTACAGCAACAGCTGTGCATATACACTGAATTTGGAGGTAGATTTGGACACTCAAATGCCTGGGAGAAGGGTGAACACAACAATAATAAGTTTTGATGCCAATTAGACCAGATTACATGTGTCCAGTGGACATGTGTACGAAATGGCAACTATGTATGGGGCAAGAGTTTTTCTGGGAGCAGATTGCCCTTTTTTTATTTTATTTTTTTTCAGGTGAGAGTGGGATGTTGGGGAGGGATAGTAGGTATATTTGGGGAGGTAGGTTGGGTAGGTTAACAGACCAGATAAGCAAGGTGCATACAGGGGTGGAATGTGAAACATGTGGGGGGTAAACACCTTGATGGAGAGGGGTGTTGGAAAATCGGAAGCCCATGAGCCCCCTAGTAGAAACAGTGAGACTGAGGTCCTCACTCATGGGCAGTTACCACTGCACCTTCACAGTCCCAAAGGTGGCTGTGCTGGGGTTGAGTCACAGAGTCAGGCTGACCCTCTAGTCATGACATGCAGCCCTTGAGCTGACATAGCAGATCATCAAACTGCTGGTTGAGCTCGCTATGCAGCACGACCTGGACCTGGTGACAGGTGACAGGTTCCTGTCCGTGCCTGCTCCCGAGGGGGCAAGCCCCATCCCCTGAGGTGGTTCCACCCAAAGGTAGTGCAGGACCAATGGACAGGGAGGGCCCAGGTTGGGCCCCAGATATGCTGGTGCCCGGTGCCATGGCCAGTTGAGGTGAGACAGGTGGGTCTGCTGGGACCGGCCTTTTCAAACTTGCTATAGTGTTTAGATTTTATCATCATATGTGGGTTAGTAATAGTCAGCACATTCCAGGGTTAGGTATAACATCATGCATAGATATTCCCATTAACCCAGACACCAGATACGGAACAGTTGCCTAGCAAACAAAACACATGCATATATGGGTATATGGGACCACAGTGGTAATAAGAACAGCATGCAAGTACATTGATGGCACCATGCCACCAATGTTGGAATAATTCAATATAGCACATGCATGGGAACAAATAAAAATATTTATCAACCAATAGCGCATTATCAGAACATTGGGGTCATTACCTAAAACTTGGGGTGATTATGTTGTTTATTGTTGGATATATGGTGGGGGGAGAGAAAGATGTCAATTAACAACTAGTATATTCCTGTAGTCCGCATTACTTTCCTTGTCAGTGCTGTTATCTGTACCTTACAAGTCTTACTACATGACTCTATAGCCTTAGTTTGGACAATGATATGGCTGTTGTCATCGTTATACATGAACCGGTTTTACCTGAAGTATACACCTCTTACCTGGTATACCTGTGGAGGGAATGTTTGTTAACACTAACTGTTTCTGCAAATACTTCCAGATTCCGGGTTGATGTTATGCACATAGCTATCCAACTCTTTCTGCACAGACTCTGGCCATGTGTTGACCACATGCAGGTGTACCAGGACATATCTAGACTATTGCCATCTTCAACCTTTAGTGACTTGACACACACATATACATGCTTTCCTACATAGTTATATTATGTAGCACAGTGTGGGTGACAGTGATCAGTGATACTTTATTATTCAGAGAAACTGCAACATGCACAATTCCCTATAATACCAGAGTAAACAGTACCAATACAGGGTATAATATTTTTTATTTCTCAGCACAGTGTTCATATCCAACGTACCTGTGAGAGCAATGTTTGTTAGCACTACCTGAATGTTGCCACACAAAGTTCCAGATTACACATTAGTATTATGCACATACATCTCACTCTGTTACTGTATGCATTCTGGTCACAGCTTGACAACATGGGGGTGTAGATATGACATACCTGGCTTATTACTCTCCTAACAGATTTGAGAGTTGCTACAGTGACAGGTTTATTCTTATAGATGTTTGACAATCACTTGTATTCTCTGTTTGTTGGCTAAACATCTGGGATCATCACACAGACTTCCCAGGGGGACAGGCAGCAGATATGGGCCCGTATACTGGACATTCTGGTCTTATCTGTACATTTGTGGGGTATGATTCTGTATGCAGACTACTACCACTGGCAGGATTCAAACCATGGCTGTGTGTGCTAAAAATACAACAGTTTACATCTCAGTTGCATGTGCTATTCAAGTTTTGTTGTCTGCCTTTTCCCTGTTTTCTGTCAATGTGTCTGTCAGTTGTACTAAATGGCCTCTGGGGATTACACCAGTCATATACAGACATTCCTACACATTCTATTTATAGTGCACGGTGTGGGTAACAGTGCTTAATACAACAGTACTATTACGTGAATGCAAATCTACATTACCATATGATACCAGAGTATACACATGCAGTCCAGCAGTTAGACCTTTATTGTCAGGCTATTACGCTTTTACTTACATACATACTATATGAGTCTCTCCCTGCCATATTCTCCAGTGTATGCAGTACTTGCCTTAAACAATACAGGTTTTATACAGGCCATTAATTTACTAATACTTTTAGATTTATTTCCTATGACAGTACATGCAAGAGTATTACTGACCTGCTTTGCATCACAACCTCTCCAGGTGACTTCCATGGCCTCCTGGTTTGTGGCCTGGTTGACTGCAGCTGTGGAGGACATAAGTGGAACATTTAGCCATACCTATCCATGATATACATGAGCTGACAATTATTACAAACATAGTGGGGTGATACTTACACACAGCTGGGACATCCCCTACCATTCTAGCCTCTTGGATCCACTGCTCCAAGTGGTCCCCCTTACACCACTTCAGGTCAGCATAATGATGCTTGACCTGCTCACCAGTTCGGGCTATACCAGTGGCACTGGTGAGGTCATGGGTGAGATGGTCCCAGGCTTCCACCTTATACTGGGAACCCTGGTACTGGCCCTGCAGCAGTCTCTGCTCATGGTCTTTGACAAGGAGTCCTGCCATGACTGTGGACTCCTGGATGCACCAGTGCTGTGCCCGAAAGTGCATACTCTCTCCCCTTCCTGACATGGTGCTTGCAAGGGAAGCTATAACCAGTTATGAGATGTATTCCCACCTGTTCGGTTTAAGTAGGGCCGGTTTCCCACACTTTTTCGTGATTGGTCTATTTTGAAAAGGCTAAGCTATGGGCTAATCTGCTTCAAAGGTCAGCATTGTTTAAAGGGATATAACACTGGGCACATTGAGGTAGCTGGCCTACACATTGCTTACACCTCCTAAGCTAGCCTGTGCAATGCTCAGCATTGCTTACATTAGACTTTGCATTATGTATTTTTCTGGCATTGATTTATTATTCATTACATCTTATATGTATGCCTGGTATACATGATTCATGTGTACATACACTGTATGGGGTCCTTGTGTTTTATCGTAGACTTCAACACTCTATTACAATTACACCTCACTTCTGGGCTTACTGCTGTATGTAATGGGTTATGGAACATATGACTGTATGCTGATTCCATTCACAGGTTCAGTATGATTTTACTATAGTGAGGACTTGTTTGCTGATACCTCATTCTTCTGTATTGCTGTGATGGCTTGGTGGTTAACTACTGTGATTGTAATATATAGGGTCCTGGGTTTAAGACCTGCAAAGCTGTTTATTTTGTTGCTGGGCAAAACAAGGGCTGTTGGATGCAGACTGATTAAGGCACTTTTGAGCAGTTGTAAATGGGTTTGCACAGGTTTCCGTGAGGGTAAGCACTGCTATAACCTCCAGTTAATGATCCTTACAGAGAGTTAGCTTCAAAATTGCTTAACCTATGTGCACATTGCTTACCCCCACACAAACAGGCTTAAACTCACTTATTAGTGCTTACATATGCTTACTACTGCTTATTGGTGCTTAAACTTGCTTACTAGTGCTTTATTCATTATGACACTGACACCTCACTTGCATTTAATGCATTACTCCAGTTTACAAATATATGTTATTTATTGGGTTATGCAACAAAAATATTGGTCATAACATGCTTTGCCATGGAAAATGGAATGTTCTGCAGTGGGACTCGAACCGGGAATGCCTGCTCGTAAGGCAAATGCTCTGCCCACTACACTATTGCTATGCTGCTTCATTTGCATATATCTTCCTTGTTATCCTCTTCAGCAATTTAAGCTGCATTAACCATAGCTAAGCGATGGGCACACCCATGCACCTATGGTTAGCTTTAATCTGATTTTTAATAAAATAAAAGGGTTTCTTCATTTTATTTGTATTTACTTGCTGTTGTACACAAGGGGGTATGTTGGTGGGGATATGCAGACACCTATGAGCAGTCTTGCTCATTTCTTAGGCCTTTTTGCTGTTCTTCATTGCAGGGGCATGTATATTCTGAGAGCTCTGCTCTCAGACACACCCCCTGCACTCTTACATGCTCCATGTAAGATTAGGAGCTCAGGCAACGCACCTCATAAATATGCATGGCGCACTGCCATCCTGCTCCTAAATGGCCGCTTCCCTGCAGGACTAAGCAAGTCCTGCACGGAAGATTAGTAAATCCGGGGGTGTATCTCTTAGGTATTATTGGACATTCAACTTTCATAAACTGAATTACAATCAAAGGCAATATATCATATAACAACAACTCATCTAGATTTGTATTAATTTTATAGTAGGCTGTTGATATTTCATTATTTGAGACAGATCAGTATGTGTTAGTATCTACCAATGTTAACATCATTCCTAACAGATAGTCTACCATGTCCATCAATACCATATCCCTTCCATTGTCTGGTTTCATGCATCTAATGTCTTTATTTGATGCAAAAACTTCCAGAATGTTATTTCTGTGGTGGAAAGATTATAGAACGTGTTCCTGTTCCATTACCCCATAAGGATCCTATGTCCTTCTCACACTTCCTGTCAAAAGCATGTAAGACAGGGTGGGTTGGAGGACTGAATGTACTTTTACATGTAAGTGTTTGCTCAGAAGGAACTAAATCACTTACCTCTCCACACACTACTTGTATGTTTAGTTTTCTAATGAACATTTTTAAATCAGAGTGTTTGCAATGCCTAACCACATAGTCAATGTCAACAAAACCAAACTCATGACCAGGATTCTCACCAATATGTTTGGATAAAGCATTCTTATGGTTTCTCTTCCTAATATCTAAAGTGTGCTCGTATATAAGTTCTTTCAGTTTTCTTTGTGTCTTTCCAATGTAAAAACAACTACAAAATTTACAAAGGGCAAGATACACTATGCCTTTAGCGTAGCAATTACAATAAAAGGAGACTCAAATGCAGGTCCCATTTACATACACCCTATCCAATTCAGTGAGGTATTTACAGTAATTAGGGGGCATTACTTTTTGCAGAAACAAGGTGTTGCAATGGGGGCAGCATGTGCCCCCATTTTTGCAAATATGGTAATGCTATTCTGGGAAAGGAAATTTGTTCTTGATTTTTTTGGGCCTTCTCCACCTTAGTCTTTATATGTGAGGTTTCTGGATGATATCATATTTTGGAAAGAACCTGAGGACCAATTGTGTAGATTCATTGAATATTTGAACCAAACCACCCCCTTTCTTACTTTTACTGCTACTTGGAGTAAAACTGACATCAACTATTTGGATGTACTTCTTTCCAAGGGTACAGTTAATAAAAGGTCTGTTAGTGAGATATACAGGAAACCCACTTTTTCTAATGGGTACCTGCATTTTGATATTTGTCACCCTATACATCAGAAGAAAGGCATTGTTAAGGCACAATTTGTACGCCTTACTAGAATGACTTCTGTTGATGAAATGTATGTAAGGGGAGAAGAAGTTCTTACTGATATGTTTTTATCCAGGGGTTATCCCAGGACTTTGGTGGAAGCTATTTGTTCTGAAGTTACAATGAAGAGAAGGTCTGGTTTCTACCCTCCCCTCCTTTCAGGTTCAGCTGAAGTGACAAATATTCCTATCTTGGAGACTGTTTCTGACTCTAACACTGATTATAACATTTCCTTTATTACTACTTATACCCCTGAATGTGCCCAAATATACAAAATTTTGAACACATATTGGCACACACTTAGTGTTTATGATGACTTTAAGGAAATGTATAATAAAGGCATCAGAATGGTGTATTGGGGGGGGGTAGATGTTTTAAAGAAATATTGGAAAATGTTGTGGATGTAGAAAAGATGGGCTCTACAAGAAAGGACACTCATAGATGTGGCTCGTGTAATTACTGTAAATACCTCATTGTCCTGGTCATGAGTTTGGTTTTGTTGTTATTGACCATGTGATTAGAAATGTGAGGGTGGGACCTTGGAAATACTTTTTAGAACTTCAAAAACTTAGATGGCAATTAAAATTAAATGCTTGTGTTTATCCTGGACTGAATGAATGTGTTTCTATTAGCAGTGTTTTAAAACTTTATTCTTATTATGTGTAAATGTTTAAACTGCAGGTGAATATTTTTATTAATAATATTTATTAACAACATTTATTATAGGTTCATAGGTTCATAGGTTCAGACTAGGATATCTGCCCTAGGGCATTTATAAGCCTAGCCAGAGTGGATTTGGCTTTCACCACCCATTTTAAATAAATTTTGCTATGCCCTTTTTCAAGGTTAGTATACTGTGCCTCTGTCTAACAGTGACACAGAAGTGATACCCAGGGTAGACCTACTATCTCCCATCCACTCATCAAGATTCCTCTTGAAGAGAGTCAATGAGGGACTCTGCCTAACCTGGACTGGGATTTTATTCCAGAGTGAAAGGAGCCTTTGGGTTATGAATCTGTCCCTCCAGCATGTCCTAATTATTTCAGTGCTGAGGTTCAAGTCTCTCGAGCGCGTAGCTCGATGGGATTTGGATTTTCTGAGGTGCAGCATGTCCATTAATTCTGGGTTGGACATGGCTTTATACGTCAGGCACAGATCGCCTCTGAGCAGGCGGTATGCCACTGAATAGAGCTGGAGTTTCTTTAACCGGGCAGCATACGGCATCTGTTTGAGCCCTTTGATCCACTTGGTGAGGTACTTTTGGGGTCTTTCCAGTTGCTGCAGGTGTCTGGTAAGGTACATCCCAAAAGGGGCATTGTACTCAATTATGGGCCTGATGAGGGATGAGTAATGAGGTCCGATGACCTCCCCTGATCTAGATGTGAATCCCTTCATGATTAGGTGGGCTATATAAAATGTTTTACTAACCACTTTGGCCATGTGGTTGTCAAATGAGAGATTGCTATCAACTTGGGTCCCCAGGTCCCTAATTACATCTTCCATACTTAATGTATTACCACCTATGTGGTAATTTGTGGGCACTTTGTTTTTGCCAAAGGGGATAACTATACACTTCTTGGCGTTTAGCTTGTGGCCATGGCTCTGGCACCAGTTGTCTGTTTCTATGATGCCCTTTTGGAGGATGGATGTGTCAGCTGGAGAGTCAATTATAGTGCCCAGTTTGCAGTCATCTGCAAACTTGGTCAGCCACAGTCCTTCCATGTTGGCCTGTACCTCCGAGAAATATATACCAAACAGGAGAGGTCCCAGGGCTGAGCCTTGTGGGATGCCACTTGTAACTGGTTTGGAGTCTGACATGGCTCCAGCAATTCTAACCATGTGGGTTCTGTCCTTGAGTCAGTTTGCAACCCATCTAGTGACATAGGGGTTTATATTTAAGCTGGTGAGCTTATCTATAATGCCTGAGTGGGGTATTGTATCGAAGGCTTTTGCGAGGTCCAGGTAGGCTGTGTGGACCACCTTCCCCTCGTCAATGGCCTTGGTAACTGTTTCAAAGAAATCGACCAGGTTTAAGAGGCAGGATCTGCCCTTAACAAAGCCGAGCTGGATAGGATCCATTGTCTGTAGGTCCCCAATATCTTTTTTTATGAGGTCCATGATGATCCTTTCCATAGCTTTGCAGACCAAGCTAGTCAGGCTTATGAGGCGATAGTTTCCAGGATCCGTTGAGGCACCACCTTTGTGGAGAGGGACCACTGTTGCTGTACGCCACTCTTTGGGTACATATCCTGTGGTAAGGCTGAGATTGAACAGTAGTTTTATGTTTGGGTTTAGCTCTTCTTGGAGTTCATGTAGGACGCAGCCCGGGACACCATCTGGTCCCATTGATGCTGTATTTTTTTGCTTTGGAGAGGGCAGCTCTTACCTGAGCATCTGAGATGTCAGGGGTGCAGCACTCTGCTGGGATAGATATTTGCCCTTTTGGTGGTGAGGGGGGGGGGGAGTTTGCACTGAATCTGTCAGCTAGGATGTTGGCAATGTCTGTGGGTTCGGTGTATTTTTTGTCATTTTGGACCAATTCTGAACATATCTGGGAATTCCCACCCAGGTTCCTAACATAACTAAAGAAAGCCTTGTGATTATCCTTAGTGCCCTGTGCATTTTTTCTCTCGAAGCTGGCCTTAGATGATTTTATGAGTGCCCGTAGTTTGTTGCTAACACTGATCAGAGATGCCTTCCCGTTTTGGGATTTTGCTCTATCATGTAATAGCTTCCTCCTTCTATTGTATAGCTTGTTTATGGCTGGGTCCACAAGACAGGATGTCTGCCTTTGGAGGATTGGGTCTTGGTTTTATTTGGGATTGCATGATCCATGCATTCCTGAAGGTGTTCATAGAATGCGTTTATAAAGGATTCTGTGGTCTGGGCCGTATTTTCCACAGGCCCGGGAGCTTTGAAGGATTCCACCTCGGTTTTGAGGAGTGTGAAATTTGCTTTAGAGAAGTTTTTCGCTCTGGTTTTCTGGGCAGGGGGTGGGGTCGGAATGTGAATATCCAGTGAGATTAGTTTATGGTCTGATCTTACCAGTGAGGGATACACTTCTGGTCTAGAGCATAGAGTCCCCATGTTGGTGATGACCAAGTCCAGTATGTTTTCACCTCTTGTGGGAGTGGTAACAAGTTGTTCCATAGCGTTTGAGTTTATAAATTCTAGGAACCTTTGAGCTAGGGTGTTGGAGCTAGAGTAATGCTCCCAGTCTATGTTTGGGTAGTTGAAGTCACCCAATATAATGGTGTTTGGAGAGACCTTCATATTTTCCAGTGTTCTCAGGAAGGCCGAGTGGGGTTCTTGGGTTTGGGAGGGTGGTCTATAGCAGGCTATAAACTGGAAGGCAGTTTTACCCACTGTTAGTTGAACATGGATAGTCTCTGATGCTTCGTGCTGTGCCAACAACCTGGAGGTGTGGGTATCTTTGACGAATATTGATACTCCCCCTCCTTTTCTGGTTCGATCCAAGTTTTGGGGCCGAAAAGCATGGTATGAGGTATAACCTGGCAGTGCTGGGGTGCTCTCGGGAGCCTTGAACCAGGTTTCTGTTACTGCACAGATATCGATGTTCTCCATGCTAAGGAGAGTTTAGAGTGCATGCATCTTGAGGTTTAGACTTCTGGCATTGAGTAGCATTACTCTTAGTTTTTTATCCCTTGTGATACCTATGGAGGTGGGTTTGTCTTTTGAGCCTTGCCTAAAAAAGGCACTATGGAGGTAGCAAGAGCCTTTGCCAATATTCGAAAGCCCAGGGGTGACAGGTGCAAGCCATCCCTAGCGAAGCATCGTGGCTTGTTGAGCATGTCATCCCAGGCTGACAGGCATTGGATCCCCTTGGAATGACACCAATACTTAAGTCAATTGTTGAAATTGATCATCTTGTCTTCATATTGTGGCATCATTCTTGGTGAGGGTAAGATGCTACTCAAGGTCAGGGTCATACCGGCCTGGGCCACATGCTCAGAGAGCTCCTCTATGTCTCTTTTCATGTAGTCCAGGGAGGTACATCTCAGGTCATTCACACCAGCATGGACAATGATGGAGTCATATTTGTAATTGCCTTGGAGTGACCTGAGTGCTTGTGTTATGTGGCGGATCCTAGCGCCCGACAGGCAGCTCACCGTGACCTTCTCCTTGTTCAGCCTGGTGAGCGGGATGTCAGTGTGCCTGACAATAGAGTCACCTATTACAAGTGTATCAGGTGTGTTTTTTAGCCTTAAGGGCAGTGACTGTTCAGCACACTGGCTTTGTGAGCTATGTGTTGCACGTGTTTTGTTTTGGGGTAGCGGTTGCTTGGGTGTCTGCTTTGGAGGTCTCTGCTGCTTAGGCAGGTTTTTATTTAGAGCCTCCGAGTATGTTTTTGTGTGTTTATGTGTTTGGTTTGTTGTCGTGGTAGGTCTGTGTGTGACTGGAATTGTAGTGAGTGTGATTTCCTTCTCCTGACAGGTTTCGCCAGTACTGAGTTGAGAGAGCTTAGCCTCCAGTTTGGCTATATGGTTGCATCTCTCACATGTGTCGAAATTTGTTGGGAGGAGAGGGTTGTCTGTGTACATGAGGCAGTTGTAACATTGCCTCAAGATTCCCAGATTCACCAGCTGGACTGGAGAGGAGATTGACAACTGACCTTTGGACATGCTAGAATAGTATTGGGAATTCCTTTATAATTGAAAAAAAAGGGTCAATGGGGAACAAGGTACTCAAGGGGAGTTTGTGAGGGTGTAGTGCTTTTAATTTTTTAGTGCTGACTTATATAATTGCTTTAGTGAGCAAGTGCCAGGTAACTTAAATGCAATGTGTTACAGGTAACTTTAATGCAAAAATGACAAACAGTAACTTTCTTTCAAGTGAAACAAGGAAATAAGTACAGTAAGCAATGCAGATGTCACTAGGGATCCAGAGAAGCGCTGAAAAGCTGTGTTTTAGGAATTAGCGTTTCAGGGAAAATAACAAGCAAACAAGCATACAAACAAAGCTAGATTCAGCAGGCCTGGATCTAGTCTGCTACAGCAAACAAGGTGTACCAATTTCAGTAAGAAGCAGTTCAAATATGCAGGCACTATAAGCCTTTAACCATTTATTAACTGTTTTATTCATACATTGTTTTATGTAGTGCTTTTATATGCATTGTATTTTTGTATATACACACATATATTTTTTAGATGGATTTTCCCTTAATTGTTAATTAATTATGTCACATGACTGTTTTGGAGGGATAGTTAAAAGGTGAAGTGATGTTTGTTGGTTTTAATACATCTGAAGAAGTCTGTGGATATAATCTGATGAAAGCGCTAAGGTTTTCAATAAATTCAGTTCTCTGTTCCTGGTGTTGCTTGCTCCTTGCCTTCATTGTGGTTCTTGGTTTGTGGAGATGTCTGATGGTACCCCTGTTCTAATTCTATGGTTGACTCCATGGCAGTTGATGTTGATTTTTCTTACTATTTTTTTCTGCCCATGATTGTTCTTGTTTCTCTGATAATAATTTAGGTCACCCTCCTGTCTCAGCCTGTTCGGTATATCTGACCAACTATCCCACTTGGACTTCATCATAGTGGCCCTGTTGCTGGGACCCATTATTGCTGTAGATTGTAACCTAAAAATATTGTTATTGTTGCAGTTATCGACATTGCCTCTACTGTTGTAATTTCTACCACTCAGCTGACTAGCTGGCAACACTTGTGTTAGCTGCTGCACCAAAAGTGTAAGATTTCCTGCTAACATGGATAGAACAGGGAGCTGCATTTCTCCCATCATCACATCTTCCAAATTGGCCTAGGTCATCACCACAGATGCCTGTGAAACACTATAAAAACTGAATAACACACATGAAAGTGGTAAAGTCCCAAACAGATGAAGATCCCCAGTGAATAATCAAATAAAACAACTGGAATACCTGTCACTTCAGTTCAATTACTTGCAACAACTTTTATTGTATAAAATACATGACCATACTGGTGACTGACTTCATCAGAACCAGAAAGATCAAATATTACTTCTAATTTAAATGTCATTCTAACCATGTGTCATTTGATAAATACCATACCTTAACGTGACTAAATAGCCAGTTTAGTCCATTAAATGCATTTCATTAAAGTTCAAAAAGTAAAAAAAAAACATATAAAACATTGTAATAAATACCCGACTATAAAACATTATATACTTTGTGCCCATTTTTTTTAGATCCTTAAAATTAGTGGTAGACGAAACCATGGCCCTGGTAGACAGGGCCTTGACCCTTCCCAGAATAGATTTGTTATGGTGAGTATAACAAAAGGTTTGTCTTAAACAAATATTTGGAAACCGTCCATTTTAACACAGATTATCCTTTTTTCCTTACTTTCAGAAGAAATAAACAACTGTTATGAAGATCTGAGAGATATAGTTCTAAAAAGATAGTACCTGAGTTGTCTGTGGACATCTAAGGTATGGAGTAGACATTTTTTCTGATTTTTAGATTCAGTAAAAAACAGGGAGCTGCATAGTTTGGCTTTAAGTAAACTTGAGTATTACTTTAGGCATAAAAGAAGGATTTGTTCTCAAAGAAATGCTGTCCCTATGGAAAATGAGGTAGGGTTGACTCATCATAAGAGCTTGCAACTGAGATACCATTCTTGCAGAAGTCAGAGGAATCAGTAAAACTGTTTTCCATGTTAAGAACCTCAAGTCAGCTAGATTACCTGGTTCAAATGGAGCAAGTATTAGCTTCTGTCACACAAATTTAAGATCACAAGGAGGGGCTGGCAGTTTACTTGGTGGCTTCTTATGCAAAACTCATTTCAAGAACATTTTGACATAAGACTGCCTTGAAAGAGGAGGATCTATGGGCATATATGCTGAAATGGCTGATAAATTAACTTTGAGAGAGGAATGAGAGAGGTCATAGGATAGTAGCTCACACAAACATGTAAAACCAGAGCACAACCAGCCCTGAATGGGTTTTGGTTATGTTGTTGCCACCAACTATAAAACCTTTTCAATTTTCTAATATATGATTTTTTTAGTAGCAGGCTTTTCTGCCTCCATTAGTACCTGCTGCATGTTCTCAGTAAACAGGTGCCTAAAATGAATTTAGATATTGTCATCCAGGCAGTCAGTTAAAGATGATTGATGATGGAGTGCATCAAACACCCCTGTTCTTGTGTGAGTCGATCTAGTCTGTGAGGAGGCTTGTGGTAATTGCCCCTGGACATTTCCAAAAGAAGGGAGAAACCACAGCTGCCTAGGCCAGAAGGGGGTGACCACAATGATTTTGGGAAATTCCTTCTGAATGATTTTGGGAAACTCCTTCTGAATCTTCAGTTGCCCCTGGCCATTTACAAAAAAAGGGAAAAAACACAATTGCCTAGGCCAGAAGGGAGTGACCACAATGATTTTGGGAAATTCCTTCTGAATGATTTTGGGAAACTCCTTCTGAATCTTCAGTTGCCCCTGGCCATTTACAAAAAAAGGGAAAAAACACAATTGCCTAGGCCAGAAAGGAATGACCACAATGATCTTGAGAGATTACTTGTAAATCTTCAGAAGTACCCTGGATATTAATGGAAAGAGTGGAAAAGCATACATGAACATTCCTGCCCAAAGAAAATAAAAGGTGCCTGTCGTCCAGGTCTTCGCACATAGTTGACTCTTCAAAGAGAAGGCAAAAAGGTGTACTTTAGGAAAGCCCAAGGATAGATCAAAAGTTGAAAGAAAACACAATTATGCTCTGATGGAAGAATGTAGGATGCCTATAGAATGAGACTATGCTGTCAAGCTATATCCAAAGGTAACAAGGCAAGGGTGCAAAGGGAGATAGAGCTGGCTCCTCCTTGCTTGTTGATGCACTACACGACTGTAGTATAGTCTGTAACCACTTTGAAGAGGTCCTTGTTACCAAAGATGATTCAGAGAGCTGAGTGCCTTGATCAGGACAAGCATCTCCTAGACATTTATGAGCTTGCATCTGTCCCTGGTGTCCTACAGCCCTGTACTTTTATCCCTCCTGAAACTGCTACCCAAGCAAAGTCCAGAGTGTTTGTAGTGACTAACTGCTTTGGAGCAAGGAGTGAGATGGGGAGACCTGGATTTAAGGATATCTATTGTGTCCACCAAAACATTTCCCTTCTTAAAACCAGAGCACTGGGGTTTGAAAAGATAAAGGGTGTTGATGCTGATACCAAGGAGATTTCAGATACCACTGTATATTTCTAATGTGGAGTCTTGCCAGGCATATAATGAGAATTATAGATGCCATGAGACCGAAAATCCTGAAGTATTTCCTCGCAGTGATCAAAGTCTGAGTGGAAAACCTTAGAAACAGATCTAATGTGGAATAAAAGCTTTATGAGCTTAGGTGTCTAGTTGACATCCCAGGAGTACAACCTAGTGTGAGGGAGTCAAGAAAGACGTTTGACTGTCCACTTGGAATCCCAGCTTGTATAAGGAATGGGCAAAGTATTATGGCCAGCAGGGAAACTTTTCCTGTTCCCTCTCCCAGGACTGACAAGAGTGATTCCTATTTGCCCACTTAGAGGACTACAACAGCCACAGAGGAAGTGGCCTGGCCCCTGGTCCATAGTGGTTTTAGGAGTTACACCAGAGGGATCCAGAGTAAAAAAAAGAGTGGTCTGAGGTGTAACAAATGAGCACAGCAGAGTCACCCACCTGTGGCTGAGGAAAGTCACTCGTCTGCTGTGGTGACAAAAATTGTTTGCTTACTGTGGTGGTGGTGCTGTAGTAGCATTGTTACCTCACAGTAAAACGTTGTCCTGTTCGATTCTCAGCTAGAGCATCTTCTGTGTGGAGACATGCATGAATGGGCATCCCTTCGTTGAAGGTTGTGCGTCAGGGCCAGCAACTCGGCATGTAAAACTCTACTGCCAATCATTAGCAGACCAGAGTTCCACTGTGGCAACCCCTAACCAGGAAAAGCCGAAAGATACAACATTGTTTTCTTATTGTGACTGGAAGCAAGACCGATCATGGGACCAGTAGTCTATTCCACAACAAAGCCAAAAAATGATGCCTGCTTTACAGCAAATGCCAGTAAAACTACTAGTACACAAAAGTTACTTTGTTAACAGAAAAAACACAGTGAAAAGATATTTTAAAAACTATAAAAGCACCCACCAAGAAAAATAAACAGTTTATCCACAGAAAATATGTTTTCATTTGGTTAACATTACTTTTAAACTGACATAAAAAAGAGTGCTGCATTTACAAGTACATTACAGTATCAAGACAATCTGTTAAAACCCAACATCCCTAGCTTTAAAATAACTTTCCTGAAGTGGAAAGTAATCAAACATCAATAGAGTTCAGAAAATTGAAGTTTTTTTTCCTGAAAGGGAACTTATCTGCCCAGCAAAAAAAGCACAAACTAACTGTTGATCCTCAAAAGCCTCAGAAGAGAGTATTCTTCCATTGCAGTAAAGCTCTGTCTTTTATTCAGCTCAGCTTGAGACGCTTGATAGTTTGGGTACATGGAACATGCCCTGAAGCTATGGAAGCTGACAGATCATCCTTGACACAATGTAACCAATATAGTTACAGCTATTGCAGCAGTGATCAATATTATGAATTTTTGTTTTGCATACTGAATCATGAATATATATGCTGAATAGATATAAAGAAATATATTGATTTATTACTAGAAAATCAAACAGGCATGAGAGTGTTTTATATCAGATGTCTAAACTGAGGTTGGCATCAAAGGAGAAACTGTCTTTCAAATACAGTACATTTAAACTAAGTATGAAAGGTTAGTGAAGGAAAATGTACAATACAAAGCATCTATGGAGGAGATGTACTGGAATTTGATAAAGAATAGTAGAAAGGTGCGTAGAATAGAATAATGAATTTATAATAAGAATAAGGGAAGGGCAAGTTTGTTGATAAAGAAAGAGAACTTGGTGGTAGTAGATGAAAAGAAGGAATCTTCCTACATTTTAACCATAACATTTAAGAAGGATTGGAGGCCAGTTGGAAGGCATTAAAAAGAATGTGAGATGAAAAGGCATAAAATAGATGAATGGATTTTTTGTAAAACTGTAACAGAGACATACTAGTTTAATGTAAAAGTCAGAGATGAGAAAACATGAAGATGAAGAAGTAGAGAGAATGAAAAAATAAGAATGGAAAAGATGAAAGAACAAGGAAGGATGCTGGTAAAGAGAAATGTATAAATTATGCATTTTATAATAGATTAGAAAAGAGGACAAAGGATTTATTTGTGGTAGAATGAATGGATAAGGGAATATTTATGGGATGAGAGGTGTCAGCTGTATATAGAAGAGGTGTAAAGGTTGGACAAATTTGGTGCAAGTAAGAACACTAGAGGTGAAATTAGAAAGGAGCAGAGCTGTATAATACATAGAAAGTAAAAAGGATACTGGCATTTTGGTAAAAGGAAAGGAGGAAACAAGAAATGGGCATTAGCAATCTGAAGGCAGAGGAAGGATCTAGATGTTTAACAATAGAAAATATGAAGAATGATTGACAATGTTCTATGAAGAGCTTTGCAAAAATACAGCAGAGTAAGTTGAGGGCATTGGGAATGAAATGGATGCTATGAGGAAGGAATTTGTACAAACAAGTAAAATTTAGTCAAGAGGATTGTAAGCAGCTTGGTTGGCTGCTGGAGAACAATAAAGCTTTATAGGTCATTAAACATATTAAGGCTCAGAATCCAGCAAGAGTGGCTGGATAGATAAGTATTCTGCTTAGTAAAAGAGGGCATATTAAATTATAAAAATAAAATGTTTAACAGTGCAGGTGTGGAAGGGCAAGGACAATGAGCTATTTTAGGGTGGTACTGGTCCAAAAGAGATGGATAAGTAAAATGAAGAAACATCTGTTTCCACAGTAAATGTGGGTATGAAGGTCATCAAGAAATTCTGTCAGTTAGATTAGCAACAAATACTGATATACGGCTTGACGGAAAACGAACAGGCATATTTCATTACAGGGGAAAGGTCAGTGGGCAATTATGTTTTGCTTGGATTGTTTTTGCAGAAAAGTAAAATGAGGATAAAGGTCGGGCTTGGAGTTTATTTCATTTTGCCTTGTTTTTTTGGGAGGGCATACTGCAATGGAATGTGCTGTTTGATGTGATGCTGGTGATGGAGAATGGAGAGAATGGAGAATGGAGAGAGGGAGGCAAAGACAGGGAAGGGAGAATGTTTTAAGGTCTGGATTATAGAATTGTATGGGCCATACTTTGAGTAGACTATGCAGGGATACTGCAGAAATCAAGGGGAAGTCCCTTTAATAATGGAAACTGTGGTGTTCAAAAGGAAAATAAGGTGTGTTGAATGAGAAGAGAATGAGGGCAATTGTTTACATGGAGTTCTGTATATTATTGCTAATACTAAAAGAAAACCGAGGAAAAGATTGCAAAGATATTTTAAGATTTCTAAAAATATTCCAGCCTGATGTATAATTTGAAGAACAGCATCAGTGATTATAGGAACAAAGGTTTAAGGATGAAAGATTAAGAGAAATAAGAAAATACCAAGATCAAAATAGATGCATTTTTTTTTCAAAAAGAGAAAGCAATGGGAAAGTAGAATTATTCAGATATTAAAAACAGCTGGAACAGCAAAACAGACAAAAGGTGAAATTTTCGTAGCACAATAACTTGGGGAATCATTCTAGTTGAGGACATGGCTCTCTCAATGCTAATGCATTTAATGTGTCATCTGTTTGTCTTTGGAAAACCTGTGTTTTGGCTATTGTACATAAGACATGTGTATACAGGGACAGGAAGACAAGTTTAGTCTTTAAGAGTCTGAAAAAAGAAAGGTAAGATGGGAGGAAAGATCTAGATATACACAGGTGGCAACCTCTGAACTATAAATTCTCAAGGCAAAAAAAGACCCAGGGCTTGTAATGGGCAGAAAGGTATATCTGATGGGGAGAGCAGCTCTCAAAGAGGAGTCAGAAATTATCAAAAGGCAAAACGTCAAAATGATTTTTAAATTAGGTACATTAGGAAGGAACTAGTGACAGAGAGTATTTAGAAAATAACAGAATTATGATTGAGGCAGGAGGCTATGGGAAAGGTCTAAGAGAAAAGGAGGTAAGTTTGGGAGATCATGGCCTGTATTGAAAGTAAGGTATGATGGTGATGCTTGAGTTTGAATAGAATATCAGGACAAATTTGGGTTAAAGATCAGAGGCCAGTTCTGTTACTGAAAGGTGAGATGGTATGGACATATTTAGAGCTGATATGGATGGAACATTGGAAACTGTAGCAAGTAGACAGGAACTGAACATCGCCATAAGACATGATAGTTTCAGTTCCATATGATGCAGTCAGTTGTCTAGCTAAACACTAGTGAGCAAAGTGGTGCAACTCTAGTCATATACATTTCTGTGTTGACTTGCAAGTGTGCACAAGTACAACACATTGCAGCTGTCATGCAGATATTTATGCAGGGCCTGTCACATAAAAGCAAATTTGAATGTATATCAATAAAGATGAATGCACATGTATATGCAAATGAATACATATGCAACATAATCTACTGTTGGATAGGAAAGTGTTAATGTTAATGAAAAGATGTATCTTACAGCATGAACCTGAAGCCAAAATCACTGACTATGCTGTCCTGTCTTTTTGTACTCAACAGTACCATGGCAAATGTTTTCCTTCCACAATAATTTTAACATGATGTATGCTGCTTCCCTGTGATCACAAACTGAAAGCAAAACATCAAGTAAAATCTGTTTTCCATCGTCAGTATTTAGTATTTGATACACATACAGAATCATAGCTGTATGCATTATTACTTCTGTGATACACAGCACAGAGTAGTCTTTTCAAATAATTAAAATAATGTTTTTCTACAAGTATTTTAGATTGCTGGATGTTGCTTCCCATTATCATAAAGTACAAAGCAAAACATCACAGCTGCACTTGGCAAACTCTATTTCCCAAACCTCATCTGCATTAATCACTGTTGTAAATAACACTGCCAACTTTAGACTGCATTACTTCTCTATTACTTTTATAGTGCCTAGCTGTACAAGCCTAAAGTAACTGTTTCTCTGAGCAATAGACATTAAATTATACAGAAGGCATTGTGCACTCAATTGTATAAAAAGCACCTTGTATCTTTTTTATTTGTATTTGAGTAATGCACAGGTAACTTTTTCAGATTCAGTCCAGGAGAACTGTCTGGTTAAGTGACTTGCTTACAGTTACACAGTACAAAAATGGAGGCCAAGGACATTGTGATGTGCATTACAATAAGTACTTCATTATACAGTTAGTAGCTTTAATCTTCTGTACTGCCAGACTATGATCCCATAGTCCATAGTAAAATATCACAACTACACTTGATAAAAATATATTTATCATCTACCACCTGCCTTTTGGTGTTTTCCCAGTTATACATGTCTAACCTGAAGACTGAGCTAGTTAGGTGACCCATTTTAGTTATGACCTAAGCTAAATGGCAAAAACCTTGACTGAATAACAATCTTACATAGAAATACAGTGGAAATGTAACATTTTCATAGCAGTAGCAAGTGTTGAAGCTGAAAAACATGTTATTTAAACAACTAGAAGAACAAGAGAGTCTATGCAATTAAAAGTACAGACAAGAAAAGACTAAAGATTAACTTTCATATGAGTGTAAGATATTTGCCACAATACTTTGCAAAAATGTTATATATTATTTAACATATGACTGCGGTGGTGGTGCTGCAGTAGCGTTGTCGCCTCACAGTTAGACGTTGCCCATTCGATTCTCAGTTAGAGCGTCTTCTGTGTGTCGACATGTGTGGATGGACATTCCTTCATTGAAGGTTGTGCATTAGGCCCGGCAAGCCAGCATGTAAAAATCAACTGCCAATCATTAGCGGACCGGAGTTCCGCTGTGGCGACCCCCAACCGGGAAAAGCCAAAAGACAGTTAGTTAGTTAGTATTATTTAACGTATGAAGTATGTACAATGAAAGGAGATCACATTGATAGAATGAGGGTATAGACTAGGAATCATGTTTGGTGTATCCTGTTTTTATGGAAGCAGCTGTAATTATAGTTGCAATGAAGTAAGTTTTTTTATTTTTCCTTGAAGTTATCATAATTATTAATACATATTTGTGGAGAGGGGAGTAAAGCATTCCTAGGAATATTTCTGAGAAGTCTTTTTCCCCATAGCAAGTTTGGAAGGTGGTCAGATCGGAGGTTTCCTTATATGATTTTACAGAAAGCTGTATTTATTTTTAATTATCTATGTATTTTTATGGATTTGTTATGGGGCAGTCTGACTGAGCAGAAAACTACCCCTTTTAATTGGAGGCCCAGGGAGAAAACATTTCACACTACATAAAGAACGTAGTAAACAGAGGTTTACAATTATTCAACAAATATACAAAATCTAATTAACCATGTAATAATCTATGAAACATTTTCTGAGAAGAAAAGCACCAGAAAAAAAATATTTAAAGGATATAGCAAACAGAGGTATACAGAAAATCAGAAAATATAAAACATTTAAACAGAGTATCATTAACTAATAGCAGCATAATGTAAAGATGTAAACATTACTGTACGGTTACTTTATTTACCATGGGTATCCAGTTTTCTTTCAGCCTCACAAAACACAGCACTGAAGGCTAGTAAAATACAATGTCTGTAGTTTGCACTAACTCTACTGTTTATATGCACTTGTAAAAGGATAATGAGGAAGTGGTGTACAGATGCTTTGAAAAATGTTATGTGCTACACATTAGTAAGAAGTAAAATCAAATATAGATGAGAGGAATGTTTCACTTTATTTTATATAGATTTAAACTTTATTTAAAGAGGAATGTCTCACTTTATTGTACATGGTTGAATATACCATTTGGTGCAGCATTTGCATATAAATGTAAGCACTCATATGTTCTTGCTTTGCATTTTCATACTTTTAATACTAATAGGTTTTGGTGAGGAAAAAGGTGATCGTGATGGAGCTACATACATCATTATGTATTGGCAGGGGTTGTTCTCTGATTTCAGATACTGAACAGTAATAGCCTGATATAGGCAATAAAATATTTCACTTCAATGTACATGATTGCAAATGCATAGTATAGCATTTAAATGTGGATGTTGCAGCTCACACAGTCTTGCTCTGCTTTTGTGTTTTAATAATAAAACTATTTTGCTGCAGAAAAAAATGGTGATTATGGTAAACAATACACACAGACAAAACATTATGACCCTTTCAAAAATCCTGCTTTTAGACAAAGAGCAACGAGACATGATAACTGAATATAGGCAGGAATAATATTTTTCCTTTATTTTACATCATTTCAAATATTATCTATTGAACTGATGGTTGTGGATGTCACAAAACTGTGTAACATCTCCACTACCCTGCAATCCTAGTCTTTGCATGGTTAAACCAACACAGAGTACACCAGCATAGGCAGTAAGATATATATTTATGTGAAGTAAAATTATGTCTTTCAAATACACTGGAAAAAAGCTATGCAACATGAAGACTTGTATAGTATTATGATAGTGAGGCTTTGAAAGCATTATTCTCAGACACTTGCTGGTGAGATATAATAGCAGAATCTAGTCAACTGAAACATTTAACTTTGTTGTACATGATTATAAACACTATTTAATGCAACAATTGCCCTATGTCCTACTGTTGCAAGCTATCTGAGCCATGAATATTCCCAACCTCACCCTCTGCCACTTTGTATAAAGTACTGCTATTCTGGTAATGTATAAAAAACAGTGGTTAACAGCTCACTTGTAGTAAATCCAAGGCAAACAAAAACTGAGACCATTTCCCCCAGCTGGTAACCATATGAAATGTCAGGACCCACTAGAGTCCCAAAACATGGAGACTGAATGGCCGAATGAACTGACTTACATAAACTAAGTGTGAGATGCCATTTATTGGAATATTCCCTATTCTCTGAGGTATGGTAACCTTGGAGATGGTATTCATAAATTTAGTGAGTGTGGGGTCTTGGTCCCCACATGGAGGGTGTTGGGGAGTGCCCAATGCAAAGAGAGGTTTTAAGGAGAAGAGTAATTTACAAGATTTGCTCTTCTCCAGTGTTTTTGAACTTTTCTTTGGATTTTTGGTGCTCAGCATTTTGAGTACCATCATTCAATAGGGAACCACTAAACTGCAGACCCCACAACCTTCCGATGTTCATGAAATCAATGTTAAGAATCATAACTGCTAAGATATTTGATAGCATTAAACATAGGGAAGGCATTTACTGTAGTATTACTATTTGGGATCAGTATTATGGATATATAATAAAGCTTTGTCATTATATTATAGGATGTGAATTATAAGTCAAGCAAAACTGAGGAAGTTACATTAGACAGTAAGTACTATACAGCACAAACAATAATGGACTGTGTGCTGCAGTATTATACAGCACAAACATGTACTGTGTGCTGCAGAACTGTACAGCACAAACAATAATGTACTGTGTGCTGCAGTTCTGTACAACACAAACAATAATGTACTGTGTGTTGCAGTACTGTACAGCACAAACAATGTACTGTGTGCTGCAGTACTATACAGCACAAGTAATAATGTGCTGTGTGCTGCAGTACTATACAGCACAAACAATAATGTACTGTGTGCTGCAGTACTATACAGTACAAACAATAATGTACGGTGTGCTGCAGTATTATACAGCACAAACATGTACTGTGTGCTGCAGAACTGTACAGCACAAACAATAATGTACTGTGTGCTGCAGTTCTGTACAACACAAACAATAATGTACTGTGTGTTGCAGTACTGTACAGCACAAACAATAATGTACTGTGTGCTGCAGTACTATACAGCACAAACAATAATGTACTGTGTGCTGCAGTACTGTGCAGCACAAACAATAATGTACTGTGTGCTGCAATACTGTACAGCACAAACAATAAAGTACTGTGCGCTGCAGTACTATACAACACAAACAATAATGTACTGGGTGCTGCAGTACTATACAGCACAAACTATAATTTACTGTGTGCTGCAGTACTATACAGCACAAAAAATAATGTACTATGTCCTGCAGTACTATACAGCACAATCAATAATGTACTGTGTGCTGCAGTACTATACAGCACAAGCAATAATGTACTGTGTGCTGCAGTACTATACAGCAAAAAAATAATGTACTGTGTGCTGTAGTACTGTACAGCACAAACAATAATGTACTGTGTGCTGCAATATTATACAGCACAAACAATAATGTACTGTGTACTGCAGTGCTGTACAGCACAAACAATAATGTACTGTGTGCTGCAGTACTGTACAGCACACAAAATAATGTACTGTGTGCTGCAGTAGTATGCAGCACACACAATAATCTACTGTGTTTTGTAGTACTATACAGTGCAAACAATAAATGTACTGTGTGCTACAGTACTGTACAGCCTAAAGAATAATGTACTGTGTGCTGCAGTACTGTACAGCACAAACAATAATGTACTGTGTGCTGCAGTACTGTACAGCACAATCAATAATGTACTGTGTGCTGCAGTACTGTACAGCACAAACAATAATGTACTGTGTGCTGCAGTACTCTACAGCACTAGCAATAATGTACTGTGTGCTGCAGTACTGTACAGCACAAACAATAATGTACTGTGTGCTGCAGTACTGTACAGCACAAACAATAATGTACTGTGTGCTGCAGTACTGTACAGCACAAACAATAATGTACTGTGTGCTGCAGTACTCTACAGCATAAACAACAATGTACTGTGTGCTGCAGTACTCTACAGCACAAATAATAATGTGCTCTGTGCTGCAGTACTGTACATTACAAACAATAATGTACTGTGTGCTACAGTACTATATAACCCAAACAGCAATGTACTGTGTGCTGCAGTACTGTACAGCAGAAGCAATAAGGTACTGTGTGCTGCAGTACTGTACAGCAAAACAATAATGTACTGTGTACTGCAGTACTATACAGCACAAACAATAATGTACTGTGTGCTGCAGTACTATACAGCACAAACAATCATTTACTGTGTGCTGCAGTACTATACAGCACAAACAATAGTGTACTGTGTGCTGCAGTACTGTACACCACAAACAATAATGTACTTTGTGCTGCAGTACTGTACAGCACAAACAATAATGTACTGTGTGCTGCAGTACTATATAGCCCAAACAATAATGCACTGTGTGCTGCAGTACTATACAACACAAAGAATATTGTACTGTGTTCTGCAGTACTATACAGCACAAACAATAATGTACTATGTGCTGCTGTACTATATAGCCCAAACAATAAATGTACTGTGTGCTGCAGTACTGTATAGCACAAACAATAATGTAATGTGTGCTCCAGTACTGTACAGCTGTCAAAGGAAAAATATACTTTAAAAATGATCAAAACACGGTAGGTTCAGGTTAAGGTACTTTAATCTTGCTGCAAGGAGACAAAAACGTGCTATTACAGAGTTTGTCTAACCAAAAACAGGAAATACTTTCATTTTTATACATTCTCTAACAAGACATTCCCTACCAAGCTGACGTAACAAATTATCAGTCCCCCCTCCCCTCCAACCCACACCTTCAACTAGTAATCTCCCCACTGCCTTCTCTTTTTCTCCTGTACCTACCTCCAACATAAAAAAACTCTTAACTAAACTTAAACCCACCAAATTAGCAGCAGACAACCTCCCAAGTGAATACCTACAAATCGCAGCTGATGCTCTGGCCTACCCAGTATCCATCTTGATTAACCGATCTCTGTCAGAAAGTTACATTCCCACATTGTGGAAAGTCTCACATATAATTCCCCTCCACAAAGGCGGACCCTCTGCAGAACTAGCCAATTACCACCCCATAGCTATTCTCTCTCCACTCTCCAAAATACTAGAGAGATGCATACACTCTCAGGTCTCACACTACCTCCTTACTAACAACCTCCTTTCCAGTACTCAGCATGGTTTCCGACCAATCCATAGCACCGCCACTGCCTTACTCTCCTTTACAAACACTATCCTTCAGCATAAAAACAATGGCTATCTCTCCTCTGCTACTTTCCTAGACCTATCTAAAGCATTTGACATGGTCCCACACAAACAACTTATCTCTGTCCTCAATAACCTATCCTTCTCACAGTCAGTCACCAACTGGTTTCAGAGTTACCTGTCTGACTGCCAACAATCCGTTGTATGGCAGAATGACATATCTCCCCAACTACCTGTCTCCATAGGGGTTCCCCAAGGATCCATCCTTGGATCCCTACTTTTCTCTGTTTACACCAATAATCTAGCCTCTGCCACCAAACATGGCACACTCATCCAATACGCAGATGACTCTACCATCATCTGCTCAGCCCAGTCCCTACCCAAACTGCAAAAAGTCACACAGGAAGCCTTTTCTTCTGTTGAAACATGGTTATCCGATGCCCAATTAATACTCAACCCAAACAAAATTAAACTACTCATCTTCCAAACCACCAAACATACTCAAAACAACTCTCACTTTAACATCACAGCAAAAGACAACACCACTATATACCCAATGGAATACACCAAATTGCTAGGAGTGGAAATAGACAATAAACTAAAATTTGACATTCACATATCCATGACCATAAAAAAAGTCCACAAAAAACTAGGAGCATTATACAGAAATAAACAATTTCTCACCAAAGCAGCAAAGATTTCAATAGCAAATTCCCACCTTATCTCCACCCTACTTTATGCCTCTCCAGTATATACCAACCTAAGGCAATGTGATCTAAACAAGCTAGAGACCTGCTACAACAAAATCGCAAAATTCGCCACAGGGCATCTTACCGTAGTCACCACTGTCTCTCACTTGCTGAACTGGGCTGGCTTGAACTCCCTCACCTCCTTCAGTGGTATCAACTCTCACTCGCCCACAAACTAGTAAACCATCCACTAAATGTCCCATCCCTCCAGAATCTACTCCAACCCTATCGCACCACCAGACCACTAAGATCCAGCAACAAAAATCACTTTCAGATCACTAAAGCCAATAACTCTGCTGGTGAAGCACTATTCTCTTGCGCCATAGCCAAATTATGGAACTCAATCCCACCCACAATTACCTCCATACCATCATGCACCAACTTCAAAACTTTATTAAAAGCGCACCTAAAAACATGCTGGCTATGCCCTTGCAACTCCCACTCTAATATCATCCACCCCATCCAACTACTACCATTCTTTCACCTCCACTAACTACCTTGATGATAGCAAGCTCAGATGCTCATAAGCCTAGTACTTATTATACAGCAGGAACTTCTCATTGTTACATTTGTTAATGCCTGTTATGTACTTCACAGATAAAGATTCTAGTTGTCTACTGATGTATTATGTTCTTCATCTGTAAATATGTTGTAAGTAATTTCTATGTTAAATTGTTAATCACTATGTAATCCAAAGTAACTACTGTCTGTTTATTTTACTGTGGAGCTTTTCTCCCCGGGCCTCCACTGAAAATGGACCCACGTCCAGTCGGACACTCCCGGTCAACAAATTTAAATAAATAAAATAATAAATAAATAAAAATCAGTCTTTTCATCATCACTTGCTGACCATCAGTCTCACAAATTTCTGCTGATTTATCAATTTTTGTGAGAAACTTCCTGAGGAAAACAATGTGGCCTTGATTACCACCAGTTAGATACATGTTATGGTACCATTCAAGGTAATATGGCTAATTCAAGCACAAAGCTAACAGTTCATTTCTCTAATAATCCTTTGTCTACATTATCTCTAAGCTTCTGCAGCTGTACATGTTCTCATGCTTCGAACAGAGCTGATTGTTTAGAATCATTACATTTACAGAATATAGTATTGTTCATTCATTCGTTCCTGACCTAGCAGATAAGCACCTACTTCTCAAGTACATTTCCAAAAGGCATAAACATGAATATTGCTGTGCTAGCAGTTACCAGGTCAGAGGGCATCTTGCAAGTTTCAGAAAGCACACTGCAGTTTTCAAAAAAGCATCTTTTTCTGTCTCATATGAAACTCAATTTATATATAACACAGTGCATGTAAAATAGAATGAAAAACGTGTTAATTCTCCTAACTATTAATTAGCATTAAACATACACACATTAATACATATTTTTCTAATATTTCCCTCCTGCTAATACTTTTTAATTCTATTTTCAGAAAAGAATAAACAGTTTGCTTCTTTTCCTAACCTCTTCCGATCAGGATTTGCAGCTAAGAAAGTCATTCAGTTTAAACTTTTATGAAAGTGTTTCACATTCTAGCAGCTCTTCAAATTCAGTACTTTGATACATAGTCTCAGATAATGATATGTCTTTAAATTCTTTGATTAATTTCTTCATGCAGGGGATTCCACAACAAACACAAACTCCTATTAGGAGTAATCCCACTCCAATGGCAATCAAAATGTTCATTAGGATGGAACCCCACCCCCCAAATAAATTCTGGAAAAAGTCCGTCAGAGGGTTTGGGCCTGGTTTGGTCATGGCCGACACTTGCTGAATTACCTCAAGATGGTCATTAATCTTGTGCTGATGATCTGGAATAAATGCATAGCATTCTTCTTTGATTAAAACGCACATCCCACCCCTCGCCGCTAGGGTGAAGACAAGAGCCATTCGGTTTTGGAGCACTACAGTTCTCATGGCATTCAGTTCATCAGTTATCAGTTCAAGAGCAGAAAAAGTTGCATTACTCATCACTTCGAGAAGTTTAGACAGTTTTTGCAGCTCCCAAATCTATTTAACTGTGCCATATGCAGGTAATATGCCTGCCCACGATATGACAGCATCACTCAAGTCCATGTGCGCAAGTTTGGTTCCCACATCATGATGGTCTTTCCAGCCTGCCTCGATCTGTCCCACTGGATTCTCAGGTTTTTTAACAGTCTTTTTGGTTACATCTCAGGTATTTCGAATACTTCCCTGAGGTAAAACTGCAGTGTGTCTTATGGCCGGGACCAGGTATCCCAAAAAACAACTGCCAGACCAATTCTCAGGTAACCATTTATATGCTTTTTTACCACACACAAAATAACAGTCCTCTACTTTAGTTGTTACTTTGTTACGAAATGACTGCCCTGCATGAAACATTTTCCTATCTATTACAGATAACTGTTTAAAAAGTACAGGATTACGTTGTACCTGATCAAGAGTCTTATGCATAGATTTAAGAAATGCGTTATAATCTGTACTACAAGATCCACCTAGATCATTCGCTTTTGTATAACATTTATATTGTACAGTGACATTACACTTGCTCCAACCCACTTGTATGGTATCATTTTTGTAAAAACATACAATTCCTTTTTGTGTCACAGGCAAATACTGTGCTACTTTATCATATGCTTTAATAGCAACTGTGTCAAAAATCAGATTTTCCCAGGTCTCATTGACCCCTAGGGAGATAGCAGCCATCACTAAACCCCCGTATGCTGTTGGTATGGCTGTGCAGACCCAGCAGTTCGAAACATTAAAAGTCTCAGCATACACACGTGTAATTGCCTGATAAGTGTTAAAGTTCGGATGCCAGTCTATGTTTGGCCCATCACGTTTAATCAGTTCAACTTTTGTGGCAGGAAAAAGGAGTGGCCACAACA
Source organism: Protopterus annectens (assembly GCF_019279795.1). NCBI lineage: Eukaryota > Metazoa > Chordata > Ceratodontiformes > Protopteridae > Protopterus > Protopterus annectens. The sequence goes on along the minus strand of NC_056728.1, from coordinate 462,603,543 downwards.
AAAAGAACAATGTAATTAGCATAGCTATTAAAATGATCATGCAAGTTTTCTGAGGTTGCTCAATGTCTCTATTCACTCTATACCTGGTCATTCTGTTCTTGTTGTACAACAGTAACAAGGTTTTTGTCCAATTCAAAGTTCTTAACCAATTTATAGTGTATCAAATGAATCCAGGATGCTCACTCCGCGATCTTGACTGCAGTGGGTATCGACAGTAGTACCTGGTATGGCCCTTCCCACTTCGGAGAACTCCAATTCTTTTTCTTCACAATCTTCACCCAGACCCAGGTGCCTGAGGCTACTGCTGCTTCCGATTTCGGTTGCTCTTTATCTGAAACAGAATTTAACTGCAAAAGTTTGTTATTCAAAAATCATCTCATATACCCTGCAAGTGAAGTGTCAGCCTCTTGCTCTGCAGACATGAGAGGTTTCCACTGAGGTGTATAATATGCCCTCCCAAACAAAGTTTCAAAAGGAGTCAATCCCTTTGCATTCGGAACAGTTCTCATGCTCAACAGTGCTAGAGGCAAACAGTGCATCCAGTTCTTTTGTGTCTCACTCATCAATTTCCTAAGCTTATTCTTCAACACCCCATTATGCCTCTCTACTAATCCTGCAGATTGGGGGTGGTATGCGCAGTGATTTTTTAACGATATCCCAAAATAGCGACTAAGTTGTTGCACTGTTTGGTTCACGAAATGTGTACCGTTGTCACTATAAATTTTTCTGGTATGCCAAATCTAGGTATAATTTCTTTAACAAGGACCTTTGCAACAGTAGCTGCATCTGGATTTTTAGTTGGAAAAGCTTCCATCCATTTGGAAAACATATCTATAATGATAAGACAATACTTTTTATTCTCACATTTATTCAGTTCTATAAAATCCATACAAATAGTATGAAACGGATACAGTGGTGTAGGGAAACTCCCTTGCTTAGGCGTCAATGCCCCTTGCTCATGATGCTTGTTACAAACATGGCATGCTGCACAAAAATTTTTTGTATAATTAGTAAATCCATACATTGTAAACACTCGATTCACTAACTGCACCATCCCCCCTGTTGAGACATGGCTCTGCCCATGGCTCAACAAAGCTGCATATCTAAACAAGTTAGATGGTAGAATTGGTTTCTTTTCCTTTGAGATGTACAGTCCCTTCTCAAGGATTGCTCCTCGTTTTATCCACTTTTGTTTTTCTACATTTGTAGTAAGTGTCTGCATTGTTTTTAACATTTCTAAATCTAAAATCTCAGAGGGTTGTAATTCCTCACTCAAAAGAAATACTTCTGAAGCTGAAGCTGCTTGTTTTGCAGCTGTATCAGCCCTCGCATTACCTTTTGAAATTCTATCCTATTGCTTGGTATGAACTACGCATTTGCAAATAGCTACTTTTTGAGGTAACTGAATAGAGTCTAATAAATCTAAAATGAATTGCGCATGATTAATTGGTTTGCCAGTAGATGTTATCATTCCTCTATTTTTCCACTGCTGCGCAAAAGCATGTACGGTAGAAAAAGCATACTGACTATCAGTAAAAATATTCACTTTCTTACCTTCTGCTAAGGTACATGCCCTTGTCAAGGCAATCAATTCTGCTGCTTGTGCAGATAAGTTGAGTGGTAAAGATTTTGCTTCTAAAGTCTCAGTATCAGAAACAACTGCATACCCCACTAGAGTCTGTCCTGTAGGACCCCTCCTCCACGAGCCGTCCACATAGTATGTCACCTTGGCATCATCCAAGGGAACATCTGTAAGGTCCTGTCTAGGTAATATCTTTTGCTCAATTTCCTGCAGGCAGCAGTGCGGTTTGCCATCTGCAGGGGTTGGGAGCAAGGTTGACGGATTCAAAGTTGTACATCGTTCAATTGTCATATGAGGTTGGCTCAACAGTATAGTCATACAGGAAAGATGTCTAGCAGAAGAGAGATATGCTACTTTTTCTTGCAGTAAAATGATTGCGACTGTATGAGGCACTCTCAATGTGAGAGGGTGGAATAACACTACTGAGGCCGAAGCCTGCACTGCCATTGCAGCTGCAACTACTGCTTGTACACAGTGGGGCAAGGATCGCGCCACTGGGTCTAGCTGTGATGAATAGTAAGCTATGGGGCGTTGTTTGTCCCCATGTTGCTGTGTCAACACTGATGTCATATAACCTTGCTTACAGTCACCAGTTTGGAAAAATCGCTTATGATAGTTTGGTAATCCTAAAACTAAGGAAGATGCTATCAGTTGTTTTAGCTTGCAGAAAGCTGCTTCTGCTTCTGGTGTCCACTGTAATAAATCTTGTTCTGCCATTGGCTTTTTGAATATCAAATTAGTCAGTGGAGCAGATTCCAAAACATAATTTGGTATCCAACTCCGACAAAAGTTAGTAGTTCCCAGGAAGGACATCATTTCCTTCTTGGTAGTTGGTCTAGGTGCTTGTAATATTGCTGTTTTTCTGTCTTCATCTCATATTCTGCCTTCTTTGGATATTACATATCCCAGGTATTTAACTTGTTTTCTTCAAAGTTGCAGTTTGTTTTTGTTCACCTTGTTTCCTTGAGTAGCTAAAAATTGTAATAATGCTATGGTATCCTCTCTACATTCTTGCTGGGTGGGGGCTGCCAGCAGAATGTCGTCTACATAAAGTAAAATCTGACTACCTTTCGGTGGGATAAATCCCACCAGGTTGCTTGCCATTTCTTGTGCAAATATTGTTGGACTTTCACAATATCCCTGTGGTAATCTCGTATACGTATACCGTTTCGCCTGAAACATAAATGCAAACCAATGTTGGCTATCGGGGTGTATCGGTATTGAGAAAAATGCATTACTAATATCTACCACAGAAAAAAACTTCTGCTGAGGCTTCAAATCATTCAGTAAGGTGTGCGGATCTGGCACCGCTGGTGCCCTGGGTATAACTGCATCATTTACAGCCTGTAGATCTTGGACCATTCGCCATTCCCTGTTTGCTTTCCTAACAGGAAATAAGGGTGTATTACATGGTGAATTGGGAGATTCTATTAAGACTCCTTCCTTAAGTAAGGCTGCTATTATAGCTTTGAGCCCTATCTCTGCATCCTTTCTCAAGGGATACTGTCTTTTCTGAGGTCTGAATGCTGATTTTGGTGTAATGGTAACTGGTCCTGCTGTTCGAATAAGTCCTACATCTGATTTTCCTGTTGACCAGAGAGTCTCTGGTATGTCTTGCAAGGCTTTTTCCTCTTCTTCCAATAAGAATAATACTCAACTATTCTCACTGGCCTGTGAGTGCACAGCTGGGTGTGTCTGTGTTATCCAATTCAATTTCTGCTTCTGTACTCCTTGTTCGGAGAGTTCTAATTCTGTCTGCTTTCCCACCATGTGACTTTTTCTCCTAAGTCTGCCCATTTCAAACTTCTATTTTTGGTTAAGCTAACATGTGGCAATCGATTAGATTTGTAGAGTGCTAAAAATTCCTGGGGCAATGAACAGCTTATTACTCTGTTTCCTTCTGTGTCCCAGTACAAGTTTCGTAACACTAGCCTGTTTGCATGGTTTTGAAACAACTCCTGCTCATATTCTTTATCAGGTCCTGGTCTATTACAGTAATACAGAGTACAATGCAACAAATGTTGTTTGACAATGTCAAAGGAGGGGGATTTACTGATGGCTACATTCATCAGTTCTTCGGTTACTGCCCCTGGACCAGTCTTAACCAAGTCTTGGCTGTACCAATAATATGTCTCACCCTCCTGTCGTACTACAAAAGTATCCATTTGTCGCTGTGCCTCCATACCGTGCATGGTTGGAACTACGGCTATGCCAAATATCTGCATTAAGTCTCTGCCCAAGAGATTTACTGGGCATTTTGCAGAAACAACAATTTTACTTTTCTGGGTCATTCCTGAAACGGGGTCTGTTATTGCTATATCATGGGAGAGTGGCTCCCGATACAGCTGTCCATTAGCTGCTTTCACTAGTATATAATCTGGTGATTCTGAATCTTCCAGTAATTTGGAAGGATGTATCAGGGTCCGTGAAGCCCCTGAGTCACACAAAAATTTGACTTCCCTCCCCTCTACTAGAAGCGTAATTTCCAGTTTTGTGTCTGCTAAGTAGAGCTCTAGGCTCAATAATGCTAAGTCTAAAATTTCATTTTCTTCAACATCTATAAATTCATGTACATCCTCTACCCCTTCTGTCACATCCTCTACTCTTGCTACCACATTCGCATTTGTCCTTTCCTGTTTGTTCTCATTCAGTGATTCCTGACTATCATATAGTCATTCCTCATCCTCCTTATCTTCCATAGTCACCTTCTTATTTAGCCTGCAATCCCTTGCCAGATGTCCTTTTTTTCCCACATTTAAAACATTCACCCCTTTTCTTTCTTTCTAAGAAGTCTTCTGATCGTTTATCAGATTGTTTGTTTCCCTGGGCATTTTTCTTACCCTTTCTCCCAGTTTGTACTACAAAAACTTCTGACCCATCTTCTGCTGCAAATACTTGAGTTTTCTTCTTCTTTTTACTATTAAAATGCCTTTCTGCATGTCTTGCATATTCAAGTAATGGCTGCAATCTACTTGTTCGATGATCTACCATGTGCTTTGTAATTAAGCTGCTGATGGGAGTTATACTACCTTTTAAGAATGCATTCTTTAGCTGCTGCTCATACGGGGAATCATGTGTTTGATTTTCAGGTATCTGCATTCCACAGTGGTTATTAAAGCACTCTAATAATCTAGCATAATATCTATCAACCGTTTCACCTTCTTGTTGAATGCACTGATTAATGCAAGTCCAATCAGCCCTAGGCTTCCATTTTTCAGAGATTCGGTCTGTCAGACCCTTTACTCTGTTATCCAATTCTGCATTACTATGTGGGAGTGGTCTAAGCTCTGCATCACGGGGATTCCAGTCACTACTGATCATGTGCCAATCTGGACCTTCAATTTGTCTAACTACTTTTTCTACTTCCTCTCCATTCAAATGGTAACTTAATCTCATACCCTGTAAATCTTCTAAAAATTTTCTAAAATTCACTTTCGGATGGGGAATTCCCTCCGTAGCTTTCCGGACATCTTCCGGTGTCCATGGTCTATAAACTAAAAGAGTCAGATCCTGTCCTGCCTGTCCTGCCTGGGGATTTGGTAATTCTATGAGTGAACATATCTCTTCTTCACTCATAGCTTGTGATTTTTTATTCATTTCATATAATTCAATCTCCCCTCTCAAGTTACGTGTCTGAGACCTAGTCTCGATAGGATCCCTGACAAACGGTTTTGATGTTGTAGAAACAGCTGGGTATAGCGGAGGTGGATCAGCTTGTCCACTCGCTTCATATTCTGGTAAGGGAAGCAGAGGGGGCAAAGGAGGGGCCGTTGCTATTACCAAGTTATTATCTTCTTTGTCTAAGAACATTGCTTTTGAATTTTTAATCTTTTGTTCTCTGCGATTTTCTTCCTCAAGCCACCTATGTGCCTGAGGGACTCCTAATTTTCGTTGCTTTTTTAATTGACCTTTTGCATCTGTTTTAAGTTGTCTGACAAGTTTAATAAGTGCAAGTTTATCTAAATTACCATCAAATTTATATTTATCAACCCATTTCGTATAATACTTAACATTATCGGCACGCTGTAATTGCATATATTTTGCGTCTTCAGTTAGGGGCAGGTCTCGGGAACTTTTCGTGCACTGATTTCCCATATTGCCTTAGCTAAGCTGTAAATTGTTACGTAACCCTTCTTATCACGTGGTACCACAGTTCTACACCTTTTCACAGTTTATCTAGAATAACTGTCTACCTATTCTGTTTTCCTGATTTATGACAAGACAGTAACCTTTTTTGTCCCTGATCTGCACATGCAAATCTTCCTGACAAAAAAAAAACAGTTCTGCAACTATTCCCTGAGCTTAAAACAGAAAAAAGGTAAATTCCTCCTTACCTGACCCTCCGTGAGTTGATCCACCGGATTGTTGACTCGTCCTCCAATCCCAGATCAGAAACAGTGGCTGGCCTCTTTCGAACGACAATTCAGTCGGAGGTCTTTCAAAACAGAAGAGCTGATTTGGCCTCTTCTCCGTACGGGTACATGCCACCGGGCCCAATTCTGACCTAGGCCTAGAGCAAGAGGTACTTTCCGGTCCGAAGGACCAAACTGTCAAAGGAAAAATATACTTTAAAAATGATCAAAACACGGTAGGTTCAGGTTAAGGTACTTTAATCTTGCAGCAAGGAGACAAAAACATGCTATTACAGAGTTTGTCTAACCAAAAACAGGAAATACTTTCATTTTTATACATTCCCTAACAAGACATTCTCTACCAAGCTGACATAACAAATTATCAGTCTTTTCATCATCACTTGCTGACCATCAGTCTCACGAATTTCTGCTGATTTATCAATTTTTGTGAGAAACTTCCTGAGGAAAACAACGTGGCCTTGATTACCACCAGTTAGATACATGTTATGTTACCATTCAAGGTACTATGGCTAATTCAAGCACAAAGCTAACAGTTCATTTCTCTAATAATACTTTGTCTACATTATCTCTAAGCTTCTGCAGCTGTACATGTTCTCATGCTTCGAACAGAGCTGTTTGTTTAGAATCATTACATTTACAGAATATAGTATTGTTCATTCATTCGTTCCTGACCTAGCAGATAAGCACCTGCTTCTCAGGTACATTTCCAAAAGGCATAAACATGAATATTGCTGTGCTAGCAGTTACCAGGTCAGAGGACATCTTGCAAGTTTCAGAAAGCACACTGCAGTTTTCAAAAAGCATCTTTTTCCATCTCATATGAAACTCAATTTATATATAACACAGTGCATGTAAAATAGAATGAAAAATGTGCTAATTCTCCTATTAATTAGCATTAAGCATACACACATTAATACATATTTTTCTAACAACAGCACAGACAATAATGTACTGTGCGCTGCAGTACTATATAGTCCAAACAATAACGCACTGTGTGCTGCAGTACTATACAGCACAAAAAATATTGTACTGTGTTCTACAGTACTATACAGCACAAGCAATAATGTACTGTGTGCTGCAGTACTATATTGCCCAAATGATAAATGTACTGTGTGCTGCAGTACTGTACAGCACAAACAATAATGGACTGTGTGCTGCAGTATTGTACAGCACAAGTGATAATGTACTTTGTGCTGCAGTACTGTACAGCACAAACAATAATGTACTGTGTGCTGCAGTACTATACAGCACAAACAATAATGTACTGTGTGCTGCAGTATTGTACAGCACAAGTGATAATGTACTTTGTGCTGCAGTACTGTACAGCACAAACAATAATGTACTGCGTGCTGCAGTACTATACAGCACAAACAATAATGTACTGTGTGCTGCAGTACTATACAGCACAAGCAATAAAGTACTGTGTGCTGCAGTACTGTACAGCACAAGCAATAATGTACTGTGTGCTGCAGTACTATACAGCACAAGCAATAATGTACTGTGCGCTGCTGTACTGTACAACACAAACAATAATGTACTGTGTGCTGCAGTACTATACAGCACAAACAATAATATACTCTATGCTGCAGTACTGTACAACACAAACAATAATGTACTGTGTGCTGCAGTACTGTACAGCACAAACAATAATGTTCTGTGTGCTTCAGTACTGTACAACACAATCAATAATGTACTGTGTGCTGCAGTACTGTACAGCACAAACAATAATGTACTGTGTGCTGCAGTACTATATTGCCCAAACAATAATGCACTGTGTGCTGCAGTACTACACAGCACAAACAATAATGTACTGTGTTCCATATACTATACAGCACAAACAATAATGTGCTGTGTTCTGCAGTACTATATAGCCCAAACAATAAATGTACTGTGTGCTACAGTACTGCACAGCCCAAACAATAATGTACTGTGTGTTGCAGTATTGTACAGCACAAATAATAATATACTGTGTGCTGCAGTACTGTACAGCACAAACAATAATGTACTGTGTGCTGCTGTACTGTACAGCCCAAACAATAATGTACTGTGTGCTGCAGTTCTGTACAGCACAAACAATAGTGTATTGTGTGCTGCAGTACTGTACAGCACAAACATAATGTACTGTGTGTTGCAATACTGTACAGCCCAAACAATAATGTACTGTGTGCTGCAGTACTATACAGCACAAACAATAATGTACTGTGTGCTGCAGTACTGTACAGCATAAACAATAATGTACTGTGTGCTGCAGTACTATACAGCACAAACAATAATGTAATGTGTGCTGCAGTACTATATAGCACAAACAATAATGTACTGTGTAGTACAGTTAGTTTTACATTTGAAAAAAAATGGCAAGATATGCCCTTATAAACAAACAGGGTAATATTCCTGGTAGTGAATCAGAACAGAGAAAATTAAATACACCTCTATTAACCCATGAGTAACCTGCCAATCTGTATTTTTGATGCTGTAATAATATAGCTATATATAACAAACTGTTCTTTAATATCCAAGAATTCCTAAAACTGAACAGTACCTGCATTTTAATTCACTTTACAAATATAGTTCAGCAGATCTCCTTATGTCACAATTTTTAAAATTTTGCACAGTATAGTTCGTATCAATGCAGTCAAAATCTTTTAATGTAATTGCTTTCAGATGTTTTAAACTTATCATGTTACCTTGTTTGGAGGGGTGACAGATATTAGCAGACAGCAACCAAATTTCCTCACACAGAAAGCATGTAATGCTAAACTGAACTGTTTAACTTCTAACATAACTGCAGAGTTCTAATTAAATATACTCATATCCCAACTTTCTGGAAATAATCTGTGCAAAATGCTACTGTCATACAGGCAATGAGTTAGAATAGGTGACTTGGCAGCAGGCGAGCGGCATACTTGTGTCTGTATTAGAAGGGAAACTCATAGGGTTCCTTTATTTTTGTCAATAAATAAATGTGTGTAATCAAAAGTGAGTATACTATGCTTACTGATGACTTCATGTGTAGGGACAGACTGATTGTTACAAAAAAATAATGAATTACTTTGTTTTAGTAATTATTTCTAAAATTTTAATTTTAGTGCCAAGATGAAGATTTTTAAAAGCAAAAGCTTGTTTGAATTTTATGATTTGTTCCAGACAGAGGATTGTCCTTGATGAGTGTTTTGTGTATTGATTAGGTTTTGGGCTACTGTAAGTAGCATCAATTGAGGGTTTATGTTTCTATAAGGGTATGTCTAGTTGAAGGTATTTACAGATCAGACAATAGTACTTCAATCCATTTTATATGCATGTTTCAAGATTACGATGAGAAGACTATTCATTTCAAGCAAAATTACAATTAATGCTGCATGCATATCTGAAGAAGAGATGTGTTAGTGTCTATAAATGTTTCTGATATATGTGACTGGAAAACCGTTAAGTAATTAATATAATCAAATTACTGTAGATGCATGCATTTAGGTTATGTCAAAACAAGTCGGATGCTTTGAATGAGATTAAATATCTTTAAGAATGATTTTATTAGAACAAAAACTCCTAATATTTAGAAATATGGATTTCAGAAGTAGTTGTTTACTTATAATTTGGATGACTGTCCTCTAGTAACCTGTATTCAGGTATTCTTCCTCTTATTCCCTGGACACGATGAAGTGAATATCAGAGCAATTTAGTACTGTATGATCCCTGACGAGAGGTAGGGACCTTTCTACCTAACCTCCTGTTCCCAGTAGATTTTGCAATGATGTCAGTGGAGTTTGAAAAGTTCAGTGTTTCTGTAGTCCTCTGTAGAGCTGCTCTGACTGGGCATGATGTCATGGCCTCCAGTGGTTGCTGTAGTCATCCATAACTGCTGCACACCTTCTCCTGACAGGCAGTGGGCTGGTGAAACACCATTCAGTCCTCCATACTACCTTGTTCTCCTTCTGACTCCCTCTCTGCTAATTTGAATCTGCATAAACTGTGAGGTGGATCGTCTTCTGCCTCTGCAGCATTCAACTGGGAATGAATTCCAGAATTTAGACCAGTGATGCCCAACAGGTGGCCCTAGAGCCACCATCCAGCTCACCAAAACATTTTATATGGCTCACAGTATGTCCTAGAACAAACTGTTTTGAATAGACAGATACATGCTAGACATGGTAATGTCACCCTCCAACCTTACCAAGTATGGTAAGTGGCCCCTGAACTGTATGGCAAGTGGCCCCTTATCCAAAAAGGTTGCACACCCCTGATTTAGATCATTGCATGTCCCAGGCTTTCCCCTCAAGAGTAGTATGTGTGTTGTGGAATCCACTGTGTCTGGGATGGTGCAGTAGCTGGACGCAATTCCTTATTAATAAATTGGATGTTTAAGACATTTATGATAGAGAGACAAAGACTAAAGGCAGAGCATCTGAATACAGAGGTAGCAGTGATCGGCACAGATCACTGCCTGATATGCAAATTCCTGTTGTTTTAACAGAGTGACAGAGCAATTTTCACCCTTTAGAAAAAAAATGACCAAAGCCTAGCAGACTTTATTTGAAGTGATTTGTCAATGGGTCATGTTAGCATCAGAATTTATGAGAAAAAGTCAGAGAGTATTCATAACAAGGTGTTAGTACTTCTATGAAAATTTGGCATTCACTACATGAGAGAAAAGTAGTAACGTGCAACAAGCAAGGAGTTAACATTTGATGTTATGATGTTAGTGTTTTAATGAGACACAGCTGTGTGGAAACAGCTTTTGTACAAATCACCTGTCTGTTGTAAAGTTAGAGGAGTACACACTACTAGACGCTACCTGCTATCTATTTCTCCTTATCTGCCCCAACAGAATTACTAGTTACAGGTCCTCCACAGAGACTCCCTTTAAAGTTTAAAACTTCTGGCCCCAGTCCCTCATCTCCTCACATTACATACAGCTAACAGGAACCCCCTTCTGAACCTAGGTAGCTTTAAAATACTCCCAGACCACATATCACCTGATTGTTTTTCTTGTTGTCTGGTCCATGACATGGGTCAGCCCGCTCTGTTCACTCTTGCTTCGCTTGGGCTTACTCAGCTCTTCTACCCTACCCCCATTCCCACACACTCCTACTTCAATTACATTTATTCTTACCTAGACTCCTCCCATCATTAACACCCATCCAATCACAGAGCTTCCCACAACTTCATGCATTACTTTGTACAGCCCACATACTAACACACACAGCCCTCCTTTTCTCCACCCCTTATGAAAACCTTACTAGTATACATCCCATTCTAACTACACCTGCCAGTTTACACTATTAGTATACATCCTTTGCAACTACTACCACTATCTAGACCCCTCTACTACCCAGCACACCAAAATGCCACTTAAATATAAACTGACACTCTACCTCCTCTTACTACTCTTAACCCTCCTACTACATCTTACCCCTTTGCAATTTGTCACTATCCAGTACATACCCTCATCAACAACCACCATTAATAAACTAACACCTAGAACCTTCTCTGACATTTCTCCTGGCATATACCCTACAGACAACATCCTCTTCTTTAGACAAAAAATTCTCCCCATAAATGACAAAGTCAACACAAACTATACCCCTTACCTTTGCCATAAAATAAACAAGAGCCAAGAGCCCACTGCCATCCTACTCAAATACTCCAAACTTATCTTAAGTGGGGATATCCACCCCAACCCTGGTCTTCCCTCCCCATCTCTCAAGCCACACTGCCTCTATAAGTCTCTAAACTTAACTACTATTAACCTGCAAAGTATTAGAAGCAAAATTCCTGACTTCCATGCATGGATAACACACAATACACCCAATATTATTGTTGCTACAGAAACATGGTTAAAACCATACATCAAAAACACAGAATTCCTTCCTCCTGGCTTTGCTTATGGTCAGACCTAACCAATGAGGGGGTGACCACTGGTGTGGAGCATCTATCTCCCCTGTTGGTAATGACGAGGTCTAGGATATTGGACCCTCTGGTGGGACAATGGATTAGTTGATCCAGGGCATTGGAATTTATGAATTCCAAGATCCATTGGGAAAAGGTGTTGGTACCCGAGTAGTTTTCCCAGTTAATGGCAGGGTAGTTGAACTCACCCAGTATTAGGGTGTTTGTTTGTATCTTAATATTGTCCAGTATGTTTAGAAAGGTGTAGTGAGAATCTTGGGGCATGGTTGGGGATCTGTAGCAAGCTACAATTTGGATTGCAGTCTTACCTAGTGTTAGTTGCACCTGGAGAATTTCAGATACATTGTGTTGGGCAACTAGCCTGGAGGTGTGAATATCCTTGGTGAATATGGACACTCCTCCACCTTTAGTGTTTCAGTCTTGGTTTGGTGGCCGAAAAATGTGGTAAGAGTTGTAGCCTGGTATTGCAGGGGTGCTCTCTGGAGCCTAGAACCAGGTCTCAGTTACTGCACAGATATCGATGTTCTCCATTTTTAGGAGTGCCTCAAGAGAGTGCATTTTGAAGTTTAGACTTCTAGCATTACCTTCAGATTTTGCATGCTTGCATCTGTTACAGTGGTGGTTTTGTCCTTTGAACCTTGCCTAAAAAAGGCACTATAGGGGTGGTGAGAGCTTTAGTCAGTAACCTGAATCCCAGGGGTGACAGGTGCAGACCATCTCTGGCAAAGCATCATGGTTTGTCGATCATGTCGTCCCAGGCAGACAGATACTGGATCCCCTTTGAATGATACCAGAAGCTTAGCCAATTGTTGAAGTCAGTCATTTTGTCCTTATACTGTGGTATAATTCTGGGCGAAGGCAGGATGCTACTCGGGGCTATGGGCCACATGATCTGAGAGTTCTTTCATGTCTCTTTTCAAGTAGTCCAGGGAGGTACGTCTCAAGTCATTCACTCCAACATGGACAATGATAGAGTCATATTTGTACTTGTTGTGGAGTGACTTGAGTGCATGCATTATGTGGCGGATCCTGGCACCTGACAGGCAGTTGACAGTAATTTTCTCCTTGTTCAGCCTGGTGAGTGGTATATTAACAGTTTCTGTAAAATGGCAGCCAAATGGGAAGAATTGGGACTAATTGGTCATTGTGTGTTTTTGCACCTGTGCTGGTATTCAGTGCATTGAGAAATAAATGAAAAAGTTCATGGATAAACAGTGTCCCTTTATTCTGGTTTATTTTATTCCTTACCGGGAAAGAGCACTGAACCACTTTGACCTTTTTCTAGGTCAAGCAGACTGAGCAACTTACTCGCAGTAATATTACAGAAAAACAACGGAACACAGGCTTGATATAATGCCATTTATTGGACGAACATAGATTTTGCAATCACTCATGTTTCGATCTGGCATGAGCTCTTTGTCTTGAGTTGTTAAGTTAGTGATGACGGATACAGTGCTTAAATATCCACTTTTGCCTAGAAAGGAAAACATATAGGGCAGGATTCACGAAGCCTCCATGTAAGAGTTATAACTCATACACGGAGGCTGCAGTTAAATGGAGTGATGTCAGCATGCTTTGCATATTCATGAGAGCATGCTGAATCACACCTAAGGCTAACACGGTCCATGTAAGACAGTAGGGGGCGTGTCCGTAGGCCGAGCCCTGTAAGCGGACATGCCCCCAGAAGAGGAAAAGTGCCCAAAGTAAACACCCATGACAGAGTCCACGGAAATGTGAATAAACACAACACAACACATGCCCCCACAGACTATGAACAGAAAACATATAAATAAACATGTTATATATTTTTTTTAAATTGTAAAAAAGTTTAACCGTGAGTGCACTCGTTTGCGCGGGCGTGCCCGTAGCGCAGCTACAGTTAGCAGTCAGTGGGAAAGCATATAAGAACTAAATATGCAAAGTAAGCCAGAAAGCAATAGCGTAGTGGTAGAGATGTTGGTTGAAGAGCAGGCATTCATGGTTCGAGCCCCCACAACACCAATTTTTATTTTAGCAAAATAAGCACGAAACAAGTCCCTGACAAATATGTACACATAAAACCACATTTTATGTAAAATGTAATGAAATAGCCCATTTATATTGAAGAAATGTGAGGTAACAAAAGAATAAAAAATGCCAGATGTGCCCATAGCTGAGCTACAGTTTAACAGGGTGAGTGCATCTGCCCGTACGTGAGCAGTGGTTTAACTGGTGCAAAATGAGTGCCTGTAGCTGAGCAGTGGTTTAACATGCTGAATTTAAGTGCCCCTAGCTCAGCTGAGCGTAATATGTGTGCCGATAGCCAAATGAGGCTTAAACCAGCGTACCCCATTTCCACGGAGCTGCTCACAACGCAAACAAGCTAACCGACGGGCAACGTTGAGCAAGCCATATCAAAACTGCCTTTACACAGACACACCCCTCAGCATGTCTAGACAGTCATGAAAAATAAAAAGCAGTGGCCAGGTTCGAACCCAGGATACTATACACCATAGTCAAGGTACCAAACCACTAAGCCATGACAGCAGTACCTAGAAATGCAATAATAGCTAATATATAGGAATGAATACAAACTGGAGCATGACAATGCAGGTTTACTGAAGTTGATACAATTCCAAAATGTCCAATCACAGATATGTGCGGGAAAAACGGACTATATAAGCCCCATAGGCGGGAATACACAGCATAAACAATTGTAGAACTGAACTGCAGGCAGAATGACAGGAGTAGGAGAGGGTAGTTGCTTTCGAGCACAGAGGTGGGGCATTGAGGAGTCCAGGTACATGGTCTGGCTCCTAGTCCACAATCATGAGGCCCAACTCATGCAGGGCCAGGTCCTCTGGGGAGCATACAGAGCTGAGGCATGGGACCGATTGGCTCATGATCTCACCAGTGCCACAGGGATTCCAAGGACTGGTGAGCAAGTCCATCACCACCATGCGGACTTGAAGAGATGCAAGCAGGACCAACTGAACCTTTGGATCCAGGAGGCCCGGCAAATGCCCAACGCCCCACTACTGAGTAAGTTACATTTAATTATGTATGTAAGAAATTAAACTAGCTGATATTATGGAGATGTGTATTCCAATATTACTTCATTTATATTACAGCTGCAGGTGTCCGTTCTGCGAACCGCAGAGCCTATGGCGATAGGCTGGTGCGGTTGCGCCACCAGGCAGGTCAGTAATCCACTATCAGTAACTGTAAAGAAATATAAAAGTATGACAGTCAGCAAAAGAGTGCAGTGTAGTCACTAAGGAATAAAATGTGCAAGTAACAGTGTGAAAGTGTCTGCAAGTATTGCTTGATTACAAAAGTGTGTTTCAGTCTGTAAGTTAAACCGAAAAATGAAAATGTCTGACATAAATTCTGAAATAAAAATGCCCCACCTGTAAGAAAATAGTACACAACCTGCAGCAGGCTGAAAAGTATAGCTGCAGAAGATGATGAAATCACATGTGTGAAATATATCCCTGTTGAAATACTGAAACATGACAGAAGTGAGACTGCTGGAACGGATTGTAATAACTACAGGTAAAACATGTCAATAAAGCCTAGACGTAAGTACCATCCTGAATAGTAAAATGAAAGCAAGTGAGAGAGTGTGAGACAGTGTCATGAATACAGCAATACAGTAGTAATAACCCCTGAATAAAGTATACTGCAGTCAAGACAGAATGAAATGCATGTGAGAATCAAAACCAAACAGCAACATCTGTTCAAAGTGTTGCTGCATCTGGAATGTGTATCCCAAAATCTGGATATGTTGCTCTCAGTCTGCAATATGCAGATAGGTTGATTGTCTGATATACCAAACATCCACACTTGTCTACAGCTATATAAAGCAAATGTAGCAGGATGATGTAGCTGAACAAAGCTAGATATGAATGTGTATGAAGAACAATAAAATGTATATTGATGTTGCAGTAACAGTCCTATCACCAAGTTGAAATAGTTATCATATAGGAAACTGTAGTTAGAACAGTAGTGTGTATATATCTGTAGCTATTAGAAATGTACAGCATATGTACTGGTATTTGAAGGTGTTAATATTATTTTCTTCACCCCACCCTATAACCACATATAACCCATTCCACGTGAAAATGGTATGTGCAATCACAATTAACACCCCTGGACGTTTGTCCTGTTGGGTCATATATATCTGCATGTCCGTTGATGCATCTGCCCTGTTCATACATCCAAACCTGATGGCCTGTTGCCATCAATTAACCGTGCATGTTGTTGGACTGTGTATTGCTGTTCAAATTATGCATGTGTTATGCACGCTGTTCAATGGTGTGAATATCTGGGTGTTTGGTTAATGGGAATACTAATGCATGCTGTTACAACTAATTGTGAATGGTATTATATGTCACTAATCCAAACTGTCATGACATAATGCAAAACATAGGACGACAGGGAAGGTGGGTTCCAGCGGACCCACCTCTCCCACCTCAGCTGGCGAGTGCACCTGGCACTAGTGCTGAGTCTGGACCCTCCTCCGGTGGCCCTGTGCCACCTGCGGGTGGAAGCGCTGCAGGGGATGGGGCTCGCCCCCCCTCTGCAAGTGTGGCCGGAGGAGAACCACCACTCACCCTCCATAGCGTCCGGACTGTGGTGCGTAGGGAGATTTGGGACTCTGTTCTCGAGTCCCTACGCCAGCTTGAGGCATGGATGGCACAACTAACGGGCATGCCTGTTGCCCGACCTACATAGCCCCCAGCACAGCCCCGTCCTGGGCAGTGAAGGAACAGTGGCAACTGCCTATAGGTGGGGACATCAGTTCCACTGTTGCCATCTGTGGGCTCATGGGCTCTGGATATCCAAACCTCCATCCCTGTCAATTGTGTAACCCCCCCACACGTGTCATACACCGCCCTTGTATGCGTCTTGTTTGTCTTGTCTGTTTACCTACCCAACCTACCTCCCCAGCTGTACTGACTTCCTTCACCTGACATACCACTCTCACCTGAAAAAAAAAGGGCACTCTGTACCCACAAAAAAATTACGCCCCATACATAGCTGCCCATTCCGCACACATGTCTGCTGGACATGGAATCTATCAATTACAATTGGCTGTACAACAAGTATTATTGTTGTCCTGACACCTCTCTCAGGGGTGGAAGGTTTCAAATCTCACACCAAATTACATACATATGTACAGCTGTCGCTGATGAAGAAATGGGCAGCTATGGGCCTTACCTACATCCCTCCTGCAAATCCCAAGCTTGTTTCCCTACTGTCTTACCCTCTTTGTGACCCCTTTTTCACCACTTTCCTGTCTCCCCATTTTCATTTATTTCAAAGAAAATAGCGCGGGTGTGCGCCAGAGTAAGCACTGTTAAGCGGTTGTAAGCAGGTGTGCGCGTGTGTGCGCGGAGCTAACCGCCAGTGCGCATGCGTGAGCTCCGCGCAAACCAGCGCTAACCTGGTTACAACTGCTTAAAAGTGCCTTTGTCACTTTGATTGACAGGTCCTGTACTCAGTTCAAAAGCAAAATAAAATCCCACTGTCAGTCCCAAACCCAGGACCTTGGAAACACTAGTCTGTATGACCTACCACTAAGCCATGACTCTTACACAAAAACATTGTGCTAAAATAAATATAACATGTAATAGTAGGGATGAATGTAAAGGGAATATAGGATGTGTAGTACCCAAAGCATGTCATGTAGAATTACTGTCAAAACTACTGGATTCCCATAATAGTAGTGTGTGAACATAAACAGCCATGCTAGTTGGTAGCTTGTAGGTAATAATGTCAGTTAAAGTACATATATAAATGTATGTATATGTACATATATATATATATAAATATATATCTATATATAGTTGTAGGAGTCATTGTGCATACACACTTACTACAGGGAACATGAGAGAGGAATGAAGAAATGTGAATCTACAACACAGCCTGAATCATGAGAGAGATACTAACCTTTACACTCACAGAACACTGTCCACAGCATACCAGCATGGTCTCCGCCCTTACAATCTGAAAGGGCAACGCCTATCCCACATACCCTTTTATAGCACTGACCTGAAATCACAGTGAGAACTGCAATCAGTACACAACTGGCTGTATGCAATTAGCAAATGCTGGCTTACAATTGGTGCAGAGGCCATCACATGGACCTATGCAGATACCTACAAAAGCATGCAGTACTAACACTCCACACATGCAATACATTCATTGCACTGTCTGGAAGCAGACAGAGGGAGAGAGAAAAGTGAGAGCGAGAGAGAGAGAGAACAAAAAAAAAAAAAAATTATACACTGTCTCTGTGACTCTAAGCTGTCAGCAGTGACAGTAGCAGCAGCAAGCAGAAGCAGTGGTAATGAAACCAGCTGCAACAAACACAGGTAATGCAAAGTAGCAGGTTAATAGTGTGCATACTGTGAACCCTCCAAATGTGTCATAGGTCTGTATCTATAGGTATGTCCATGTGATATGTTGTGTGTACGTAGTTCCACCAAAAGGGGATGACCATACATTACATGTCAATCAGTCTTAGGCCATGATCCTGGCAGCAGTTGTCTGTGCGTTGCCCCAGCAATGGCTGTAGTGACTGCTTTGAAAGGTCAGCCAGGTTCAAAAGGCAGGATCAGCCCATCACAAAGGCACACTGGCTGGAACAAGTGTCTGCAGGTACCCGATATCACTGCATATGCATCCCATACTGCATAATTCCATAGCTTAGCAGACCAGGCCGGTTATGCATATGATGTGGTAGTTCCCAGGGTCAGTCGAGGTGCCTCCTTAGTGGTATGGGACCACTGTCGCTGTATGCCACTGTCCAGGTTAATAGTGTGCATACTGTGAACCCTCCAAATGTGTCATAGGTCTGTATCTATAGGTATGTCCATGTGATATGTTGTGTGTACGTAGTTCCACCAAAAGGGGATGACCATACATTACATGTCAATCAGTCTTAGGCCATGATCCTGGCAGCAGTTGTCTGTGCGTTGCCCCCAGCAATGGCTGTAGTGACTGCTTTGAAAGGTCAGCCAGGTTCAAAAGGCAGGATCAGCCCATCACAAAGGCACACTGGCTGGAACAAGTGTCTGCAGGTACCCGATATCACTGCATATGCATCCCATACTGCATAATTCCATAGCTTAGCAGACCAGGCCGGTTATGCATATGATGTGGTAGTTCCCAGGGTCAGTCGAGGTGCCTCCTTAGTGGTATGGGACCACTGTCGCTGTATGCCACTGTCCAGGTACATATCCTGTAGTATGGCCAAGATAAATTATCAGTGTTATATGCGGTTGTATGTCCTCTCGGAGTGCAGGTAGCACACATCCAGGGATACCATGAGGTCACAGTGATGCTGTGTGTTCTGCTCTGCTGAGGGCGGCCCTCACCCAGACATGTGAGATGATAGGGAGGTTACATACAGCTGTGATAAATATTTCAACTGGTGGGGGAGAAGGAGGGGGGATACGTGCACCGAACCTGTCTGCAAGACTGTTGTCAATATCCGTGTGTTTGGTGAATGTTAAGTAGGTGTGTATTAACACAGAGCATATCTGAGGCATGTGGTCCATATGTGTAACATAACTGAAGAAGGCCTTGTGGTCATCCATAGTGTTTGTGGCCATTTCCCTCCCAGAGTAGGCTGTGGCCGTTGTTATGAAGGACCGTAGCGTAGTACCAGTGCTGACCACAGATGCCTTCCCTTAATGTGAATGTGCTCTGTCCTGCAGTAGCCTCCTGCTATTGTTATACAATCTGCCTCTGTCTGGGGTCCACCGGACAGGATGCCTAACCTTTGTGCATAGGGTCTGGGTTAGAAATGTGTGGGCAAGTTCCATGCAATCTGTGGCATGTCCGTGGTAAGCATTTGCAAAGGGGTCAGCACTGTGGGTTGTGGCTTCCACTGGCCCAGTGTGCTGCATGGATACCATCTCAGTCCCAGCAAGTGAATAACTGTCTAATCACATACATATCAAAGTAGTCTACTGTGCTGGTGGTGGTGGTGGGATATGTATATCCAGGCCGAGTAACTTCTGTCCACATCACAGTAGTGGATGGCGTCGCACATACAGTACCTTGGGATGAACCCCCAGCGTGAGGTTGTGCATTGGACCTGTCAGTGTGTGCTGACCGATAGGGCATGCTACTATGTTGTGTGGAATGTGGCAGGTATTGTTGCACAGGTGTTGGCTAAGCACTGATATCTGTCCATGTACCTGTGTATCCACCACGACACACACACATGCAACATATGGGAGTAGTAGTATATCACTACACATGAGTATCATGTATAGTATGTGTGCCATATATTGCTGACATAGTCTGCTGATATCCTGTTTGTGTTCTCTTCCAGGGAGATGGCGCATCAGCGTAATCCCACCTACTCTGTAGCAGAAGACGAAGAGATCCACCAGAGCCTGGTGCGGGAGTATGACATCCTGTTTTCCCGCACCAGTCAGAATCAGCAGGACAGGGCTGCACTGTGACAAGACCTTGTCCGTAGGGTAAATGATATTGGCACGCATAACAGGACATATGAGCAGGTACAACATCACTGCAGTGATTTAATCCGAAGTGTCCGTCAGCGTGCATCAGATATCCACAGGCAACAGGTTGCCACAGGAGGTGGGGTGGCCACACATCCCCCCCTCACCAGACTGGAGGGGCTACTCCTAAGTGTTGTGGCTCCAGCCCCAGAACAGCAACAGCAGTACACCTGCATTATGATGGAGGCTGGTTCCACACAGCAGCACGACATGGAGCGTGCAGGTAATATGCCATATGTACACTTGACTGTTCTGTACACTGTATCATATGCAATATCAATGGCACAGTTGTGCCCACTGACATTAATCTCATCATTTCTGCAGGACCCTCCGGGGTTACAGCAAGGCAGGCCATCCATGCTGGTGAGTGTGTTTAACATAACCTATAATAGTCCTGATAATGCTAGTAACAGTAGTGTAACTCAGTAGTGCTCTGTGTGTATACTGCAGGGTGTGCATGTGTGCATGTGTGCAGGTGTGCCTGTGCCCATGTGTGCATCTGTGCATGTGTGCATGTGTGCAGGTGTGCCTGTGTCCACGTGTGCATGTGTGCATGTGTGCCTGTGTCCACGTGTGCATGTGTGCATGTGTGCCTGTGTCCACGTGTCCACGTGTGCATGTGTGCATGTGTACACGTGACAACGTATGCATGTGTGCATGTGTCCATGTGTGCATGTGACCATGTGTGCATGTGTGCATGTGTCCATGTGTGCATGTGTCCACGTGTGCATGTGTGCATGTGTCCACGTGTGCATGTGTCCACGTGTGCATGTCTGCATGCGTGCATGTGTGCATGTGTGCATGTGTGCCTGTGTGCATGTGTCCACGTGTGCATGTGTGCATGTGTGCCTGTGTCCATGTGTGCATGTGTGCCTGTGTCCATGTGTGCATGTGTCCATGTTTGCATGTGTGCATGCGTGCAGAAGCGCATCACTGGTAACAATGTCTGGAGACTGTAAACTGTGTTTCCTGTCTTCCTCCCACAGGTTCTGGTGCTGCTCTGGTGACCTGCAGCAGGGAACCTGAATCTTGTGCCACGGGTACTGGTAATGATGATATTTGTGTAATGGTACAGGAAGGTGTGTCAGGGTCCACCATTGGTCAGCCAATTGACAGTACACAGCTGTCAACCCCATCATTGCGCACAGTCATCCTGCCAGTACATCCTTTGTCACCATTGTCCCTAGGTGATGGACAGGATACAGTGGGCATAGACCAGGGTAATGTGGTACCTGTGGCACATGCGTCCCCACACAGCAGCCATGGGCAGGGTCCTCCGATGGTACCACACAGACAGTTGCCCATGGGTTCTCGTGGGAGCATCCGTGGGCGTACTGCCTCTGGCCGACGTGCCCAAAGAGGTCTGTCAACCTCAGCTATGGTTCGGACTGTCATGCAGGCACAGTCGCATATGGAAAGGTACACCAGACAGGGTCTGAGGGAGCTGAGAGCATGTCGCACAGCCATGACAGACAGTATGCGTGACATTGCAGATGCTATCTGTAATTTCACCGATGTCATAGACAGACGTTGTGGGGACATATTACAGCAGTTCCACAACCAAATGTCCATGAGCCAGGGCAATGGTGGGCGTTTACGGCATCGACGTCGCCGTATGCCAGCAACAGCAGCAGCTGGCAGTCGGCGCGGATGACAACAGGCTCGCGCACGCCCCCATAGTGCCAGCAGCAGCCCCACCAATGCTGGGTCTGTGCTGTCATCGGAACGCCCCAGGAGACCACTTGCACGTGGCTCTGGACAGTCCCAACAGGGACCTGTGTCCAGTCAACACACTCCCACTTCTGATGACAGTACCCAGTCTGGCTTAGTACTGGATACAGTCCATAGCACCCCTGCCAGGCACAGTTACCGTGTCCGTGCCCACAGACACTGATCTGTATGACCTGCCAGGTGCAGTCTGTGGCTGTCCACAAACCCCTGTATATGGCAGCCATGAGGTGGAACTGTGTGCATGCATACACACATGCGAAATGTTAACACCTAGGGCGACCACATACACGCACACACTGCACCAACACTGCCCCACCCTGTACTGCTACCCCTCACCAACACACATACACACACATGTCAATTGGTGGTATCAGTGGCTGACTCAGGCATACCTAATCCACACCCTGTGCATATGATGACACTGTGCCACCTCCTGCAATCTCCAACATCATTGCGGGAACAGGTAAACACGTTGCTGATGCACAGGGTGACTACATAGAAGTGTATTAGTAGTATCATGTTGGTAACAGTACAGTGTGCTGCTATGACTGTGTGTATATCCCAGCATGCCTGCTGCAGTAACTGTATGAATGTCCTGAATTGTTATCTGCACCCATAGTACATACCAAAGTGTAACAGCTGCACATAATTGAATGCCGGTGGTAAGGTTGTCAACAGATAGCCGCATACATGGGTAGCACAGGGGGAAAGCTAACACAAGTAGTGATATGCAGTGGTGGACATGTACAGTAATGGTGCCAAGTTGCCCACAATGACTATGCAATGTGGATGTTCGCGCATGTAGATATGTGTGCAGTACCAATGTAATCCAAATCACAAATAACTATGACATAATATCAGTTCTACCATGGGCATCTGCGCTGTGTATTCCTGGGTACATGTTGATAGTGCCTACATATTTGCATTGTTACTTACTGTTATTGTTACCCCTTCTTTGTTGTACAATGCACTACTTCCAGCCCTGTTTACTGTAGCTTTGTTTGCATGCATGTTCGCTTGGGGTTCCCTGGAACACTGCTTACACCTGCAATGCAGAGTTATAGTGCTTCTGTAGACTCCTAGTGACATCTGCATAGCGTATGATACGTATGTCAACTTTACACATGACAGAACGTCACTGTCTGTCCTGTACGCATGTACGTTGCCTGTGACACATTGCACATGTCTTACCTGGCATTTACCCACATGTGCAGTCATATATGCCAGTGCTATGAAACAGTAGCGGTACACCCACACATACACACCTTCAGTATGTTGTTCCCCATTGGCCCTATCTGTTGCTACTAGGGTAGCATGTGCAAAGGTAACCTGTGAATCACCTCTATGGTCCAGTTGTGGTTTATGTGAGTCATGTGGCAATGTCACAGCTGCCACATGTATGCAGTCAGACATCACCCTTGGCCAGGAACGTACAACACAAGTGTGGGATGCCACCACACAGCCAATCTGGGGACTGGGCTCTCTGAACCCAGTAATGCCATACCCTGTCAGGTGGCATGTCATATATACTACATCCTGGACAAACTTCAACCCCAATCCCTGCTGCTACTATTGATAAAACCCCTGAAGATGTTTCTGATAGTTTTGACCAATTCTTTACTGAGACATTGCAAGCCCTAGCTAGCCATCTACCTCCTAGCTCCCCTGGTCCTGAAAGTAGCACCCCTATAAACCTACTTGCGTTCAGCTGCCAACCAGTCACCACTTCACTTCTCCGTAGCTTGATTAAAACAGTGAAACCCACTACACTTTCTGCTGATCAACTCCCTGCAGAGTACCTATCAAAATCAGATGATGCTATTCCTTACCCCGTCTCAAAACTAATCAAACGAACCATGGTAGAATCTAAATTTCCCACCATCTGGAAAATATCCTATGTAATCCCACTTCACAAAGGAGGCAGCTCTACCGAATTCTCCAGTTATAGGCCAATAGCTATACTCTCTCCACTTGCAAAGATTATGGAAACTTTATTCATAGACAATTCATGCACCACCTAATCCAAAATCGCCTTATGGCAGACACTCAGCATGGCTTCCGTCATCATCACAGCACTTCTTCAGGCCTCCTAGCCTTTACTAACATCATAAACCATACTTTCAACACTAATTACATATCCTCAGCCCTCTTTATGGATCTTTCCAAGGCATACGATATGGTTGATCACCAACTTGTAATCCACACCCTGCAAACATTCTGTCTAGATACTGGAGCCTTCCAATGGTTTCAATCCTACCTGCATGGTCGACAGCAGGCTGGCCTCTGGCAGAACAAACTCTCTAACCTTCTACCTAACACCCTCAGAGTACCACAAGGCTCTATACTAGGGCCCTTGCTGTTCTCCATCTTCATTAACGACCTTTATACTGTCATCCCAAAAGTCAGCTGTATCCAATATGCTGAAGACTCTACTCTGATCTGCTCAGCCACATCTCCAGTAGAGTTATGGTCAGCTACCCAGACCACCTTTAATACAATAGAAAAGTGGCTTTCTGAACATCATCTGATCCTAAATCCCAAATAAACTAAACTGCTGTTATTTCACCAACACGTAGGTCTACCGCTTTCACCTTTACCATAACATCAACTGATGGCACAATAATCTCCCCTGATCCATCTACTACACTATTAGGTGTCATCATAGACAATAATCTCAAATGTGACCTACATGTTAACCAAATTATCAAAGCCATCAATAAAAAACTAGGGTCACTTTACAGAATAAAAGCCTTCCTAACCCCTCCAGCTAAAGGTGCCATAGCTCGCTCACACCTTCTTTCAACCCTTCTGTATCCATCCCCTCTACTCTCGAATATGAACAGGACTGTCCTTAACAAACACTCCATTTGCTACAACCACATTGCCAGGTTTGCCACTGGGCTGCCTTTTAGGACACATCATTGCATCAATCTAAATCAGCTTGGTTGGCTTGAAATACCCAGCCTAATACAGTATAACCAACTGATTATGGCCTATAAAATCCTCTATAATCCGGACAATACTCCTGCACTTCAAATATTATCACCCCCTATAACAATCCTAGACCACGTCGATCCTCTAACAAACTACTAATTCAGACTAGCAAATTTAATAACACAGCCGGTGATTCTCTCTTTGCAAACTCTGTAAGTAGATCCTGGAACTCACTTCCAGCTGATATTACCTTACTTTCCACCTTAGGTCAATTTAACACTAGACTCAAACAACATTTGTCACTTAACTGGCTATGTCAATGTATCAAGCCTGGCTAACTCGAATGTGTAAACTCGGTTAACCAGTTTACTGTGTAATTTAATTTAATCCTGACTTGTGCTCAGGACTAACATTAACCTGTGGAACATGTTTAACTTGCTTACTTATGTAATCTCTGTAAATAATCTGTTTGTAATATGTAATGCTGGTATTATGTAATGCTGTATCTGCTTACCCTTGTAGCTTTTCTCCCCGGGCCTCCACTGGCAATGGACATGCATCCAGTCGGACTATCCCGGTCAACAAATGTAGGATAAATAAATAAATAAATAAAATATATTACAGTGACTACAATACAAGTTAGACATTGACACGCACTGACAGCATGCTGAACACACTGGGGCATACATGGGGACTCAGAATAGCATCTTGCTTGAGCATCACACACCTCCGCAGCTGGCACACAGGCATATGTTCCGTCAGAACAGAGCACATGCCACACATGGCACACACATCCCTTGTGCCACACACTCACAGCCTGTAGGGCTACACAACACACCTGCTACAGACGTGTCAGGTACCTGTCTTGGGTGCTGCACTGGGGGTCCCGCTCAACAGGCTGTATCTGGTGAAGGTCACAGTGATATGCCTCAGGGGCACTATGGTCCACCACAGAACACATGCATACAGGTCAGTCAGAGGCATGGACACATATGACTCACCCATTGACCATGCCAGTATGGCTGACCTGAGACATACCTCCCTGGACTACATGATAGGGAACGTAGAATGGATCTCTCAGTATGTGGCACAGGCCAGTATGAGCCTGATCTTGGTTGCCAACATAACCTCACCAGGTATGCTACCACTATATGTGGGAAGGGTGTTGTATGTCTACATTATGCTCAGTCTCCACTGTCATTCATAGGGTATCCGCTGGCTGTCAATGTGTGCTTACATGCTAGGGAAACCACAATGATGTGCAAGGGTCATCTTGCACGTGACACCCATGGCCCGATGTATAATGGCAAAACTCCTTGGTACACAGATACTGCCTTATGCTGCAGGACATGGTTTACATAGCCACCTCCGTGGGTATCACACAGGTTAGGACACTAACAGTGCTGATACACAACAACAGCAGTGTACACCGGAAGATGCATGCACCGGACACTGTCCTCAGCACGGTGAACGGCAATGTCTGTGCAGTACCAGATTCCTGATTCATGGCTCACAGGAGTTACCCATCACTGACAGGTTATGCCCCATACCATGCCTGTCGTCCCCTACACATGTAACACACATGGACAGGGGGGGTGGTATCCCAAGGTACCACAGATACACACACCTCCAGGTTGTTGGCACAGCACAAAGCATCAGGGCCTAATCATGTGCAGCTAACCGTGTGTCGGACTGCCATCTGGTTCGTAGCCTGGCACACACAACCCTCCCATACACAGGAAGACCACCTATCCTCCATAACAACTCTGGCAATATGGCAGTCTCAAGAACTGTGTTTATATGGCTGGACTGCATCCAGCCAAACATTGTGCGTGAGCATTACTGTAGCTACAACACACTAGTTGAAGGGTTCACAGCATGTGGTCACTGAATTGCAGTGGAATGACATGTTACCACTACGACAACAGGTGGGAACATGCAGCACCTGTACATCGACTACATGTACACTATATGGCCCAGACCAGATGTGTATCCCCTGCTGTAGGTATTTTACCATATACACCCACACTGTATAGACACATACTGCGTGCGGACCCTGCACAATAAGACACAGTCATATTGGTATACATTGCAAATACCATTTATCCACTCGAGGCATGTGTCAGACATGGTAACTACTGCAGGTCACAGGTATTTATGTGTATGTGTCACACACAAACATCATGTGTGCAATGCCATTGCTGGTTTAGGCAATGGCATGCATTGTTATGTACAAAGACCCACACAAGGTCATACTGTGTGACACAACCACACGTGGCAGTTGTGGGTTACCAAAACATACCTATCTGTACTCTGACAATGGTAATAGACACAGTAGCAGAGCGCACTATTGGCATTACTCGCCAACTAGCCCTGTTTGGCTGTGCTGATAATGTGGTGACATCCCCTGTGTTTACTGAGGGAATATGCAGCATCTGGTGTATTGTAGTATTTGCCAAAAGGATCTGTTTTCTCACACTTTCATTTACACACACCCTACTACCCCCACACACACACATGCACACTTGCCATTTGCAGTATTCATTTCCCTACCTAACTAAGTCACGACACGTGAGAGAGACGCATTAGCAA
Organism: Protopterus annectens; assembly: GCF_019279795.1. NCBI lineage: Eukaryota > Metazoa > Chordata > Ceratodontiformes > Protopteridae > Protopterus > Protopterus annectens. The sequence continues at coordinate 462,575,905 of NC_056728.1, read as the reverse complement.
AGCGCACTATTCGGATTACTAGATAGTTCCTCTTCTCTGGCTGTACTTATAGGGTGCTGACAACATCAGTATTTTGAAAGGGTAATGTGCATCAGGTAGTGTGATCTCCTGATTGCCAAAACTAACATGTTTTTAATACGGAAATGCACACACACAAACTCCCCACATCCAAGCACACACACTTGTCACTTGCAGGTTTTAAACCCCTACCTAAATATGTTATGGCACTTGAAAGTGACGCTGTAGCAGGTTGCGTTATTCAGAGTACTGGCAGATGTCTCTTCTCAAGCTGTATGTATAGGGTGCTGTCATCATCACTGTTTGGAAAGGGTAATGTGCATCATGTAGTGTGATCCCCTGATTTCAAAAAAGCACGTTTTTCATACAGAATTGTACACACACAGAGTCCCCACATCCAAACACACACGCCATTTACAGGTTTCAAACTCTTACCTAACCACATTACGACACTCGGGAGAGACGCATTAGCGGAGTGCGCTATTTGCATTACTTGGAGGCTTCTCTTCTCCTGCTGTACTTATAGGGTGCTGCCATCATCTGTGTTTAGAAAGGGGAATGTGCATCCTGTAGTGTGTTCTCCCAGTTGCCAAAAGGGACATTTCTCTCACAAAATTGCACACACAGTAACCCCTCTCATCCAAACACACACACTTGCAGGATTCAAACCACTACCTAACTATGCTATGACACTCGAGACGGACGCATTAGCGGAGCGTGCTATTCGCATTACTGCGAGGTTTCTCTTCTCCTGCTGTACTTATAGGGTGCTGACATCATCCGTGCTTAGATAGGGGAATGTGCATCCTGTAGTGTATTCTCCTAGTTGGCAAAAGGGATACTTCTTTCAAACAGTCTTGAACACACACTAACCCCCTCCACACACACTGAGCATATACAGGATTCAAATCCCTACCTAACTATGTTATGACACTCGAGACGGACGCATTAGCGGAAGGCACTACTCGCATTACTGGGAGATTTTCCTTCTCCTGCTGTACTTATAGGGTGCTGACATCATCAGTGTTTAGAAAGGGGAATGTGCATCCTGTAGTGTGTTTTCCCAGTTGCCAAAAGGGACATTCCCCTCTCACAGCCTTTCACACACACAAACCCCACTCACCCACACACACAGCATTCAAACCCCTACCTAACTATATTATGACACTTGAGGGAGACGCATCAGCAGAGCGCACTATCCGAATTACTGGGCATCTGTTCTGCACCTGTAGTATTTATAGGGTGCTGACATCTTTATTTCTACAGAGGTATGTACATGTCGTACTACCTGTCAGGTGGGGGATAGCATATATATGCATTTGCAGCCACCTACGTCAGGGTCAGATATGCACATCGCACTGGCAGGTTATGTTCTATACCATGCTTTGGGACCACAGGACCTTTAACACACAACACAACCAGTCCACAACACCACACCCACATCCAGGACACACACTTAGCTTCCCTGGGAACAGTGCCAGGATATGCAGGTGTTCACATACACCATTCCAGTTGTTAACATCAGGTACAGGCATATTGTGTGTGAGAACTACTCAGGCATCTACTACTTTACCCTACAGCCACTACAATATGTGGGTCCATGTGCTATGGCAGAACCACACACCACAGCCACATGGGGGAATACATATTGCACCTGTCCATCTGCAACGTGGGTACTCACTGTTCCACACCAGAGGTAGACCACCATTGTTGATATCTGACCATACCCACCTTTCCCTGGACATCCATATCCCATCTCCACCCCCAGGCAAGGTTTTCACTGCACACAAACTGTATTTAGCACAAGCAGACTCTACACTTGTGTAGACTGGGGTGGACGACTTCAGAGGACCCATGCTGGAGGACTATACTGACCACTCAGCATAATCCTTGACAATTGCATTCTATGAGCATGTGTACGGTTTGCATTGGTCATGCTATCCCACATATACCCATGACTGCTCCACAACAAGACACCTGTCAGCTGTACACCAGCCATATATGCGCCGTACAACAGACAGAGTGACCTAATACATTGCAGAACTGTAGCCCACAGAGGGAGGACATCTGTGAACAGTTCCGGCACGGCACTTCATTCACACATACTCATTACAACACAGTGTTGACAGTGGAATCGTCCAGAGAATGCAGATAGGGCTCCCCTCAGTCTGTTATTGACAGACACCTACTGTCAGAGATCCTCAGCAACCCTCTCACAGCACACACCGACAACATGGCTGTGGCTTAGCACATTCAATCCCTGGGACCTCCACGGTGCCCCTGCTTGACAGAGGCACAGCTCACTAGCCTCACATGTTGCCTTCTGTGACCTACTTTACAGTGGCACAGTAGCCTACTGTCCTGGGGATGCAGATGCCAAGCACACTCTGGCTGAGCTGTCATTCCCTAGGGCAACAAGCCTAGTATTGACCTCTACACCCATATGTTAAATTGTTGGATGCACAATATTTGTTGTGCTGTTCTACTGTTTGCAGGTCTTTATTGCCATAACATTCCCTGTTCCTATGACCAACTTGTGTATCTGTGGAAGATGTTTGCATATGGCGATCCACTATATCACTTATGTCTCTGTAGTCATTTACTGTGTGCACTGGGCTGATTGCTGTGTTGTGGTTGGTTCCTGGACTGACACGTACAAATACCAGATATGTGTGGCCAACTGCTAAATGGAGATATGGCCTAAGTGTGTGAGCATGCCCAGTTCAGCCTTTCCATGGCATGTTGTCTGACATATGCCTCATTTATCAAAGTGTGCGAGCATGCCCAGTGTGAGCTTTCCATATGTTGCACTCTGAAGTCCACCACATATTTGGGTGTGTGTGAACTTCAACAATATCTCACGTTTATGGTTGTGTGTTGGGTGTCATGTTGTGTACTAACTGGCCAACTGCTTCGTGTCTGCCACAACAGGGATTATACTGTGCCTGCAGGGATTGCATGGGATACTTTGCAGACAGTTCTCAACATACTTTCATAATGACCTAACACTGTAGTACCGTATAGTGTACTGGTTCAGTACTTTCACTGTGGTGGACAGTATCCTGGGCTTTAGTCCTATGACTGCTTGACATCTTCATAGTGAGCACAACAGACTGTGTAGGGGCCAGTTGTGCACATATGACCATGTTGCAATATGTTCAGATATGGACTACCTACACCAGGCTCGTCCAACATTGCTAGTGTATTCCACAACATGGGTGGACATTGGCAAACACTAGTGATGTTCCCTAGGCCATTTCTGATGCTAGTCACAGGGTGTGTTTGTCCTTTGACACACATTGTAACTGGAGTTTGCCATGACATATGTCATGGTTAGTATACTGTGCCTCCGTCTACCTCTGACATAACAGTGATACCCAGGGTTAGCCTACCATCTCCCATACACTCATCAGGATTCCTCTTGAGGGGTGTCGATATGTGACTCTCTGGCTGACCTGTACCAGGAGTTTACTGAAGAGTGGGGGTGCTTTCTGTGTTATGGATCATTCTGTACAGCTTGTCCTATGTATGTCAGTGCTGGGGTTCAGGTCTCTCATGTGCATAGCTCACTGCCATTCAGATTGTACAAGGTGCAACATGTTCATTCATTCCAGGTTGGACATGGCTTCATACATCAGGCACAGCTTTCCTGTAGCTGGGAAGTATGACAGTGTGTGGGGCTGCAGTTTGTTTACTCAGGCAATACATGGCATCTGTTCATGCTCTTTCCTACCCCTGGTGGGGTACTGTTGTGAACTTTACAGTTGATGGAGGTGTCTGCTGCGGTATATCCCACAGGGGCTATTGTAGTCAGTTGTGACGCTGATGGAGGATGACTGCAGAGCCACAGTGAGTTTCCCTTATCTACATCTGCCAACCTTCATGTTTGGGTGGGTATATGGTACATGTTTCTGCGAACACTACAGCCACATGTTTGTCCAGTGCAGGATATCTATCACCTTTTGTACCCAGGTCTCACATTACATGTTAGGTACCTCATGGGTTAACACCTGTGTGGTAATTTGTGGGCACTTACTGTATATCCACGGTGGTTGTCTATACACAGTTCTGCAATTAGCTTGCTGACATGGCTATGGCTACAGTTGTCTGTTTGTAGGTGGCCCTTTTGTGGGTTGCTTGTGTCAGCTGGGGGTCGGATATGGTGGGCTGTTTGTACTCCTCTGCATACATGTTCAGTCACAGTCCTTCCATGTTGGCCTATACCTATGGGACATATATACAGAACGGGGGTGGGGGGGCCAAGACCAGGCCTTGTGGGATGCCACTCATATCCGCTTTGTAGTCTGACATGGATGCGGCATATCTGACCATGTCAGTTCAGTCCTTGGTCTGGTTTGCAACCCCTCTACTGACATAGGGGTATATATTTAAGCTGGTGAACATATCCATACTGAACTCGTACGGTTTTGTCTAGAAGCATGTGCACGGTCCAGCTACGCTGTGTGGACCACATTGCCCTCATCAATGACCTTAATGACTGCTTCAAATGGGTCAGACATGTTTAGGGGCAGGTTCTGCAGTTACGACAGCCACACTGTGTAGGGTCCAGTATCAGTAGGTCCACAATAGCCTTCTGTCTGCGGTACATACTGATCCTTTCCATAGCTGTGCAGAACAAGCTTGTCAGGATCCTGGGGTGGTAGTTTGGAGTATCCATTCAGGCAACACCTTTGTTGTGATGGACCACTGTTGTTGTACACTGCTCTTTGGGTACATATCCTGTGGTAAGGCTGACATTGGGCAGTAGTGTGATTTGGCATTCCATTATTCTTGGAGTCCATGTTGGCCTCAGCACAGGACACCATCACATATCTTTGCTGCTGTGTGTTCTGCTTTGCAGATGATGGCTGTTACCTCAGCATCTGCAATGTCAGGGGACCATCAGTCTGCTGGGATAGGTATTTTGCACTCGGGGGGGGGGTGTTTGCACTGCACCTGACAGGTTGAATGTTAGCAATATGTGTGTGTGTTTGGTATGTTGTTTGTAATATCTGTGTGATTCGGAGCATATCTGTGGATGCCCAACATGGTTCCTACCATCAGTTGGGTAACCCTTGAGATTATCCTTAGTGTCCTGTACATTTTGTATCTTCATAGGTTCATGGGTTCATACTAGGCTATACATCCTAGGCCATTAGTAAGCCTAGCCAGAGTGTGTGTGTCTTTCGCCACCCCTTGCTATGTTCAATTATGGCCATTTATGAAGTTCTTCACTGTGCCTCTGTCTGGTCGTGACACAGTGAGGACCCCCAGTATACATGTACGGTCATCCATCCACTTGGCAATATTCCTGTTGAGGGGTGTCAGTGAGGGGCTCTGCCTACCATGGATTGGGATCCTGTTTCTGGGTGTGGGGAGTCTCTGGGTTATGTATCTGTCCCTCCAGCACATCTTATTTCATTATGTGTTGAGGCTGACATCTGTGACTCTCACAGCTCCAATGGCTTTGATTTCCTGTGGTGGAGCATGTCCATTACTCCTGTGTTGGACATGGCCTTGTACAACAGACATACAAGCCTCTGTGTAGGCAGTGTGTGACTGCAGTCAGCTGGGGTGTCTACAGCCAGGCAGCATGGGACATATATTTCACACCCTTTATCCTGTTGGTGGGGTAACTATGAGGTCTTCCGAACCACTGCAGGTGTCATGTACGGTACATCCCATATTAGTCATTGTACTAGATTATGGGTCTGATAAGGGAACAGTACAGCGGCACAGTGACCTCTGTTGATGTTGATGTGAATACTTTCATGATACGGTGTCCAGTATCGACAATCTTCATAGCCACAATGGCATTGTGGGTGTCACATGACAGATTAATGTTGACCTGTGTCCCTAGGTCCCTGATTACTCCTTGCATACATAATGGTTTGACACCTATGTGGTAATTTGTGTGTACGTTGTGTGGTATTTGGTGGGACATTCATACTGTCCAGTGTCTTTGGATGTCTGGGTGGAGTTCATGTGTGTGAGAGTGTGGTCTGTCGCATGCTACAGACTGTACAGCAGTTTTGACTACAGTTATGTGCACATGGGTGGTCTCCGCTGCTTTGTGCATTGTCAGTTACCTGGCAATATGGGTGTCTGTGCTGCATATGGATACTCCCCCTCCTTTGATGTTTTGGTGCAGGTGTTGGGGCCATAACACATGATATGTGGTATAACCTAGTAGTGCTGGTGTGCTATCACTAGGCTTGCAGCAGGCTTCTGTCACTGCACAGACATCAATGTTCTCCATAATGGGAAGTGCCTCAGGGGCATGCATATTGCAGTTTATACATCTGGCATTGGTCAGCATTACCCTTATGTTTCCTACCACTTATGTTTTCTAGGGTGATGGGTAGTCTTTTTGGCCTTGCCTACATACGGCTCTATGGAGGCAGCAAAGGTTTATCCAGTATCCAGACGCACACGGGTAACAGCTGCAAGCCATCCCTGGAACAGCAGCATGGCTTGTCATGCTTGACATCTCAAGCAGACAGACATTAGACCCCCTTGGACTGACAGCTGTAACTCTGCCAGCTGTTAAACATGAGCATTCTGTGTTTGTACTGTGGCATCATTCTTGGTGAGGGTTGGATGCTGCACACAGCCAGTGTCATACCGCCCTGGGGTACATACTCAGAGGGACCATCCATGTCTCTTTTCATGTTGACCAGGGAGGTACATCTCAGGTAATTCACACCAGCATGGACATTGAGTGCATCATATTTCTGCTTGCTTTGGGGTGACCTGCGTACTTGTGTTATGTGGCATTTTGTGGCAGCCTACAGGCAGCTTACTCTACCCTTTCCCTTGTTCAGTCTGGTGAGTGGGACAGCAGTGTGTCTGCCTATACAGACACCTATTATGACTGTGTCAGGCATGTTGTTTCTCCTTCTGGCCTGTGACTGTTTGGCACACCAGCTTTGCGTACTATTCGTTGCATGTGCTATGTTTGAAGGTTGTGGTTGCTTATGATCTGCTTTGGAGGCTTCTGTTGGTGTGGTGTGTTTGTAATTAAGGCCTCCGGGAATATTTGTCTGTGTTTATGTGTTTGGTTTACAGTTGTGGTAGGTCTATGTGGGACTGGGTTTGTGGTGTATGTGGTTACCTTCTCCTCCTGACTAGTTTTGACAGTACTGAGTTGGTGGAGCTCAACCTCTGGTTTGGATACATGGATGCATCTATCACATATATTTGTATTTATTGGCGGGTGTTGTGGTTGTCTGTGTACTTGGGACTGGTGTCACATTGCCTCTGGATTCACAGATTCTACTTGTTGTGGCTGGACTTAGTGGATTGTATGTGTGGACATATGTTATTGCCATACTACTGGTCAGTGATTACTTCCCTTTTTATGTTTGCTCTATCATGTGGTAGCTTCCTCATTCTCTTGCATGGTTTGGTAATGGCTGGAGTCCAGCATGCCAGATGCCTGCGTGTATGGCATTGTGTGTTGTTGATATTTGTGATTGCATACTCCAAGCATTCCTGGCTGTGTTCATGGAATGCCTGTATAACATGTTCTGTGGTGTGTCCCATATTCTGCAGTTGCACAGGGCCTTTTGTGGATTCAACATCGGTTTTGAGGGCTGCAACCTATGCTTTACACATGTTTTTCACTGTGGTATTCTGGCCAGGGACTGGGGTCAGGATGTGTATATCCAGTGTGATTACTCTATGGTCTGGTCTTACCAGTGAGGGGTACACTTCTCATCTTGCCATCCAGTACACATGTTGCTGATTATCATATCCAGTATGCTTACCCCTCTTGTGGGAGTGGTACATTGTTCCTGGGCATTTTGGTTTATGGAATCTGGGTAATTTTCTCCTACTGTGTTGGTGCTAGTATAATGCTCGGTGTATGTCTGGGTATTTTCAGTCAAGCAATATAATGTGGTTTGGGGGGCTTGATATATTCATGTATTCCGACATAGGCCAGGTGCAGTTCCTGGTATTAGGACAGTAGTCTGCAGCAGGCTATATACTGGGAGGCGGTTTTAGCCATTGGTATTTGACCATGGCTAATCCATGCTGCTTCTTGTTGTGGTACCAACATGGGGGTGTGGTTATCCTTGCCATTTCTTGCTAGTCACCCTCCTTTTGCAGCTTGTTCCATGTTTTGCGGCTGTACAGCACAGTATGAGGTGTGACCTGGTAGTGTTAGGGTGCTGATGTGAGCCTTGACCCAGTTCTCTATTACAGGACTGGTATCTACATTCTCCATACTGTGTGCATTTACAGTGCACACATCTTGCTGTTTATACATCTGTCATTGGGTAGCATTACATCTAGGTTCCTATCCCTTGTAGAACCTATGAAGGTGGGTTTGTGTTTTGAGACGTACCTATTCAGGGCATGCTGTGGGTACTGACAGCCTTTGCCAGTATCCATGGGGCATGGCATGATAGGTGCACGCCACCCCTAGCAGGTGGTGCATCATGTCATGCTCCGCATGTCTTCCCAGCCTGAAACACATTGGCTCCCCTTTGACTAACTGCATTACTTCAGCCAGTTATTGCACTTGATCATCCCATCTTCATTTTGTGGCTTCATGCTTGGTGAGGGTGGATGTTAGTCAGGGTGGTCATGTGTGCATATAGTACATGGTGTTACATTACTTAACACATGGCATTCATGCCTCAGGTGGTGCTGCAGGGCTGCCTCTGTCGGATGCGCATATTACACTTCCCTGTACATGTTTGTGAGCAGGTCATGTCATTTTATGCATCCATGTTATTATGTGAGTGAGTCAGAGGGGGTATCATTCCCAGGGTTCCTACTGAGCCAGTGTATGTGCTATGCGTTGCCTCTTTGCCAAGGCCAGGGCATACTGGGCATGCCTCCTTCTGCCTACTGGGGCAGGCTCAGGTTGTTCCTCCTCCGAGTCACGCTCTGCCTGTGATGGCCTTGGCAATGGTGGAGGGCTGTTTGGCCTGGCCCTATGCTGGTCCTGCTGCAGCTGTTTTCGCAAGATAATATTATGTAGCATAGCACATACCATGACAATTTGGGTACATGTAGTTGGTGTGTACTGCAAGGCTCCACCAGATGTGTCCAGACACCAGAACCGTGACTTGAGCAGCCCAAACACACGCTCTATTACATTACATGTTTGTGCGTGTGCCTCATTATGGCGTTCCTGTTCAGGTGTGTGTGTGTTTCTGATGGGTGTCATCAGCCACGGCTCCAGTGCATAACCTGCATCCCCCACTAGGTGTCCGTGTGGGATGTCCCCACTGGCAAATGTCTGGTACAGCTGCGTCAAATGCCAGATGTGGGAATCGTGGTAACTCCCAGGGCAGCCAGCACACACATTCATTATTATGCCCTGGGCATCACACATGACCTGGCAGTTGATGGAGGGGAAGCCCTTGCGGTTAATGTAGGCCCTACCCCGCTCACCGGCTGGTGCTTTGATGCATATGTGCGTGCAGTCTATTGCACCCACTACCTCAGGATATTCTGCTATTTGCTGGAAGAGACGCATATTGCTGGCCAATACCTCACGGGCATTGGGGAAATATACATGATCACCGACATGTGCTGACATGGAATCCAGGAACTGGTGCAGTACCCTGGAGGCTGATGCCTGTGATATCCCCATCATATCGCCAGTTGGTCTCTGGAAGGTATCTGTTGCTAGTATTCTTAGGCCAACACATACCTTGGTTTCCACTGGGATGGGTTCCCCTCTGTTGGTTCTGTGTGTGAGGCGTGGCCTGCACAGCTCAACAATTTGCTGCAGGAGCTCTCTGTCCACTCTATAGTGCTCTACTATCTCCAGCTCATGTGACCCGTGGTAGGTGACCCTGGGCCTGTACCCTCTTCTCCGTCTCCTCACTGTGGGTTGTCTGGCACCATCTGCATTGTCACCACCCTCAGCAAGTCGCCTATGTCTCATTATGACAGCTATGGCAGCCCCTAACATTTCTGCTTTGAGTTCAGCTTTTTCAGTTTTCACTTCTATTAGCTTACTCCTGTCTTGCAGTGTCTCTTAAGGGAAACATCCTGCACTACTGTTTGCAGAGTTTTAAGTGCTGGGCTGGGCTACTATTCTGCCTGTGTAATTGCCTACTTCTAATTGTTTTCACCTGCTAGCTTCAGCAGTTATCCCTGCTAGCTTCCTATTAATTCTGTTGCTTCCTTTTTCCTCTCTGTTTCCTCAGGGGGGAGCAAAAGCATACTATCAGAAACACGCTCACAGTGGCTTACACGTGCGCACACGTGCTTACACAGTTCAGAATCTACTTATTCGGGTTAAAACGCGCTTACACCAGCGCAAACACTGTTACACGTCTGCCAACAGCCTCCAACATACTCAGCCTGCCCTACACGCACACCCGCTCAAACAGTGTTAAACATCTCCCAACACGCTCCCACATGCTCAGTCTGCCTTACATGCATGCACACTGCCCTACTCGTGCTTCATGGCGCGCACACGTGCGCATGCACGCCCAGCAAGAAACTTTGGTGTAAGTAACAGTGTACACCTTCCATTTCTTGACTTTCCATGACTTATCTAGTGGCACACCTCTTTCCATGATCTGTGTCTGTCATCTGTCATGTTACACTGGCCTCCAATGAACTGCATTTCTTTCTACCATTCCCCCCTGTGATGTCACCTATCTCCTACTCTATTCCTCCCCCTTATGTATCTCTTACACTACTCAGACTGTGCTCATTTGCTATGTGACTGTGAGATTCAGTATCCTAACCCTCATTTACATGAGATTGCTACTAATGCTTAGTTACATGTCTTAGACTCAGCTTCCCCCCTTAGCAACCACTACATGGTGGCCATGTTGTTTTTGGTCTGCTGGTCCCTGCATTGTCATTCCATGTATTGCATGAAACCCACATTTGTGGGTTTATAACCTTCATTTTCATGTTTTATACAGCGTATCGGGTTATATTGCCAATGGCCACATATTTGGCCATTGGCATGCTGCCTGAGTCATATGCACCCTTTTTTGGAGCTGACATGGCTCCGTTGTGGAATTTGCAGAAACGTACTCAGTTGTCAACTGAGTACATTTCTGCAGCTAAAACATCTCTTACACGGACTGGTTTCTGCTTCGTGGATCGCTAATATACCTCATTTGCATACCTTTCGGCTGCAAGTGAGGTATTTAGCATGTCCACGCCCAGTCCGTGTAAGAGACGTTTTAGCTGGTCTCTTACACAGAGTTTAGGGCTGTTCCTGGATCATGAGGCTTGCATGGAGTGTTGCACGTCTCTTACACTCCGTGCAAGCCTTTGTGAATCCTGCCCATAATTTATTTCCAATTGGCTAAAAAAGGAAACATGAAGAAAGTTAGTGTAATAAAAATGCACCCTCAGAGGCAGGTATTGTTTTATTTAGAGCAAAATTATTCATCTATCAAATATCTTTCAAAAAAAGAAGTACTGGTCTCTAAATAAGTTCTAAATGCTTGATTATCTTGAATTCTCAACTGTGATTGGCTATAGTTTATGGTTCTTTTTTTACTGATTTTAAGGAGCTCGACTAGTGGTGTTGCTCAAGAAGTACCAGTGTGTGTGCATGTGTGTGTGCATGTGTGTGTGTGTGTGTGTGTGTGTGTGTGTGTGTGTGTGTGTGTGTGTGTGTGTGTGTGTGTGTTTGTGTGTGTGCGAGTGTGTGTATAATATTGTGTTGTCCTACTGAGGGGGACAAGTCCTGTCTTTCATACAGCATGTGATTGGCACAACTAAATGTGATCCATTGGACTATACAATCTAACATTCAATCAAACTGCATTTCAGTGATGAGCAGCATTACATACATTGATGGAAAAATATGAAGGATGTTTGCTTCTATTACAATGCCAACTCTGTAAAATAGTATTCTACATTGCATACTGAACAGAAGTTCAATAAATAAAAAATGAAAAGTAAGAATAATTCAAAACATTAGATTGTGACAAGGAAAGCATTTTGCTAACTGCATTTGGAGCATGTATATAGAAGGCTGTATTTCAACCTCCCTTTCTGATTTCATTGTAAAGCTTTCCAGACAGTGGCAAAAGTGTACTTATAAAATTCATCTAAAATGGATATTCTTACCTCAAGGAATTCATTGCTGCTCAACACTGAAATTGACCCCTCCACTTTGGTTCTTTGAAAGTGTGACATTTTAGCCACAATGAGTTATAACAAAAAAACTTTTGTTATGAAATATATCATATCTATATTTGTAATGTACAGAAAACAAATCAAATAAATATTCTGGGACATTGCTGTATTTAATATGCTGTACAGATGTTTACCGCAAGACCCTCATTGAAGACAAAGTATAATACAAAATATCAAACTGTGAATGTCATGCTAATATAAAAAGGCAATACTTCTGTCTCCATTTAAGATTCTAGAAAACCTTAATGCAGTAACAACTAAATACCAAGCTACAACATGCAAAGGTATATTCCTTTATTAGGGATTTCAGTGCATCACAATGCTAAATTTAGCATGTCGATGTAGTCTTTCAAATTATATTTTATCTATGGTATTTTGCAAATAAATTAGTGTGTGTGTGTGTGTGTGTGTGTGTGTGTGTGTGTGTGTGTGTGTGTGTGTGTGTGTGTGTGTGTGTGTGTGTGTGTGTGTGTGTGCGTGCACTTGTGTGCATGTGTGAGATGGTGTGAACCTGAAGCTCTAGATGACTAGGTCATGCCATGCTATAAAAATCATATTTTGGCACATTATATTCATAGCCATTTGTAGGCACCAGTGAACCATGTGGTCACTGGGAGCCTCCCAACTACAGCAAGTTATTTTATTTTAATATTTTGTTACATTCTTGTCTAACCATCCAAAGCTAGTACAGCAATTTTCTGTACTGAATACACCAGGTGGGTAATAACAACTCTTAGGATTAAGAATCCTAAGGATCAGGCACCTCTTCTTCTCCTATGAAATTCAAAGAGATCTCTGGTTGTAGTAACAGTGTTTTGTCAATTATCAGACTTCATAACTTTATTAAATGTGTTAATACAGACATAATGCACTTGACTTATTTAAATCCTGCTGGTGGTAGTCCTCTCCACTAAAACATCCATCACAGCCAGCTTTAGGCACCAGCGATACCAGTGGCTATACTGCAACCCTAGTCGTCCTTGACTGTGCAGGGACCCTGCAAAAGTGTCTGCTGTTCGGGGGGAGAAATGAAGAGAAAAAAATAATTCTTTCTCTAATTACATTTTATCCTAAACAGGGTTTTGATATGATCCTGTTAGGATAAAGATGGTAATCAGCAAATGAACATGAGTGAAGTAAACCTAGAGCAACCAGTCTCAGTTCTTACCTTAGATTTTAAGCAGAGCAGATGTTCCTGATCTTCAGGGATGGTCTTCTCTTTCAGGGAGTTTTATAAATGCTGGCAGGGCACCAAATACTGTAACTCTATATGTTAAAGTTTATTAACTCTAAACCACTTTACTCAAGAATTTTAGGCAAAGCCCAAAATAAGGGCATAATAAAGGCTCAAAATTATGACCACTTTTTAAATATTATTTTAATTTAATTAAAAATTGATAGAATGACATATTGCATCAACTTTTTTTTTGGACAATAAAAAGTATGAAACCTTAATATCTGGTATTATTAAATGTCTGGCTTACTGAAAGATTTTATCATCAAATCAAACTTTTTATGAGGAACAGGGCAAAAATATGAGGCAAAATCAAGGAAATTTTGTGAAATTAGGGACAGTAACTTGTAAGCATTAATCCTGAAAACTGTTAAGCAATAGTCATAGGTGTAGTATGGTAGTACCAGTGTCGCTCAATGTATTGCACTCAGTACTAGTGTTGCACTATGTATTACAGTGATTTCATCAAATAGTAATACATTGTGGCAGTATTAGTGCCGAATAATGCATGACACTGATTTCAGCAAATAGTAATACATTGTGGAAGTACTAGTGTCACACAATGTATTACTGTTTGCTGAAATCAGAGTAAAACTAGTATTATTATGGTTTATAAAAACAACAAATACTGTCAAATATATATATATATATATATATATATATATATATATATATATATATATATATATCTAGACCAAGTTCCTCCAAATATTAGAGGGGTACCTTGTTCATTAAAGTTAGATGAATTGGAACTTTACTGGCAACTCCTTGTTGATGCCTACAGCCATTCAGGCTTAAATGAGGTGTGCTCTATTCTATGTCTTTTAAAATTAAAAAATCTAGTAAGATAAGAAGAACCAGAATTAAAATACCATTAAGTGTATAAACTAACATTTTTTTTTTTGCAAGAAGTGATTGTGTTTTATAGTTACTTATTCATGCATATACTAGGTTCAATTGTATACCTATAGAGGTTTGATTTAAACATAGTTAGTAATCAATGTTTTTTAATATAAATTATTTTAATAGAGGTTGTGTTAGGAGGTAGGGCTGTACCTTAAGAAATTTGTAGATTATTATATCTAATTCATTGGAAGATTTAAGCACATGATTTGATGATGTATTATTTAAGTAATGGGAGGGTTATGTTTGAATTTATCTGAAGAAATCTGAGTACTTTCTCAGACGAAAAGCGCTTCATATGGAATAAATTTTATATTTTTTGACATTATTTCTATGCTTTTCGAGCATTTAATGTGTGAGCATTTGTTGTTTTTCTACTGGTTTGTTCATCTAAGTGATTACTATGGTTTATGCTTGTGTGTGGGAGGATGACTGCTGTGTAAGAGTAATAATATGGCTATAACTTCTTTCACTTTCTGTCATAAACATCAGCACCACATTATCTTTGTATGTGATAGAGGCACAGTTACACTGTATTGAAGAGTAACAACTTGGTCATAATGTTTTTTACTTACCATCACAAACATAAACCTTACATAAGACAGTTGGTTATCTTTAGTCGGTTGACAAAAAGAGGATGTGTGCGAAAACAACTGATCTTTGTTGACGTGGTGCAATATATTCCCATTTCACAATACTTTGCTCTGGCTGAGTTCTTAGTTGTGATTTTTTTTTTCAATATGTAATCTCCTTGGCCTCCATGTGTGTGTGTGTGTGTGTGTGTGTGTGTGTGTGTGTGTGTGTGTGTGTGTGTGTGTGTGTGTGTGTGTGTGTGTGTGTGTGTGTATGTGTGTGTGTGTGTCTATCCATGTTGTCAAGTTTCCTGAAACACCTCAAAGACATGCCATAGATAAATTGGAATTCCTCCAGATTCCCTGAAGGCGAATGTGCAGTGAGAGTGAGGGTGGGTATGTGTTTTGTGTAGAAAACATAATTGATCTTCATTTGTATACAGACACACACACATACACACACACACACACAATAATGTCTGTCAACTGTATAATTCTTCTGAGTAGCAGTAAAAATGCAGTGAAGTAATTATCTTTCAAAAATAAGGCATAAAATACATCACAAAACATTCAGTCCACTAGATCTTTTGAGGGTCAGGTGACCCAGGCACTCAGACTGTGTAAATGGATTTTGACATTGACTTAACAATTGCCTCTGCCCTCGACTGCAACCATTGTAAAACCAACCAGAAATATTTACAAAAAGGTTATTGTAGCTTGTGTGGAGGGCTGGGGATGTTGTGGTCATTGCTTCTTTAATTTTCCTCACAATCAATCCTCAAACATGTGCACAGGTGGTCATAACTTGTGTTGGTGCTGGGGACATTGTGGTTATTGTTTATTTTACTTTTCTCACAGACCACAGAGGTATGCAAAGAATGTTACTGTAGCTTGTGCAGGAGCAGTGCAGTATTTAGGAGCAAAAACTTAGAAAATATTATTGTTATCATTATTTCTTCACTTCACTCACAACCACACAATAGACACATACATAGCTGGTTGTCTTGTGGGGTAAGAGTAAGGAGTGAGGAGGCGTGTTTATGCATAACAGCTGTCACTTCAAATGCATGACTATAGCGTTTTGATTTCTGCTTCCATTCCATTCTAAGACCAGAACAATGCATAGGCAATAACTATCTTTTTGTGGGTGGAGGGGGTTAGGGAGACAGACAGTATTCCTAGATAGGATTTATGTATCCTCTTCAACATTTGTCTTGTTAGTTTATTGTGAGCTACTTTTTTTGTCAGATTTGGACATTAAGCCTTGGACACAAATTATGACTTTCTCAAAAGAAAAAAAATAAGGTTTAAATTATTTTCTTACTCATGTTTTTCTCCAGACCACCACTGTATCACAAGGTTGGGAAAATGCTCTAAAATGCACTTCAGAGCATCTGTAACCCTATGGTTTCTAGGGCCTAGTGGTGTCTTAGACACCAGGCTTAAATTGATTATTTCGTACATAGTTATTACTGTGCCTTCTTGGCCTGAAAAGATGGAAGTAAAAGTAAAAGTTGAAGAGCAACACTGAACTTCTTTCCTTAATCTTAACTATTGTTCAAGCCACCATTAGATGAAAAGCTTAGCAAAAATTAAAATGAAATAAAATAAAATGCACTTCATAGCATATATAGCATATAAAAAGAAGAAAACAGTAATTTAAATGGGTATTGAGCCCTGTATGGGGGAAAACGGGGGGGGGGGAACTGGACGATTTGTATGGGGGGTTAAGCAGTAGACAGTGGAGAGCATAATTTCACCTAAAGCTAATGCTTAGGGTTTTTGCAATGTATCATTGCAGCTGAAGACCAGTAACTGTGAATGTTCCTTTGTGAGATGGACCAAAATAGTGTTGTACACAGGCCTAACATATTGTAAGAGCATTGTAGCTACAGGTCAGACTGAGTACTACTCCTAAAACTCTGCAGCATGAACTAAAAGGTTGCTTAGACACAGTGAAGTGACAGAGTGATACTTAGACTGAAAGTGTTCAGATAACCATCAACATGGGGGCCACCAAAATGCTAACACTGGCCCAGTAGAGCCAGTGTTCATATAGCAGAGAAGCAGAGAAGTTCCACTGGTGATAACATATCTTCCAGAACTTAAAAACTCTACAAAATTGTAAAGGATCTCCAGCCAGTGTTCAGTGAGTATGACAAGTTGAGAGACATTTCTCAAGCACTCCCTTTGCTGGCATATAAACAGCCATCAAATCTAAAGAATCTTCTTGTGAGAAGCACACACAGACCAGAGCAGAACATAGTCCAAAATGGTACAGAACTCTGCTGCAGCTGAAGATGCTAAATATGTAACATTATTTGTACAGCTTCCAACATAGCAATTTCACAGAAAAGAAGTTTCAAAGTACAGGGTTCATTTATGTGAACATCGAAAAACATGGTTTATCTAATTAAATGCAGGAAATGTCCAGAGACAAGTTATACAATACTAGAATAAATGCCCACAGACACGCAGTTTAACAAATCAATGGTAGTACATTTTTCCCAGTCTGATCATTCTTAATCAGATATGACAGTTATGGTTCTTCATGAGCATTTTCCAACACATTTGGAAAAAAGAATGGAGATTAAGTTACTTCAGTTGTTTAACCTAACAGTCAGTGGTTTGAACCTTAATGTTGATTTTATGAGGTACTATATTATTTAAAAGCTGAAAAACTAACATTGGACATAAATAAGGTGTATTGAAAAGCAACAAATGTTTCCTTTCCTAGTAAATGTGCTTTAATATAACAATAACTGATGCCGTCGGTGTGGTATATTGAAGATTTATCCATGGTTGGTGTGGTTTAATCATGAAGCCGATGCCTGAGTGATTAAACAAAGGCAACCATGGGTAAATCTTCAATATACCACACCACAAAGTTGGTTATTGCTATTATACAATGACATTATTTAAGAAACGAATTACTTACTTTTCTTAAATACCGTCTTTGTATAATGGCGCCGTGGTGATCTTCCGCTTTTCCCTTGATATCCTGGAGCATTGCTGATGCACTGTGCATGCATATGGGACTTGCGTTCTTACACTTTTGCAGTACACTAGTGCTGTGTGAAAAAGCAACAGAGAAAGGAATATCTCCATTGCTTTTTTTTTTTAACAAAAAAAAAGAAACAAGCAAACTAGGAGGCTTGCAATGTACAGGAAAGGCAGGAAAGAGGAAATTAAAGGATAATCAGGTAAGTTTATTTAATTTTACATAACATACCTGATTATCCTTTTATTTTTCTCTTTGCTCTCTCTGTTGTTCATTTTAGTCTCCAGTTTTGTCAGTTCACTAACAAAATGAAATAAAAATATTTTTTTTGTTGCATTTATTAATAGAAAAAAGTCTGGGTGACTAGACCTTTTTCCATTGGTATATGTTTGGTTTTACAACAGGCATGCTGATTGGGCTGACCAATTAGCATCCTCGTTTTCGAATATTAATGGACAGTCATTGTATAATGATGAATTAACCCTGACTCCAAATGCTGGCTATCTCGGAATGTTAACAGAACTGTTAAGATCACCAGGGTCTATGTTATGGCATCTGTGTTGTATTCATGACAAGAGACCAATTATTTTCATTTAAGGCAACATTCTAATCAAAACAATAGTAACCATAAGCTCCACAGTCAGGAAGGCCATAATGTGCAGTTGATTTTTACACATAACAACACTTTATCCAGTACCTCTGTTCTTCAGAGTATCTGTCAGAATCTTAGACTGAAGTAACAACACATTTTTTTTAGCATTTATATCACGTCATCAAAAGCTGAAAACAAAGAACACCATTTAATCAAACCTAAATAATCTAAAGCACACAATATCGAACATTCAGAACAGCGAATTTTTTCCCAGGGAAAAAAATTTGCTGTTCATAAACACATTCACGCAACTCAGGCACACCAAAAAACAGCAGTCCACACACTTACACTTAAAATCATACATCTAACCTTACACTAAACTATACAAACACTACTATGACTCCACTTACCTTAACCCAACCCTAACCCTAAGGTCCGGCACTATCGCACACTCACCTTACCCGCACCCTAACCCTAACTCACTTAACCTGCCCCTAACCCTAAACTCTGTCACTATCGCACACTCACCTCACCAATGCCCTAACCCTAACTTTGTAACCCGCGCCCTAAACCTAACGTCCACACAACCACACACTTACCTGAACCCCCGTAACATTCCACCACAGTGCTAAAAATAGTGAAGCCACAGAAACGGACAACCAAATTCTTTCCCTAGGAAAGAATTCGATGTTCTGTAGCTTCACTATTTTTAGCATTCGCTGTATAAGGTTCGACATTATGGCATTCAACGTTATCGGCTTTTGATAATGTGATATAAACCCATTTTTTGTCCCTCTCTCTCTCTCTCTCTCTCTCTCTCTTCCTTTCAGTTAGCTAACCCACAGCCTGTGTAATGTATTCATTTTAGACAACTTCCATGCATTCAAACCCTGTATCTTATTCTCTTTGTAGTCCTAGCCTTTCTCATTACCATAAATGTATAACTCCCAACAAAGGGCTCATGCCAGCTTAAAATCTTGAATAATTGCAAAACCTGTGTTGGTCCACTAAAAGTTATTGCATCACATCTGTGTGTCGGTGTCTTTGTGTTTTCTGTTAGTAGACTAGCATGGCATATGAGTCTCACACATGAACACACACTCTTGCACAAACTCACACACATACTGTGTCTGCCTCTGAGATGTAGTCATCTGAGGCATCCTAGCTGTGTAGTTTTTTCCACACTAGCATTCTTCAAGTTTCCTTTATAACCATTTGGAAATAAATGATGTACTTTCCTTGATAGGCACAAATGGATATTTAAGCACTGCTTCTAACACCAGTAACTTAATAACTCAAAATGAAGTGTTCATGCCAGTTCGAAAGCTTGAGTAATTACAAAACCTAAGTTGGTCCAATAAAAGCTATTACATCATGTCCATATTCTGGTGTCTTTGTGTTTTCGTTAGTGGACCAACATGGCATTTCTTAATTTATTTTTTCAAAGTCATAGAGTTAAGGACATGGAAGCTGCAAGAATCAAACCCTAGAAGACAGGAAGCTAACTGCCCATAGCGTTAATCCTTTGCACTGTCTGCAAATTTAATGCAGGAAGTCAGAAATGCCCTAGCAGTTTATTTGGAATGTAATTGTGTCTCCAAAGCATGGAGTTTAGCCCAATACTGCAGTTTTACTTGAGGTTTCTGCAAGACGCTAGGTAATTTATTTATTCATGTTATTTATTTATTTATTTTATTTATCCTTGTTTGACCAAGTTAGTTCCACTAGGCTAGAAGCCTCTTTTCAGGGGAGACCCAAAGTGGTGTTTACTGTATACTAATTGTTAAGATTAGGACACACCAAGATATATGTAGTTGTTGATAGTCACTCGCTGCTCACTAAAAGACCATCTCATGTGTTATAAAAATATACCAACAACATTGCAGGACAGTCTGATAACCAATACATCAGGCAGCTAAAAATACTGTTTTTGAATAAACCAAATTATGAGAAGAATACACCAAAAAAGGTATTTGTCCCTTAACTCCCTACTACATGCAGGCCAAAGCAGCTCATAAAGTATCACTCACTTAAAACAATACTAGAAAAATACATCATGGCATGGGTCAGAGATGAGTGCTGTTGCACCATAGCCCCCACACACACACACACACACTACATGCAGGCAGAAGCAGCTAATAAACAGCATCTGACACAAAATTATCAGAAAAATGCATCTGTAAGGAGGACTGCTGTCCCCTTAACTCTCCCCAAAGTGCAACATACTAGTGCTATGCCTACCAAACTATAAGCATCCAATGGGGTAACAAATGC
>NC_056728.1:462412673-462552673 GCF_019279795.1 Protopterus annectens | reverse complement strand
CATTGTCATCCAAATATTCTTCTAGGAGCAACAAGTCCGGGGGATGGCTGGGAGGGAAGGTGAGGAAAAATGAAAACAGACAACACAGATGCCATCTTATGATAGGTACATAACTTCTAAATCTGATGCTTTTCTTTATTCTTCCTTACTGATGGGTCAATGTCTCCAGCTATGTAAGTCTTGGGAGGCCCTCAAGGAAGGATATGCTGGAACACTGTTGAGCTAAAGGAAGCCCTGCTTCTGGAGACAATGTCCAATTTGTAATGTGTAACAAAGGTATGAGTCTTTGACTAAATGGCAGCACAAATATCATCAATTGAAATTCTAGTTGAAAAAGCCAAGAAGACAGCCATAGATCTGGTGGAGTGGGCTCTAGGAGGCTGAGGCAATTCCAAACCTCTCTGAGAATAAATCATTGAAATATAATCAGTAATCCATTTGGCCAAAGCAAATTTAGAAACTGGTTGACCCAAACGGTTAGGGAAAAAAGCTACAAACAGCTGATCAGACTTCCTGTACTGTTTTGTTCTGTGAAGATAGAAGTGCAATTATGAACATCAAAAAGATGTAGCATGTATTTGCCTTTATTAGTGAAGTTCGGAAAGAAAACTAGTAACTGTACTGATTAACATTAGTCTCCATGGCCACTTTAGGCATAATGGAAGGGTTACTTTCTAGACCTTTATGAAAAATGATGAAAGGAGGCCTAGCTGACAAAGCCTGGAGTTTGGAAATTATTTTTACTGAAATAATACCTAGCAGAAAGATTGTTTTCCAAGAAAGAAACTTCATGTCACAATTGTTTGCTGGTTCAAAGGGTTTCTGTGTCAGCCTCTGGAGAACCACCGTGAGATCCCAAGGGGGAGTAGGATCTTTAATGGGTGGTTTAAGGAGGAAGATTCCTTTCATAAAAGCTTTACATAACAAGGAAGCTGACAGACAGGGAGATTTGTTTCCACCATGATAATTGGATATTGCACCTAGCTGAAATTTAATGGTGGAAAAACTAGCCCCTTCTTTGAAAAGAATATTAAGGAAGAGAAGGATTGCTGAAGTAGGCATCAAAAAAAGGTCAGTATTCTCTTTAGAAGTCCATATGAAAAATCTTTTCCATTTGCTTTTGTATATCTTCTTAGTGGAAGTCTTCTGGGAAACCTGGGGAGGTGAACCTGGACTGTTTTAGTATTGTTGGAATTGGAAAAACCATGTGGTCAGCTAGAAGACCTAGAGAGTGGGATGCTGGAATTCTGAGGGGTGAGATAGGAGGTCCTAATTGGGCTCCTGTATCCATGGATGATATTTGAGGTGATACTGGAGAAAGGGGAACCACACCTGTTGAGGGCAAAAGGGGGCAATGAGTATGAATGAGCTATTTAGCCTGCTTATTTTCTGTAGGAACTTTGGGATCAAAGGAAGAGGGGAATAAGCATAGAGGAGACCCAGGGGCCAATCATGAATAACAGCATCCCTCAATGAATCCCCTGGAAGGGGGATCAGAGTGAAGTACTTGTTGCACTTGGTGTTGAGGGAAAAGGCAAATAGGTCTCAGGAAGGTTGGCCCCACCATCTAAAAATCATGTTCACTACTGATTGATTGAGGAACCACTTGTGAGGGATCAGAATGGACCTACTGAGTCTGTCTGCCAGCATGCTGGTTTTCCCTGGTATGTGCATTGCAGTTAGAAAGTGGTCTGAAGAGATAGCCCATTCCCAGACCCTCATGGCATCTATGCGCAATGGATATGAGTGGGTTTCTCCTTGTTTATTGTGTACCAGTCTACTGAGATGTTGTCCATATGGATAGCAACCATCCCCAGAGGGGGAATGTACTGTAAGGCCTGCAACATTACAAGGACTGCTCTCATCTCAAGGACATTGATGTGCAGCCTAGTCTCTGAATGGGACCATGTGCCTTGGACCATCTTTCCCTTGTAATATGCCCCCACCCCATTTAGGAAGCATGCATGGTCACTGTGGCTGTGGGGGGAGGGAGAATGGCTTGCCAAAAACAGGTCATCTGTCTGTAACCACCATCAAATATGGCATTTGAAAATTGAAGTGAGACTGATTGGAATAGACAGAGGCTGGTAAAGAATAGACCACTGTACAGCCAAGGTCCATTGGAGGTGTGACAAAGGGGGATTCTGGCAGCACAGCTGTCTGGAACTTTGTAAATAATTATATGTCATTTGTGAATATCAACATGATTTATAGAAGATGCTTGTGTTACAACTGTATTAGAACTGTATGCTGTGTATATCAAACTGCTGGTACAGAAGTGTGTTTTGAAAAGGTTTTTGCAAAGTACTTGTGCTTAAAATGTAACATGTACATGCACTATTGTAACTGTTTAAATGTATATATTTTAACAGTGGAAACTGGAATACAGGACGTTAGCTTCAGAAAAATAGCTGAAATTAAATTACTTTATGGCTACACAATAAAATATGGTATTTCAATGAGCTAGAGACATAATGTCTGTATTGTCTTTGTGGTGACATAATTACTAGTCTTGAAATGTGGAGGAATGTAACTGTTTTATGACTTCCAGCATCTGTCAAAGATCTGAGGTCTATGTATTTTCACAGGTAGATGCTAAATACTGCCAGCTTCCAGCAGTGGAGGGTTTCACCTGGGATACAGTCAGATGACAAGAAATGATGTCATTCTGCAAGCTATCCCAGCAGTAATATTTGAGATCTTAATTTGAGAAGTCTCTTAGACAGGGCATTCTGTAGTCTGTCTTAGACCTGACAAGAACCATTCACCACACATCTGCCTTGCTCTAATTAAGTAAGTTAACTAGGGTACAGTAATTCTCTTAGATTCAGTGAGGAATATAGTGAAGCTTAGTTTAGATATTTTTATTTACTTATTTGAGTCTGTCCTTCAATGTTGTTTTAAATATTTACTGTGATTTTGAACTCTGATGTCACTGTGAATATATACTGAGTATTTTCTTGTTCATAGGATAATAGGATCATAGGATCATAGGAGATTATTAGGCTAATGGCTTTGAAGCCCTTACAAGCCTAGCCAAGAGTTTATCCCAAAAAAAAGGAACCTCAATCAGCACCTGTCACCCCTGTCAATGAGGGACACAGGTGGAACCCCTGAGACAAATTTGTGGTTGCCCATCCACTCATCAAGGTTGTGCTTGAAAAGGGTCAGTGGTATACTTTGTTTGACAGGTATGGGGTGTCAGTTCCAGAGATGGGGCAGCCTCTGGGAGATAAACCTGTCTCTTCAGCAGGGTTTGTTAATGTCACATATTAGATTTAAGCCTTTCAATCGGGTACTACACGAGGAGTTACACTTACGGATATGGAGTATCTGTAGTAGAGCAAGGTCAGAGATTGCCTTGCAAGTGAGACACAGATCACCTCTGACCAATTTGTATGATACAGAGTAGAGTGATAGTGATTTGAGCCTGCCCACATAGGACAGGTGTTGGAGGCCATGGATTCTCTTTGTGAGGTATTTCTGTGGCCTTTCCAGTTGGTGCAGGTGTTTGGAGAGGTACATACCAAATGGAGCATTCTACTCAATTATTGGCCTAATGAGGGAGGAGTACAGTAAGGTAATAACCTCCTTTTTTCTGGATACAATCCCTTTACTTATGAGATGAACCACGTAAAAGGCTTTTCTGACCACTGCCGCTACATGATGGTCAAATGTGAGAATGTTGTCAATTTGTGTACCCAGGTGTCTCACCACAGGTTGTGTGCTTAGGGGGTTGCTGCTAATGTGGTAATCAGTAGGGGCTGTGTTTTTGCCAAATGGTATGATAATACATCTTTTTACATTTAACTTAAGGCCATGACTTTGGTACCAGTCATTTGTTGCTGTGAGACCCTCTTGAAGTATGTTAACATCATTTGGGGACTCAGTGACAACACCCAACTTACAGTCATCCACAAACTTGGTAAGCCACAGGCCTTTTGTCTTTGCCTGGACCTCTGAGACGTAGATGCCAAACAATAGGGGTCGCAGGACAGATCCCTGGGTGACACCACTAGTGACAGGTCTGCTGTCAGACATAGTGATATCTCTTTTGACCTTGTGGGTCCAATCAATGAGTCAGTTGGCCACCCACCTGATGAGATAGGGATTTACGCCAAGTTCTGTTAGCTTTTCAATGATGCTCAAATGGGGGATTGTGTTAAAGGCTTTGGCCAAGTCAAGGTAAGCTGTATGTACTGACTTTCCCTCATCCAGTGCCTTGGTGACAGTACTCAAAAAAGTCAACCAGGTTCAACAGGCAAGATCTGCCCTTGACAAATCCGACACTGGGTGGGGTCAAGTGCTTGGGGATTGCCTATGTCCTTGTTTATGAGGTCCATAATAATACACTCTATGGCCTTGCAGATCAGACTTGTCAAGCTAATGGGGCAATAGTTTCCAGGGTCAGTAGTGGCACCACCTTTGTGCAAAGGGATAACAATGGCAGTTCTCCACTCTGATGGAATGAAGCCTGTTCTTAAGCTATGGTTGAATAGGGTACTCAATGGCGAGGCTAGTTCTTGCTGAAGATGTTGCAAAATATAGCCTGGGATACTATGAGGTCCCATGGAAGCTGTGTTCTTTGCCTTGGATAGGGTCTTTCATACTTGATCTATGGAGATGTGAGGTGCGGGGCAGGTATCGGGGATGTCAAATGAGTCCTTGGGGGGACAGGGGGGTGAAGTTTGCACTGAACCTGTCTGCTAGGAGGTTTGCTAACTCAGCAGGATCAGTGTAAGTGGTACCATTAAGAACTAATTTGGAACAAACCTGGGCTTTGCCATGGAAGTTTCTGACATAATCAAAAAAGGCTTTGTGGTTAGCCTTTGTTTTGGAGGCTAGTTTTGATTCATAATTGGTTTTGGAGGTTTTCACTAATGATCTAATTTGTTTGTTGAGGCTAAGGAGGGAGTTTTTCCAATTGTGAATTTGTGCCTTTATACCCTTGAACAGCAGTTTCTTCCTTTTGTTGTAAAGCCTGTTGATAGAGGATGTCCACCATGTAGTTTTGTGTTTCCTTGTGTTTCCTGTTCTTTTATTATTTATTATTAAATATATGTAAACATTTCATTGTGGCTGATCTGTCTAGAGATATTTAAGTTTTGAGGGTACTTGCATATTTATTTGGTGACACTGTGTGGGCCACTCCTAATAGCTTTGCTCTTGATCAAACTACCATTTGTATTAATATTAATATTACACAGTAAGACTGGACACCTTTTGTTAAGGGCCTTAAAATAGCTGATAAGGAGTTGACTGGTGGCAGTGGTAACTACCTTATACTCTGGGCAGGAGCGGACATAGCTAGTAAACCTGTCCCAGCCTCTCCCAGGTGTGTGTGTGTGTGTGTGTGTGTGTGTGTGTGTGTGTGTGTGTGTGTGTGTGTGTGTGTGTGTGTGTGTGTGTGTGTGTGTGTGTGTGTGTGTGTGTGCATGTTTGTGTGTGTGTATGTAACACAAACCTCAAAGAGTGTGTGCATCAGCTACATGGGCAGGGATACAAAGCACTGGTTGGACAAAGAGGGTGCTGGTAGGTCTTGACTTGGTCACCCAGCTGAGATCTCAACTCTATAGATGTGTCAGTGGGGAGTCTTACTGGGGATCTGGAGAAAGAGAGAGAAACCAGCCCCAGACTGACTGTGGTCTCTGTGTACTCTTAAGGGAAATTGCACTTGATGCAGAGAGCTGCATCTGGAAACACTGTGTGTGTACCTGCTATCCTCCCAAGGTATGTCCAATACTGTTGCCAGTGGTGAGGACTGAGGCTCTTTGATTGCTGGTCCAGTGGTGGGTCATCACAGGAGGATTCACATAAAAAATCTTGCTAGAGGGACTAGATTAATAGTTGCTGATATTAATCTTAAAACCTGTCATTGTTCCACTGTATTCAGCATTCATCAGGTGTATCATTGAGTACAATGCCCCCTTTGGTATGTACCTATCCATGCATATCCAGCAACTGAAATGTCCACAGAGGTTCCTCACTAAAAGAATACAGGACATAAGTAATATGTCCTATGCAGACCACCTCAAAGCCCTAACCTTGTTTTCTGTCTCCTACAGGCTTTTGAGGGGCGATCTATGCCTGGCATACAGGGCATTGTCAGACCCCACTCTGACAAACCTCCTACATATCCACAAAACAAACAGTACCAGAATTACCCATTCTAAAGACTTAAACCTTGCCTGTGATATAAATAGTTCCTGCTAGAGAGATAGGTATGTATCCCAGAGACTACCCCATCTATGGAACAGGCTCCCCAGCCATGTGAAGCAAAGTTCCTCCCTAATCCATTTCAAGTACAACTTGGACAATTGGATGGGAAACCAGAAATTCATCCCTGGTTTGGCACCTATGTTTCTGATGCAAACAGGTAACCTGTAAATGGTTCATCTCCCAGGCCCATGCTTAGACTTATCGAGGGTATCAAAATTCATCAGAGATTTGGGATGCATGGCTAGGCTTAAAAAGGCCCTTGTGGTCATTAGCATAGTAAACACCTATGAGCCTATAAACCTATGAACACTAATCTTGCAGGAGGTGGCGGAGGAGACAGTAAGCCCCACACCTGATTCTTTAGAGATGTGATGCAGTCAAGAAGTAATGAAGCCACTAAATTCATAGCATCCAGTTGAGTTCCTATGAACTCTAGGTTGTGTACAGAAGCCAGATTGGATTTGGCAAGATTTACTGTGATGTCCAGGGACTTGGATTTTGAAGCAAGTAATCCCTGGCATGTAGAAGTTGATGCCTTGTTTGGGTGGTATGGAGCCAGTCATCTAGAAAGGAAAACACCTGGAATCCTTTGAACCTCAAGTGAGCTGCTATGACTGACATGCATTTGGTGAACCCCCAGGGGGCTGTGGTGAGTTCAAAGAGCAGTGCTCTGAATTGGTAGTGATTGGCTCCCAGCCAAAAGTGCAGGTGTCTCCTGGAGCACCTGTCTATTTTTAAGTGATAGCATGCATCCTGGAGATCGACAGAGCACATCCAATCATCCTTGTGCAGAAGAGGCAGGATGGACTGGACTGCAACCATTCAGAACTATGACTTGTTTACATAATGATTCAGAATGCTTAGATCCAGAATTGGTCTTAGGTCACCTGCTTTCTTTGGTACCAAAAAGAAGTTCTGAATCTTACTTGCTCAGTTTGGGACCTTTTGGATGACTCTTTTTTGCAGCAACTTTTGAACTACTTGAATTGCATACTTCCTCTCACTGGGTGGAACATTGAGGAATTTCTTCCTGGTTTTCAGAGGTGGAAGGGAAAATGGAATGTAATAACCTCTGGATATGATACTTAGCACCCAAGCATTGTTTGTAAGGTTCTTCCAGGTCTAGGTGCAGGGAAACATGATCTCTGACTGCATCCAGAGATGGACAGTCTGGCAGCGCTTTAGGAGTGCTGATAGGGCCTCTCAGAGAAGGAGTCTCTGAAGCCCTGATTTTGTGGACCCCCTCTGCCTATGGGGAGACATCTACCATTGAAACCTCCTCCTCTGCCTCTGGGGGAGGTATCACTGCACAGATCCTGAAAAGGCCCTTGAGACATCTGAAACCAGGTTTTCTTCCCTCCTCACTCGTTTCTGGAAAAGGTCCTCTGAGGGGTAGAAAACTTTATTCCTATGGCAGATAGGGTCTTTCCTTTCTGCTAGCTGTGGATAAACATTTCTTTTACTGAGGGCCCAAACAAGGAAGAACCATCAAAGGGGCATTAACAAAAGATGCCTTAAAGGGTTCCACAAAGTTGCATATCCTCATATAGGCATGTATCCTTATGGCTATGCCTGAACTGGCTGCCTGTAAGGTACCTTCTACTGTATGGAAGATCAACCTCACTGAGGATTTAGTAATGGATGATAGAGTAGCCACTTGAGGAGAGACCTTTTTGAGGTCCTGCACTGACATGGTCTCAGCAAGAGAATCTGAACGTTCATTGATCAAATATATTTGCAAGTAGGTAAAGTGTGTCAAATAGTTTAATTACTTCAGCGAGAAAGCATCGCACTGGACTCCCTGTTCAGTAGATGGACAGAGGAGATCTGCTCGGCCAGCTCCTTTTTTGTGGCTGACACCACCCCAATGGCATCAACTGGGACACCCTTGCTCCAATGGGTTCTGTCTGCTGGTGAGACTAGGAAACTATTTAGATGCTTGGGGCTGGGCTCAACAGTGTCTGTTTCCTTCTAGGCCCAGTGGGAAACTAGATCAATAAGTTCATTTGCCGGCGGGGGCTCACCCAAGACATAGATGGACTCACCCTGAAAGCCTCCAAGAACACCAACTCTGCAGAAGAAGGAAGTTGGGCGGACCAAAAGTAAAAATAAAATGGTTGAACTCATGGTAAATCAAGTGGCAACAGAAGCAAACAAATATATAAACAAAAAACACTTAAACCACTCTGAAATTGGTGAAGTCAATGGAAATTTATTCTTGCTTTAAGTTTAACAAACAGTAATCTTTCACCATACACAAACAGCTTCCTCAGGCAAATCTAGCAACAACATGAAGTGCATACTCTTTGAAAGGCCACATGACTAAAAAATCATATAACTAATCATATAACTATATGATATATATATATATATATATATATATATATATATATATATATATATATATATATATATATATATATATATATATATCTCATACATATACAACATATATCATAAATATACATATATATATATATATATATATATATATATATATATATATATATATATATCTATATATCTATATATATATATATATACACACACACACACACACACACACACACACACACACACACACACACACACAGAGGTATATAGCTATATAGATGTAGCTTAAAGAGTATTGAGTGCTATATTCAGTCACAAAACAAGCTTACACCACAAAAGCTTATAGTAATGATATCAACCCTTCAACCAACATATGTCACAATATTAAAGCATAGAGGAGCATATGCAGATATATGACAAACACACACACACACACACACACACACACACACACACACACACATGCATGGGAAGTGCTTTCTAAAGGGTTAGGCTATCACAGTGTGACTTGAAAGTGACTACCAGTTTACAGACATCTGCAAACTTAATTAGCCACATGACTTTGTTTCTGGTCTGGAGAGCAGAAAAGTAAATGCTAAAATTGAGGGGATGCCAACATTGAGCCCTGGAGGGCACACTGTTTACCTTCATACTTTCTGATGAGGTACCTGACACTTGCATTATGTGGGGTTCTGTTTTTTTAACCAGTTTGCTATCCATCTCACCAGACAAGGATCTAATTTTAAAGTGTTATGCTTACTACATATGTCAGCATGGCATATTATGTTACATGCCTTGGCCAATTCAAGATACACTATGTGAACACCATGACAGCTGTGGGCAGCCTAAGTGACCATCTCAAAGTAGTTAACTAATTTCATTAACAGAATCTTGCCTTGAAAAAGCCAGTTTGCTTCAGTCTGTCTAACCCACTTTGCTGCTGTATTCCTGACTGATCCCTGAACAGCTACAGTGTAGTTCCTACTAGTTACAGCTTTAGGATGGTCCAGTTATGAGAGTGCTGTAGATGAGCTCTGCACTCACTGTAAATGATTAGTGACAGTGCCCTTAGGGAACATTTCCCCTTAGTCTGCTTTATATATCGGCATTCCCTTCCTCAGTCTCCTTTCCACACACATTTACTTAGAGAAGCTTTTCTCTATTGCTCACTTTTGCATGTCTATGTGTCTGTTCTTGTGTTTGTTATGTCTGCAGTTGTAGAAGGATGGTACTGGACCACTATGTGCCTCACACGCTCTTCTGAGAGACACTGCATTAACACAATAAGCATAGGTAGGTCTACCTTCTTTAATGAATTATATATTTCTTTGTACATCTGGATTGCTAAAGTAATCTGTATAGACCATGCAGGTTTCTCTTATGTCCCTCAGTTGTGTCTGCCGTTCTGTGTAAAACTGACTTCCTGCAAGTTTTTGTGCATGTATTTTGATCAGACGCACCTTTACTAGACATCCCTATGTTTCTTTCATTTTCATAGAGGTATTTGGGCATATATGTTCTAGCCCATGTAATATTGCACTCACATGTGTCATATCTATTGCTTGCGATGAACTGTCATCAAAACAAAATGTCTGACATCTGTTTCATATTACCTGCTTTATAAGCAGTAGTCCATACATGGTACCCTTCCATTCCCCTTCCTCTCAAGCTGATTATTATGTGGTATTTTATTTGAAAGGTTTATATCATATTGGCAACATACATCTGTCACTACTGACAGGCATTGGAGTTACTGCCGTCAGATCCTGGAATACATTTACCTGCTTAGATGTATAGGAACGATCCTCTACTTTCATCTCTTGCAGAACCCTTTGTCTACCTCACCCCCACTTATGTTTGCTTATTGCAATATTGTTTGCACATAATTTTTACTAGGCATAATTATATGTGCAATTACACTGCTTATACCACTAAAGAACTAGATGCCAAACAGGAGAGGTCTCAGCTTTGAGCCCTGGGGGACTCTACTAGTGACTAGTCACTTTGTGGTGGTAACTTCCCCTATTTTGATATTCTGTGTCCTATGTGTGAGATAGCTGGCAATTCAGTGGGTGATACTGGAGTTTGTTGCCGGTTTATTAAGCTTTTCAACTATTCCGGAGTGAAGGATTATGTCAAAAGCCTTGACAAAGTTGAGGCATGCTGTGTGTACTCTTTCACCTTTATTCTTTGCTTCAGTGACCTTCAAAAAGAAATCCATCAAGTTAAGTAAGCAAGACCTGCCCTTCACAAATCCAAACTGAGACAGGTCCAATGTATTTATTAATTAGTTCCATGATAAGTCTTTCCATGATTTTGCATATGAAGCTGGTCAGCTTAATTGGTCTGTATATTGCCTGGATCTGTGGGGAGGTCCTCCTTTATGCAGGGAAATGCCTGTAGGTGCTCTCTACTCACTTGGTAGAAAACCTACATGGAGGCTGAGGTTGACGGTGTTGTTAGGAATGTGGCTAAATTGCACTTCATATAATTTAAGATACATCTAAGGATGTTGTCAGCACTCATTAATGCAGTATTTTTAGCTTTTCATAGCACTTTCAGGACTTGGTCTTGTGAGAAAACTGGTGATGAATCTGTTTCAGGAATATTAATTAAGATAGACAGAGGAGAGAGAGGGATAAAGTTTGAGCTGAATTTATTGGCCAGTAGGGTAATTAATCTTCATACTTAGTGTAGGTAACATCATTGACAATCAGCTCAGTGCATTGCTGCTTTATGCTTCTGATATTATGAATACAACTAAAAAGGCCTAGTGATTGTCTTTATCTTGGACGGTTATTTTAGCCTTAAACTTGGTTGTGGTGAATTTTGTTAAGCTACTGAGTTGTTTCTTTATTTCTATTACAAGGGCTCTATCATTTTGGGAATTACTCTTCTTACTTTTGGTTAAAATTCTCCTCCTTTTATTGAAAACTCGTTGATATTATGGTTACACCAAGGGTTTGTTTCTGAGGTTTGCCCTGCACTTGCTCATACAGGATACAGCTGCATCTATCCATTTGAGTACTGACCCCAAAAATTACTTTGTGAAAAGAAGCAGAACCAAAACACATAGACAAAAAGATAATCCCCCAGATTCTCAAAAGCTTGCATGGAGTGCAAGATCGGTGTAGGAGCTCAAGCAAGCAATATGTCTGCTGTGCGATCTAGGAACAGCTTGCAGGGGTGTGCATGAGCGCTCCTGCACTAATCTTGCACAGACTAAGCCCTGGTATGCAACTCACCCCATTTAGAGGTGAAATCCATGCAAATGAAGTGATTTTGCAATCCAGGAAGCTTGCAACAGTCCGTGCAAAATTTGTGCCATCTGCAGAAATGTACTCGGTTAGTAACTGAGTACATTTCTGCAAAATCCAAAATGGAGCTGTGACAGCCCCAAATAAAGGCTGCATATCATGTAGTAAGCATTCCAATGGCCAAGTATAAGGCCATTAGCATTGCAAACAAAAAATATATACAAAACTCAACTTTTATTTTTTTTAGCCAATCTCGGCTGTTTAAGCGCAGGGCAGCAGTGCACAAATGGGATCGGGGGGAATAATAAAATAAACCTAAAATAAGCAGTCTAACTAAAATCACTATTCTGCCATGCAAGCAAATGGCAGGCATAAGACAACCTGGCCAGTGAGTAGTGGTTGCTAAGGGAAGAGGCTCAGTGTAAGACATGTAACTATGCATTACCAGGCAATCCTATGCAAATGAGGGGAAGGATAGTGAATCCCAGTTTTCCCCAGCATGTGAGTCAGGTACCAACAGTGTAACAGTAGGAATAGCTTGGTGCAAGCCTAGGAGTTAGGTGACATTATGGGAGTGTGTGCCAAGCATACTGTAAGTGGATTGGAGCCCTGTGGCTCGGGTTTGCTCCTACCTTAGCACAGATAAGCTAAGGGCTGTGTCTAAACCTGGCTAGCACTCTTCACAAAGTCTAAGCGGGTGTGCGTGCTGTGCACTAGGTTTTACAGGAAGAAAAAATAAGTTAAACCAGGAAATAGCAGCAGTATGCACATTTGACCACTCTGTTTGTGCGGCGTGCACACGGGCTTAAACAGGAAGGCAATGGGAAGGGAAAACAGCAGTAGGAAGGTAATCAAGGAGAACTAGCTTAGCTGGCAGGTGGAATGTATCAGAATCAGCCAATTACACAGGCAGCTGACTAGCCCAGCCCAGAACACTACTATAAACTAAGCAAACACCTTCCCCTCTGGTTTTTCCCACACTCTACACCACCAGTGTAAACAAGCAGGGAACTTTTAACACTCACAACAGAAAAATGATAGGGGCTGCAATAGCTATCATACAACTTGTGGAAGAGGCTGAGGGTGGTGAGGATGTGAATGCTATTGACTAACTCATGGTGAGAAGAGTGTACAGACCCAGGGTAGCCTACCAGGGGCTACAAGAGCTGGAAATAGTGTTGCGCTATAGGGTGGACAGGGACCTCCTACAGCAAACTGTTGAGCTGTGCCGGCCATGCCTGACACACAGAACTAACAGAGGGGAACCCATCCCAGTGGATACCAAGGTATGTGTAGGCTTAAGAATACTAGCTACAGGTACCTTCCAAAGGCCAACTGGGGATATAATGGGGATTTCACAGGCATAAGCATCCAGGGTACTCCACCAGTTCCTGGATGCCATGTCAGCACATGTCAGTCAGCACGTATATTTCCCCAACACCCGTGAGGCATTGTTCCACCAAATAGCAGAATACCCTGAGGTAGTGGGTGCAATAGACTGCATGCACATACGCATCAAAGCACCATCTGGTGAGTGGGGTAGGGTCTACATCAACCGCAAGGGCTTCCCTCCATCGACTGCCAGATCATGTATGATGCCCAGGGCATAATAATGAATGTGTGTGCTGGCTGCCCTGGAAGTTATCACGATTCCCACATCTGGCATCTTATGCAGCTGTACCAGAGCTTTGCCAATGGGAACATCCCTCACGGTCACCTAGTGGGGGATGCTGGATATGCACTGGAGGTGTGGCTGATGACACCCATCAGAAATGCACACACACCCAAACAAGAACTCCATAATGAGGCTCACGTACAGACCAGAATTATAGTAGAGCGTGTGTTTGGGATGCTCAAGTCATGGATCCGATGCCTGGACACATCTGGTGGGGCCTTGCAGTACTCACCAGCTACATGTACCCAAATTGTCCTTGTATGTGCCATGCTACACAATATGATCCTGCAGAAACAGCTGCAACAGGAACAGTATGGGGCAGGGCCACACAGCCTCCCACCATTGCCAAGGCCTGCACAGGTACAGAGTGACTCGGAGGAAGAACAACCTGAGCCTGTCCCAGTAGACAGAAGGAGGCATGCCCAGTAAGCCCTGGCCTTGGCAAAGAGGCAATGCATAGCACATATACTGACACAGGAGGGACCCAGGGAATAACACCTCTCTCCGACTCTCACATACAGTAAAAGGGATGCCAAACATTACACTACCTGTGCCTAACCATGTGTAGGGAGTGTACTATGTGCATCCAACATAGACAGCCCTGCAGCACCATCCTAAATACTGGGACACCCACAAGGTAACATGCCAGTCGGGGGGGGGGTCACATACCCAACAACAGTCACAGCCAGCAGGACAGGTGTAGACAAGCACAAAGGCTGTGCTATGGCCTCTGAATGAGGCCTATGGGTACCCCCTACCCAGACCTACACAGACAGACTACAGCAGGTCAGGCAGTGGAATGTCAGTTCTGAAGGGTAGGAAGTCAGAAACTAATATGTGGGTAATTAAAAGCTAAGATATGTAGTACACAGGTATGCCTCTAGCCAGCATGATAGGTAAGACTACAGACTGAAATGGAGTACCCGACATACCAGTACAGTCCTAGCAAATGTGCACAAGTGTCAGGTGTGCCCCCCCCCATCCGATGTAGAAATGTAGTCACAGTCAGGTGTGCCCCTCCCCCAATCCTGTGTAGAAATGTAGAAATAGTTAGGTGTGCCCCCCCATCCTATGTAGAAATATAGAAACAGTCAGGCATGCCCCCCCAATCCTGTGTAGAAATGTAGAAATAGTGAGGTATGCCCCCCATCCTATACAGAAATGTAGTAACAGTCCATGCCAAATGATCGATGTATACCCTGCAGAGACAGCATGCTACCTGTAGGTGTACAACACAAAGGTCAGCACTGCAGTATAAACTACCTTTACTCAATCCACACATTCAGTACAGACGGCCATACTGGGAATGCCCACACACTTAAAGTAATGAAGGCAATATCAGTCAAGAACATACTGAAAGGTCATACTGGGCATGCTCACACACTTAAATACATGAAGGCCATGTCTGCAAACACCAGTGGACCAGACATATCTGGCAGCTGCAGATGTTAATGCAGACACTCCTCAGTATGCACCACACATGCAAACACAGTGGATAGGAATACAGGCATATATGTAAGGACAACACACTATAATAAGCCAAAGGTAGACATACATAGATGTGTGGAAGAGGATGACTGTGACAAGGAGTCATCCAGGGCTCTCCCACCCAGCACACAGCCAAAGGGCCACAACCACACAAGGGTCTAATGTCACACACTGCAGATACTAGCCACCTGTATCTGTCACCATTACAGAGTATGTGATGCACGTGCCACCTGTGCACATGACTGTTCAAGGAAATAGTCATCTAGCAGCTGTATATACGTACCTGTGGAATATGACCCAGGTTGTGCCCGCATGTGGAGTGTCAACCCCTAGATTAATGGGTTATGGCCCTTGCACACACAATGCCCTCCCCATAGCCCCACTATGACAAGCCTGCTGAGGTCATCTACTGTGAAATACACCTTTGGGAGAGTTGTATCCCAGTGATCTCAGTGGTGCATCCCATAACTGCGTGCTGCTGTAGTGTGATAAACTAGTTAAGTAGAAGTACTAACTCCAGCTCTGTGCATGTGTATGCGTGTGTGTCTGTCTGACTCTGTCTGTCTAGAGAGTAATGCTTTTTAAGGTAGTCACACTCCCTACAATTCAAATGCTCATCTTTGGCAAGGCTGCTGATGTCATCCACCTAGAAATACACATCTGGGTAACTGTAGCCCAGTAATCTCAATGACGCATCCTGTCACTGTGACCTGTTGCTGTGTGATAAATTATTTAGGTAGCTGTTCTAATCCCAGACATGGCAGGTGTGTGTGTTTGTGTGTG
Source organism: Protopterus annectens (assembly GCF_019279795.1). Classification (NCBI taxonomy): domain Eukaryota; kingdom Metazoa; phylum Chordata; order Ceratodontiformes; family Protopteridae; genus Protopterus; species Protopterus annectens. The sequence continues at coordinate 462,536,917 of NC_056728.1, read as the reverse complement.
TGTCTGACTCTGTAGAGTGCAATGCTTTTTAGGGTAGTCACACTCCCTACAATTCAAATGCTCATCTTTGGCAGGGCTGCTGATGTCATCCACCTAGAAATACACCTCTGGGAAGCTGTAATCCAGCAATCTCTGTAGCACGTCCCGTAACTGCATACTGCTGTAGTGTGATAAATTAGGTAGGTAGCTGTTCTACTCCCAAACATGGCAAGTGTGTGTGCCTGTCTGTGTAAAGAGCAATGCTTCTTAGGGTAGTCACACTTCATACAATTTGTATGCTCTACTTTGGCAAGGCTGCTGATGTTATCCACCTAGAAATACACCTCTGGAAAAGATGTCGCCCAGTAATCTATGTAGCGTGTGCCATAACTGCATACTGCTGTAGTGTGATATAGACCTCTTTTAGAGGTTCTATACCTTTGCATGTTGGTTGTGGATGTTTTGTGTGTGTTTCAATGTCTGTGTGGGGAGCAATGCATTTTAGGCTAGTCACACTCAATATATTTCCAATGGCCTGCTTTGGCAGTCCTGCTGATGTCATCCAATGTAAAATTCACCCTTGGGGAAGGAGGTCTCCAGTAATCACTGTGGTGTGTCCTAAAACAGCTCCATGCTGTAGTGTGATATAGACCTCTGTTAGGGTTTCTATACCCCCACATGTCAGTTGTGGATGTTTTGTGTGTGTTTCAATATCTGTGTGGGGAGCAATGCATTTTAGGCTAGTCACACTCAGTACATGTCCAATGGCTTACTTTGGCAGTCCTGCTAATGTCATCCAATGTGAAATACATATTTGGGGAACAAGTATTCCAGTAATCTCCATGGTGCATGCTGTAACTGTGTAGTGGTGTAGTATAATAAACAAGTTAGGTAGGGGATCAATTCTCAGACATGACAAGTGTGTGTGTGTGTGTGTTTGTGTGTGTGTGTGTGTGTGTGTGTGTGTGTGTGTGTGTGTGTGTGTGTGTGTGTGTGTGTGTGTTCGTAATGTGTATCCTGTGTGGAGGTGAGTGTGTGACACCTGGGCCCAATGGGGGGTGGGTTTTGCAAATGTCTTTCATGGTGGCCCTATATCACAATGTCCACTGTACAGGGATAACAGATGTGAAATAGCTGAGAGGCTGGGGTGCAAATCCATACCCATGCATGTGGCATCACGGCCAGGCAATCACAGTTAGCAACCCCAGTATTACCCAGAGCACACACTCAACCCATGTCACATACACACACATGCCGAGGCAACAGCCAATATGTGTGTAGTACACTGCATACTGGCAACTGATAGTAACTATGGAGTGATTGCAGTGGCCAACAGAGGGCATGGCACCCTGTCCATCTGTCCAATAAGCACATACATGCAGACAGTGCACCTTCCCCATGTTCCCCACTGGACACCTGCAACACCTGTGGTGCCATCAAATGTGACACAAAAAGGACATAACATGCCTGAAAACATGCCCTGTATAGACAGATACCACTGGTGCCAGGGAATGCTATTAGCATGCTATTAATGTTGTTGCAGCGTTAACCTGCTGTCCATTACTAGTTCCTGCCACATGTGGCCTAGACTGACATATCTGATGATAATCTGTGTACACAACATGGGCCTGTCACCCCAGGTACAGTTCCACATGTCATTGTACATGCATGTGGGAGGTGTGCACATCCCAGACACTGTCCATGTCATGTACTAGGGAATACATACATGGCAAGTGATGCACAGCATTGGCCACATGCTATAACCACCCAGGTGACTGGATGGTGGATACAATACCCACCTGTATGGGCAAATGCAGAAACCACGGGCCTGAGCCACAATGCAGGCCATTGTCATGTGGCCTGATGCCAGTGTATACCCATCACCTAGCCTTGTATAGCTGTCTGGCACAGTCGACCACAACATACCCATGCAGAACTGTACTGGCACCCTGTGCGTTCACGTGTGTGTTGTATGATGCGTATGATCATATCAACACTCACTACAACCCCCAATGCCATGATGAAGCATGCTATATGATGTCAGACACCACCCCATACCCTTTGCCCATATAACCTCCTTATAACCCATGGGGTGCATGTGATAACGGCACAGTAATGTGTTGTACCAATCTCACTAGTGATGAGCTGTATCACTGGCCCTGCCAAGTGTGTCAATGTGTGTGCGTCTGTGTGGGAGTGTGGTGTTGTTGACACTGTCACCTGTTCATGTGGACAGGCACGTGTACATCACCTCCTGTATAGCTACCATATCCCTGTTGCAGATAGCACTCACTATCACATATATGTTCTGCAGACTCCACAGCGGGTAACCTATGTTGCACATCCAACAACTGCATAAGACTATGATAGCACTACATAGTCATCAGAGGTTTGATACCCTGTGCTGGTAGGTGTGTGTCACAGACATGCTTAGGTTTTACTCTCCCACCCCTTCCTGACTTGTCAATGCCTCTGTCTGCCCCTCTCACTCCCTCACTGATGGATGTGGAGACCTATACCTGCTTTTCTTAGGCAGCAGCATATGTATTTTAGGTAATGCTCATGATCAGCTGATGGTCTCTGCATGAATTGCAGCCCTCCCCTAGCTGATTGCATGTGGAACAGCTGTGGTAACATTCACATATCCAATTGTATGGAAACACCCTCCAATATCTAGGAACATCATGTTTGTGTTGGTCCTTTTCATTCACTGTGAGCAGGAACTCATTCTGTTGTTTGGCAAACAGCATCTCAGATGGAGTGGGGATTTACCTCTGACAACATACACTGTGGAAACAGGCCAACACACAGGAGAGGGATGTTCCTGACCTGACTACAGACTGTAAGTGCTGCTATACTGCATTCGGAGTAATGTTGTTTTAACATGGTGTGTGTGGATATGGCTGTCCTACATGTATTAATACCTGCCATGTCAGTTGTATGTTTATGAGGACTCCCCATCTGTAAGGACATTTGCAGACTGGGCAGTGTGTGGTGCATTTGGTGTCATGTATTACCCACAAAACATGTATCTGTGAACTGCAGAAAGTAGAGCGAGGATTGCAGTCTGTAGATGGTGAAAGCCATGACAGTTACTGACTTCATATCCCTCATAGGGCATATGTTGCAACAAACCCTGTTACAACAGTAAATGTATGATGTTATCACAGCAACGTGTCAATATTGGCCCTGTGTATGTGTTTCCAGCCACAACTCAGTCAACCTTTGTACATACGTCATGCATTAAAAGGTGCATATGTGCTGTACACCATAATTAGTGTCATCATATCTGATAACAAGCCAGTGAGATATCAGGGTGCTACACAAGTTATGTACAGTAGGGGTTATATTTGATGACATAACCTGGACATACTGTGGTTGTTTGTACAGTACCAAGGTCTGTGTACTTATGGCGAATGCCAACAGTGTGTATATTGTTAATATGTACCTTGGCCTGTGTACAGACTGTGGTAGTTGTCATCATCCTAGGTCCCATCCTATCTGATGTTACATGCTGCTCCACTGTATGTTACCATATTGGCTTACATGTGTGTAGGGCCATACACACACACATGTCCCATACCACAGTCAGCCATTAAACCAAACTGTGTAGTGGCCTAATATATGTAGGGTTAGTGTGTGAGTGTGACATATAACAATGGTGTCGAACAGATGGTCCATATACTGTAATATTATGCTAGCTTGCCATATGTGGCTGTGGCTTTGTTCTCATTGATTGTGGTTATGCACTTTCACACAGGTGTATCTTACCCTGTGCTGTGACATGCCTGAACAGCCTGCCATATATGCAGGTACATGTGCATTCCCCCATAGGAGATGTAGGCCAGTGTTGAGCCAGTCTGCCTGTAGCCTGCATAGTGCATTGTTACATGCCTAGCAGCTTAGTGTACTTACCCAGTGAGATGTCATGTGCAGATACTTGCCAGATGTACTGCTGCTGGGCCTCCCTTAACAGTCATGTATGTCAGACAGAGCAGTGGGATGCTGTACAGATGTATGTCAATATCTAGTGGGTAGTATGTGGCCATGGCACCCCTGTACCAGCAGTTATTATGCATTAGGCATGACAGGGGTGTGTGAATGCATAACCTATGGTGGCATATGTATACCAGTCGTTAAGTGTTATACCCATCTACATGGCTGTTAACATCCATATTGTCAGGCATGGAACACATGTTTTGCACTAAGGGGTTCTGTGTATACCTCTGGACTGTACAGAGTGTGTCAGAATGTGCACACATATTAGCCATCTCTGCTGCAGTCAACAGGGGCAGTATGTGCTAGTAGCGGTACTTTACTATGATGTCCTTAGGATGTCTGTCAGTAGCCAATGGCACACATGTTATAAGCAGATGTGACTTCCAACACACACCAAGTCTGGACAACCCCAATGATAGTAGCAATAGTGTATATAGAACTGTAATAGTACACAAATAAAGGTTTTCCATTTATGCAAACCTGTTTGTGGTGGTTTGTCCTTTGACCTCTCTGTGGGTATATGTTGCAGGCAATGATTGTCATTTGTATGGGTGGCCCATACAGTGCCCAGCTGTTCTGGTGTGAACTGTAAGGCATAGTGGCTGTTCCATATTTTGTGCACCTTCTACATATGTATCTTACTGTACATATCTCTGAGTGCGCATTTGTAGTCACATGTATATCTATATATATGTAAATAAATAAATATATATATATATATATATATATATATATATATATATAGATATAGATATATATATAGATATGTATATCATATATATCTGCATATATGTGCCTGTGTATATGTATCCTGGGAATGTTGATAGCTTCCACATTTTACATTTCCTATGGGAGCCAGACTGTACTGCATGGTATGTTACCAATACCAGCTTGACATCATACAGGTGGGATGTAGTACTGTTAACACCTTGTGCCCATGTCATGTCAGGTCCTAGTTATGGGATCTGCAACACTTGGTAGTGTATTGCAGGGCGGATGTGTTTGGCTGTGGGGGGGATATGCCTATTTGTACAAGATGTATATTGTTTTCAGCCTCTCAACCCCATTAACAGTGCATGTGGGCATATTTCTTTTTGTTAATCTACCATTGTTATCTGCAGATGTATGGCCAATTATACCTATATATATATATATATATATGCTTACATATATATGACTATATCCGTATATATATATATATATATATATATATATATATATATATATATATATAAATATATATGCGTACATATATGTACCTTGCTGTGTATATGTAGACATATAGGTGTAGACATATATATGTGTCGATGTAGGCATTTGCATATATATATATGTTCATATATATTTATATATATATATATATATATATATATATATATATATATATATACATGTATATATTTCTAACTATACATATATAAATATATATATATATATATATATATATATATATATATATATATATATATATCGACATATATAGATATGTTGTATCTGTTTAGATATTAATATATTAACACATACATCTAGATGTTGGTATACAATCTCTGTACTGTTGCATGACTGGGCTGGATGATATGTTTCTGAAAACATCACATTTATGTTTGTCATGGTTTAGTGGTAAATCACTTTGTCTAGGGTGTGCAAGGTCCTGGGTTCGAGCCTTGCAGAGGCAGTTTATTTTGTTGCTGGGCAGAACATGGGCCATTGGATACAGAATGATTAAGGCACCTTAATGCAGTTGAAAGCGGGTTTGCACGGGTTTGCGCAGAGCTAAGCACTGCTAACTTCCGGTTACAGTTTCTTACACTCAGGTCGCTTCTAAATTGCTTAGTCTGTGTAGGCAGTGCTTACCCCCATGCAAACGCACTTAAACACACTTACTTTTTGCTTACATATGCTTACTATTGCTTATTTGTGTTTAAACCTGCTTACTAGTGCCTTATTCATTATGACACTGACATTTCACATGTGCATTTCCTGCAGTAGTCCAGTTCATAAATATATGTTATTTAGTGGGTTTTGCAACAAAAATATTGGTTATAATGTGCTTTGCCATGTGAAATAGACAGTGCTGCATTGGGACTCGAACCGGGAATGCCTGCTCATTAGGCGAATGCTCTTCCCACTACACTATTGCTGTGCTGCTTCATTTGCATATATCTTCCTTGTTATCCTCTTCAGCCTTTTAAGCTGCTTTAACTGTAGCTAAGTGATGGGCACACCCATGTGCCTACGGTTAGCTGTACTCGGAATTAAAAAAAAAATAAAGGGGTTTCTTCATTTGATTTTTATGTACTGTTGCTGTTGTACACATGGGGAACCGTTGGTGGGGATATGTGGACACCTATGAGTGATCTCACTCATTTCTTACCACTTTCTGCTGTTCTACATTGCAGGGGAGTGTTTATACTGAGAGATCTGTTCTCAGACACGCCCCCTGCACTCGTACACGCTCCGTGTAAGCCTAGGAGCTCAGGCAGTGTGCCTTCATTTATATGCATGGCACGTTGCCGTGCTGCTCCTAAACGGGCAGTTCCATGCAGGACTAAGCTAGTCCTGCATGGAAGATTAGTGAATCCGGAGGAATGTTTCAGCTAAAAAATAAATGTAAATAACAGCCACAAAATCCATGACACACCTAAAATAGGTCCAGACTGTCACAAATTATATCAATATCAACAGAAAGGTAAAAAAAAATCTGAACAGAAAACTAACAAGAATAAGAGAACAAATCCCTCTGCACATGTTAACACTGCTGTAAATATTATGCAGAGCAGAAGCAGATGTTTGCCTCTATCAAAAAAATAAATCACACACTAGGGTTATTAATGACCAAATGCAGCCCCAATTATCCATGTCACATAAGCCTCCACACACACAAACACATACACGCACACACACACACACACACACACACACACACACACACACACACACACACACACACACACACACACACACACACACACACACACACACACACACATACACACACACTAGTAAACATTACTAAATACAGAAAATATTACAGTAAATGTAAACTATATATTAAACATGATGTGCATGTACAGTATGTGTCTGAGATGCTGGAAGCACACCAGCTATGAAGTAACAAATACACATCGGCTGTTAGGTAGTCAGTGACATAAAGGAGTAAGCATCAATTAATTAAATGGTAATGGGAGCTAACTACTAGATCAGACTGTGTTATGGGCATTTGTTCAAAATAATGTTTAAACAGTGCACTACCATTTTAACTATTTGATTTTCATGGGATGGAGCAATAAAGCCCAGACTATAACCAAGGTGACCCAACTTTGGCTCGGTCACTTATTGGTGCTGTCAGAGAAGATGGTAAGGCTCACATGGGTATGAGGCATGCCATGGCAAGTGTAGAGAAACATGCCAGTAAAGTCTGTCAAACTGTGGCCCACAGTGTTTTTTTTTCTTTTAGCTGTATGTTACTCCACTACATGCTGACATTATCATCAGCAGCAGGTAGGTTGGAGAGAAAGAAAAGATCTCAATATACACTTCACCCTAGGCCTAATAAGGAATGTGTGTTTGTTAGGTCAGACAGCTGTTAGTACTGTTGTACAGTGTAAGTGGACTAATGGTGTAACATGCCCCCTGTGACATAAATGTTGGCCATTGTTGAAATGTGTGCCCCATTGAGGACTCCAAGTGCAGGGCAACACTAAAGTTAGGACATTAGTAATAACATCATAACACCATGTGTTTCAGTTGCTAACCATTTGAAATGTTGGGACCGACTTAAGTGAGTCCAGAAATGTGGAGACTGAATGGCCAAAAAATAGACTTACATATATTAAGTCCAAGATGCCATTTCTCTGAATATTTCTTTTTCTCTGAGGTATGGTGATCTTGGAGTTGGTATAAGTTTTTGGGGTGGAGGGGGTTGTCCCCCCACTGCAAAAGGAAGTTTAAAGGAGAAGAGCAATTTTTAAAATTCACTCTTCTCTAGGTTTTCCATCTTTTTTTTTTTTTTTTTCGGAATTCAGCATTTCGAGTGAGCTGTTTCAATTCAGTTAATATACATATATATATATATATATATATATATATATATATATATATATATATATATATATATATTTATTTATTTATGTCACAACTACAAATCTTGTTCTTTGCTTACTGGTAGAAGATTGATGATGTGCCCTCAATCTATGACATCCATAGTCATGACATTGAGAATGCTCAGTACAGATTAACACGGTAGCATAACATTAGGGGGCAACAGTCAATGTCTGTTGCTATAACTGTTAGCACTGCAACACACTATGTCAAGGACTGCAGAGATGTTCCCACCCCAAAAATAAAAAGTAATTATGCAAATATGTAACTGAGTAGCTATGTCTCAAAACATCAGCGAGAGACAACGGCCAATTGTCACAGTATGCTATGTATTGAAATGTTAGGGCTTACAATGCCAAGTCCCAAATTAAAAAAAAAAATACAAGAGATCAGTAAATATTGAACATCACTTTTCTCCTTTCAACTTTTTTTAAGGAGAGTAAGCCCTCATTCCTCCCAAACATATACATGTATATACCAAATATGAGACTGCCATGCCTCAGATAAAAGGGAATATTCTGAGAAATGGCCATCTCAGACTTTGTAAATGTAAGCCCAGATTTTCAGCCACTCACTCTCCACATTTCTGAACTTGGCATTGCAAGTGTCAGCAATTAAAATGGTTCCTGTCACAGTAACTACATGAAAATGATATAAACATCATTAAGGCACTACACTTTTCTTGCTGAGCTGTAGTAGACCTACACAGCCCAAGTAAAAGAAAAAAATGTGAACCAATGAGGTCATCTCTTCAGTGCTGTAGTAACCCCTACTAAGCCACCAGTAAAAAGATTGTGTGGAAACTGCAGCCCACACAAAAGTGTGGGAAACTATTACTACTATGAAAAGTAAACAACAATTAAACATATCATCTGTACTTGAGTGTTGCAGGTGCAAAACAGCTCTCCTCTAATAATAGTTTTATTTATTTATTTATTTTTATTTATTTATTTTGCATTTGTTTACCGGGAAGGTCTGACTGGACATAGCTGTCTGTTTTCAGCGGAGGCCTGGGTAGAAAACTCCAGAACATTTAGCAAGATACAATGCATAAGATGTTTACATAAGCTTAGTGATTTAGACATACAATTAGAAAATAAAGTAAGTAATAAAAATATGATAAAAAGCAAAAAATATAACAATTGTATAGGCATACTGTTAGTTTAGTAGAGGTAAATATCAAAGTTGTAGTGAAGAGAAAAAAAGAGAAAAATACTAAACTTCTAGTCAGTGAAGAGGTATAAACATGTTCATATAAGGATCAGTAACATAATGAGGGAAAGTTCTTCTACTGAATCTAGGGAAGAAATAGTATATTTAGGATAAGTGAGAGGACAGAGGGGAGTAGGCAGCTACAAGTAGGTATCTAAATGAGGTTATATATAGTTCATCTGTGGGAGTTATAATGAAGATGGTTGACAATGGGTAAGGTAAAAGGCATTAGACTATCAGCCAGGTGCTAGACAGTTGCATAGTTGCATATCCAAGAGTTATTTAGGTGGGAACTGTGCTGTTTTTTTTGAAGGTAGTTTTGTTAGTTTGAACCCTGATTTCAAGTGGTAAAGAGTTCCAAGTCTTGACAATGTTACTAGAAGAAAGGGAGTCACCAGAACTGTAGTGGCTTTTGGAGATTCCAATTAGAGCCTTGTTAGTGGATCTTAGTTCTCTGTTATTGGAGTAGAGAGAGATCAGGTCTTGTAAGGAAGGAGTTTTATCAGGTTGGTACAATATTTGGAGAGCTAGAATAAGTTGGTTTAGAGCTAAGGTGTTCGGGAGTTCCAGCCAGGAAAGTTGTTTCAGGGCTTGACAGTGGTGGGTATGGTAGGAGGAGTTTGTGGTGAATTTTTTTATTTTGTTGTAGCATGCAGATAGTTTGTTTAAATGCGTTTTTTTAGATTAACTAGAACTGAAGAGGCATACAGTAGAGTTGAGAGAAGAGGGGTGTGAGGTAGAATGACTTTACTGTTATTATTTATGATGTTTTTTCATCTGTAAAGAGTACCTAGTTTTTTGTGCAGTTTGCTTAACGTTTGAGCTATTTGTTTATCAAATTTCGTATTGTGTTCAATGATGACTCCTAGTAATTTGGTATGTGTGACAGGGGAGATTGTGGTATTATCCAATGCAAATATAATGAATGGAGGAATTGGTAATGTAGCTTTGGCGGGATGGAAGAGCATAAGTTAGGTCTTTTTATGATTTTGTAATAACTGGGAGTTTGATAGCCAGGTTTCGATGGATGTAAAGGCCTCTTGGGTCTTGTTTTGTAGTTGCTGGAGGGTGAGGTCAGAGCAGATTAAGGTGGAGTCATCAGCATATTGAACCAGGTTTGCTAGAGGGGTGGCTTTATCAAGGTTATTTCTGAATATACTGACAAGTAGAGGTCCTAGAACTGATACTTGGGGTACTCCTAGTTTCACAGGAAGAAGTGGAGAAAGGGAGTCCTTCCACTGAACAGCTTGCTGGCAATGGGAGAGGTAGTCTTGAAACCATAATAGTATGGGGGTAGTTAGTTTTAATTCAGAGAGTGCTGTTAGTAGTTTTGTATGGGAGACAGTATAAAATGCTTTTGATAGGTCAAGGAATACTGCAGAAACTAGTTGGCCATTGTTGCTTTGTGTGTTTACTAGGTTACTAAATTGGATGAGCGCAGTGGTAGTACTATGGTTGGTGCAGAATCCGTGTTGAGATTCAACAAGAAGGTTGTTGGAGAAGACATGTTAGGACCTGGGTGTGGATACATTTCTCAAGTATTTTTGCCAGTGGGGATATTATAGCTATAGGGCAATAGTTAGTTAGGTCACTGGAAGTGCCAGCTTTATGAATTGATATAATGTGGTAGATTTTCCAGAGAAGTGACACCTTTTGTTCAGAGATTGATCTGTTAATGATTACTGAGATTGTGTAGGAAATGGCTTTGGCAGCTATTTGAATGAATTTGTCAGGTAGTTATATGCGGCTATGGTGGTGGGTTTAAGTTTGGTTAGGTGTCTGTAGGTGGTATTAGTTGGCACTGATATAAGGGTGAAGGAGTTGGATTATTTGATGGGTAATGTAGTATAGTGGGGGTTGAGGAGGGTGGGTCTGTTGACAGTTTTGGTATTGAGTTAGTAAAGAACTCATTGAACTGTGTACCTGTGTTTATGGAGGTGGTATCTATGTTTGGATGAGGATTTGCCTGGTTGGAGAATATTGTTTATAGTGGTCCAGAACTTTTGTGGGTTGGTATTGTGCTTAGATTGAATTTCATTATAGTATTTATGTTTGTCTGTTCTGTTCTAGTCAGGAAATGACTGCAGTAGAAGCATTTCTATTTCAGTGTGTAATATAATGCTGTGACTACTTCATAAATGTATCAGTGTTTAAAAAAATAACAAGGAAATACATGAGATATCAGGATTTTACTGAAGAAATTTTGTAATAAAATTTAACTTATCTGATGTAAGGAAAACTGAAAATAAGGCCAATTCCTTTTAGATGCAGTAAATACTGTCTACTTTATGTGTAACAACTTTACTTTTAGAAAATGTTTAGCAGACTTATAATTATCAATAGAAAGTGCTCAGAAAGTATCGCATTTTGAAGTAGTAGCAGCATGATAATACACACTGAAGTAGAACAGACTTGAGTAGTGCTAAGGAGCCATATGTTAACAGTACATTATATATAATGCATTTTGCCATGAACTAGCATTGTAAATCCCTGACAGGTTGACTCACAGGTAGTCACAATGATCCTAGTCACATTTTAGTATGGTAGCAACATTTCTATTTCATCATAGGCCATGTCGTAAAAAATGAACTCATCCTGGTTTCACATTCACTGGGATTCAGAAAGTCTTACCTCAAGTGGGAAGCCTTACCACAGGCATTATGTCATTTTTGGACAGCATTTGAGGTTCATAATACAGCCTACCCTTAAGGTTTTCCACTAGTGAAGGGAAGGCTATTCCACTTTCCAAGTCACTTGCTGATGAGACAAAATATCTTAAGCTAATTAACCAACTGCTGCCCTGCAGAAATGTCAGCAGCTCCTGAATTATGCTGCTGAGTGATCCAGAGAATTTCCCACCTGCCTAATGTATATGACTGGATGAAAAAGTTAATACTGTCAAAAGACTGCAGTCACAGACTTACTGCTACAGAAGTAGTTGTGGTGCAGGTAAGTTCAGCAAACATGTTTAGGGTCATGAATAACGCAAGATGAATGTGTGTGTGTGTATGTGTGTGTGTGTGTGTGTGTGTGTGTGTGTGTGTGTGTGTGTGTGTGTGTGTGTGTGTGTTGTGTGTGTGTGTGTGTGTGTGTGTGAGTATAGGAGGTGCCTTTGTCAGTGCAATACATTCATCCCCTGGGAAAACAGAACTACTGATGGAAAATTCAGAGATACACTAAAGAGACAATAAAGATGTATTTCTCATAGTGGCCATATCTGTCTCTGAACTGCAGTTTTTTCACCATCACCTAAATTAACCTACATGAAGTAGGCAATTTAAGTGGCTGATGAGGATCTTTCTGAATCTCAGGGATTGTGCTTTATTTTCCATCCTTTCCAACTATATACAGCCACAGCCTATGCTGAATCAATAAACTGTGATAATAAATATTGAATCTGTGTTCGCAGTACTTTGCAAAAGATGCATGTAACTGGATGAAGGAACACAGCCTAATGTGTCACAAGTAGTGACTTTTAATTCCACTGCGGTGGTGGTGCTGCAGTAGTGTTGTTGCCTCACAGTAAGACGTTGTTGTGTTCGATTCTCAGCTAGAGCGTCTTCTGTGTGGAGACATGCATGAATGGGTGTACCTTCGTTGAAGGTTGTGTGTCAGGGCTAGCAACTCAGCACATAAAAATCTACTGCCAATCATTAGCGGACCAGAGTTCTGCCGTGGCGACCCCTAACCAGGAAAAGCCGAAAAACACAACAACATCATGCAGTAGTAAGGGCAGCACCCTTCTAACTCAAAAAGCATGATAACCGTTCAAATGTCAAAAACTGGCGTATCTGCTTTGTTTTCTTTTTAATGTCTATATGTGCAATTTTGCAGGCTAAGTTTTCTATTTAAATACTATATACTTATTTTCTACTTTATGTCACCTAGTATACAACAGACAATGACTGTTGTACAGGTATATAGTTCCCCTTCACACTAATATTACTGAGTATTAGTTTCCGCCCAGCATGCTGTTTTTGAAGGTGACTCTTAACAGACAAATTTAGAGTATACATTTTTATTATTGAAGAATAGAATAAGATACAGAAAGCAAAATAATTTGCAACATGCCATATGGCATTTACCTTTAGATCTTGGAGTATCGTTGTGTTCTTTATAGCACTTGAGTTTTTTTGCTTTTCGGTGACGCTAGATAGTAGCTGTTACACTGCACTTAAAATTTACATGAGCAGCCATCTGCATTGTTTTCCATGTAAATGGGAGTTCCTGTCTTAGTATATTCTTGGGTAATGCACTGTACATGCTGCTCCTTAAGACAGACAGAAAGACAAATATGTGTTACTTGCCGAGTACTTTCTGCTGATAATTTGTTTGTTAAATATGTTCTATAAGTTTAGTTCTTAGACAGGTTTTGAATTAATATTTACATGTTTGCGAGGGGATAAATACCTACCTTTATCCCAATTCTCCCATTTTACTCAAAGAAAATATTTGTTGGCATCGACTTATAAGTTGAACATTCCTTGCTAACAACATAAACAATTACACACAAATAATATTACTTGCTGTCACATCTGCAAATGGTTCTGATCTATGGTTCTGAGCTTAGTAGTGGTTTTGAGAGATCCGTAGACAGAAAAGGCACAGCGTGATATGAGAAGCAGAACAATATTTACTTAAAAAGGACATGGTGTCTGAATTATGTCCAGCAATAAAGTTACAGCAGAAATTCATAATGCTACCACAGGTGTGAGTTTGCAAAGGTACCACTTTTTGTTTGTCTGAGTCCTTAACTTGAAAATTGCAAACACTGATTCTGTTTGATGTAACTTTTTCACAAGTACATAGCAGTACATAGTATAGTGTGCAGAGGATTGCCATTGTAAGATGAGGTGGACTTGCTTATGAGAAAATATAAGAAGAGAAACCAACAAAAGAAGGAATGAAAAATGGAACTTGATGAATTCTGTATAAATATAATGCTAATTCTAAATGAACTACCCATTCATGTGCTAAAATGATTGGCCAAAAAACTTAATTACTCCCTAATTTTTACAGTCTGACACTGGCAACCAGAGCAGCACTTGTGTACTTGAACGCTGAAATAGTCCTTTTCTTACTCAAGAGTTAGCCTGGGAATTTTACGTCTGTTATTCATTGTTTTATCCCAGGAGAAATAATAAAAAAAAAAAAAAAAAAAAAAAAATGTGCCAATGTTTTTTTTTTCATTCTTTTTGTCAGTGTTAGTGGCATTTATATTTGCTTGTTTCGCTTATTTTTAGTAGACCCAAATATATATATATATATATATATATATATATATATATATATATATATATATATATATATACATATATATATATGGATGTACTTTAAAACACTAAATTACCATAATGTCAAGTTGCAGAACAGTGAGATGAAAATCATGAAACTTTACATTACTAAACATTCACATCATTGTAAGTTTTAACTGCATATGTAAACACTTGACCAACATGAAATAAAAAAAAGTGACCATAGTACCTCTTTAATCACCACCTCATCCTTGTAAAGCAGTTTAATATAGGGATGTAAGGGAGGACAGTATTAATCCTTAAGAAAATTTTGCCAAATCAAAATGCAGAAACTACAGATATTTTATTTAACCAGTTCTTATTAGGATTACTTGATACTAATTATTTGTTGAAAGTTTAGATATGATGCCAAGGCTGCAGTATACTGCATATCTATGACCACACTATTCTGCAGTTTGAACTTTGCAGGCTATCTTGGTCCATAGGTATCAATACTGAATTTAACATTGAAAATATGGAATAATCCAGTTGGCATGTACAGTAAGGAATATCCATATGCCATCAATGATTGCCTTATTGATCTTGTAGATTACTTTAACCATCTGGCTGGGCTGCTTTGAGCTGCACAACAGATCTACTGCTACCTACTGATTGCAACCTGTGTTACCGGATTTGACTTAAAACCAGATCCTACAAGACCACATAAGTGATTACTTATATTCTGTTTCCTATTTAGTGCTAGTGTTGTTGACTGTGATACTGCTTACTGTGCCAGAGTTTTCTGTTTTATTTTTAATACTTAAAGCTAGCTTATTTTGTGAGAAAAGGTAAAATTGATGACATTGTGGATATCTAATCATGCCAAGCTTAGAAATTAGTGGTTTTCTGATTGATGAGTCATACAGCTCTGCTTGGCCCTCTAACGGAATCCATTGTGTTGAGCTTCTCTGAGCTGTGCTACAGTGTTAGCATAGTCACTGAGTTTGACCTACATTGCCACATTTGACTTAAAACCATTTACTACAAGATCAGGGAAGTGATAATATCAGTTTCTGCTTCCATCCAGAGTTACTGTATTGCTGAATTTTGCCGACTGTGGTACTGCTTTAAATTTGCTTACTGAGCCTGTATTTCCTGCTCTATTTGGAATACTGAAAACTAGTTTATCTTTTATGTATGCTAGTCTTCTTGCCATCTAGTCAAGCAAGCAATCATAGAAACAAATAGTTCACTGATAACTTTATTCTGTAGCTACTATATTGCTCTGTTTTTTACATCACTGAGCTTCATTTAGGCAGGCTGCTCTGAGCTGCATACTGCTACTGCTGCCTACTGATTTCACCTTCACTATTCAATTTGACCTGGAACCAGTCCTTACAAGATCAAGGAAGTGATTATTTCAATTTCATTTATAATCTAGCACTACAGTACTGATGAAATTTGTTATTTGTGATACTACTTACTGTGCCAGTGTTTTATATTGCATTTGGAACACTAAAACACTAAAAACTAGTCTATCTTGTGAGAGAAGATAGTTGTTGGTGTTCTTGATATGCAGTCATGGTTGGTATAGAATTAAGCGATTTTTCTGAACTGCTGTTAGCTTTTTTCTATAGCTATTATATTTCTCTACTGTACATGTCATTGTGCTCCATCTGGATGGGATCTCTGAGATGCACAATTTACAGTGATGGGACAGTGCACTCCACAGCTGTAAGATATTTGGCATTAAATTTGACTATAGTCTCTCTGGACCCTTAAGTATTTCCCTACATATTTAGTTTTGGTTCCCACTTATAGTTGCATGCTCACCCAACCTTTACCATAGCATAGCCAGGGGACTCCTTGCTGTGCCAAGCTCCACCTTCTCCCCCTTGTCATAGTATAGTAACACCCTCTTATTAATTTGGCTTGGCAGCAAAAAGTACAGGCTTGCTGCTACAGATCAGCCCAGGGTACAAAATATATACCTCTATAACCCTGATTTATTTAAATCCCTCTACTATGTGCATAGTTAACTTTATAAAAAAAAACATATCTTGATAGTATCTCACTATCAGGCAGGATAGTAGTCAGTCTTAAAATAGATAATGCTGTCTAGCTTTCTTTTTATATAAATGCTTGGCTGCTGTATAACAGTTTTCTCGAACCACATGACTTATGTGATCTGTTGCCACCTTGCTAGCACTAGGTACTCCATTATCAGTCCTCACACCTACCTCACATCAATATGCCACTCAGAAAAAAAAAAAAACTTCTGCTGAGGTACATAAGAAATTGCTCCCCTAGACCTCAAAAGTCTCTAAGACATAAGCTTCACATGCATGCTTATCAGTAGCACACAGATATAATATACCACCTTCACATATAGCATCATCCACCTTAAATATTGGGTGGGGGTGGTAACCAAAGAAGCACGCACATGCCATTAAGGCATTTTGGGGCTAGCTACTACATAAATGTCCTAGTAATAAGTGAAGCCATAAAGAGAAACATAGATGTATCAATAATCAAGCTGAGCAAAGAAAATGTGATAGTCAGCGGCGTCTCAAATGCCAGGATAAAATAGATTGCTACAGCACCAAAGTCTCTTCACCCTAGGTGTGTGTGTGTGTGTGTGTGTGTGTGTGTGTGTGTGTGTGTGTGTATATATATATATATATATATATATATATACACACACACACATATATATATATATATATATATATATACATATATATCATGGTTATTGTTCACATGTGTGTGAATGACTTCAGGCTTACATCCTTAAATCATATGCAGTGAAACATGGTGGAACTCTTCAAATATGATCTGAGGCTGGTATACAACTAGTTTGGGACAGCAGCCTACCTTCACCATGTATTTTGCCACAATGTAAATTAAAGATAATTGCCTTTAGCAATTGGCTTAGTTATTGGTGCCATTACAAGATGTTCCAATATGTGTCAGCCTGGAAGGATGTGACTGACAGAATCTGCATAGCTAGGGATATTTTGCAGATTTCTCTTCAGGACTTTTATAAATTGACCAAAACCTTCTCCACTACATAGTGCCTTTTTATTCGGTGTCAGTTTGCTCTAAAAACAATACTGCTCAATGCTAGATGCCTCAGTAATAAAGTGCCCATCCTTAAAAACCCTTCTGACCCTAGAAATATCTGTATCACCACAGAAAATGGTTCCAGTGTGGTAGTAACACAAACTCACTTACTGGTTTCAATGCCTGCCATTTGCTCAGACCATCTTCTGATGGTGTCTTTGTTACCAGTGCTGGTGTGTCCATATTTCCACATAATTCAAATGCATGTTTAATTATGGCAAGATAATGAAGTCACCTCAGACTCCTCCACATCCTTGTAATTATAATTAAGATTCCTAACCATACCCTAGCCAACAACAGAACCATTTCGATGACATCCACAATCTACCAGGAATAGGTTCATAGGTTCATAGGTTAGGTTCATAGGTTCATACTAGGCTATCTGCCCTAGGGCATTTATAAGCCTAGCCAGAGTGTGTTTGGCTTTCGCCACCCATTTTAAATTAATTTTGCTATGCCTTTTTTTGAGGTTAGTATACTGTGCCTCTGTCTAACAGTGACACAGAAGTGATAGCCGGGGTAAACCTACGATCTCCCATCCACTCATCAAGATTCCTCTTGAAGAGAGTCAATGTGGGACTCTGCCTAACCTGGACTGGGATTTTATTCCAGAGTGAAGGGAGCCTCTGGGTTATGAATCTGTCCCTCCAGCATGTCCTATTTATTTCAGTGCTGAGGTTCAAGTCTCTCGAGCGTAGCTCGATGGGATTTGGATTTTCTGAGGTGCAGCATGTCCATTAATTCTGGGTTGGACATGGCTTTATACGTCAGGCACAGATCGCCTCTGAGCAGGCGGTATGCCACTGAGTAGAGCTGGAGTTTCTTTAACTGGGCAGCATATGGCATCTGTTTGAGCCCTTTGATCCTCTTGGTGAGGTACTTTTGGGGTCTTTCCAGTTGCTGCAGGTGTCTGGTAAGGTACATCCCAAAAGGGGCATTGTACTCAATTATGGGCCTGATGAGGGATGAGTAAAGAGGTACGATGACCTCCCCTGATCTAGATGTGAATCCCTTCATGATTAGGTGGGCTATATAAAATGTTTTTCTAACCACTTTGGCCACGTGGT
This sequence comes from Protopterus annectens, assembly GCF_019279795.1. Taxonomy (NCBI): domain Eukaryota; kingdom Metazoa; phylum Chordata; order Ceratodontiformes; family Protopteridae; genus Protopterus; species Protopterus annectens. Next base: position 462,518,202 of record NC_056728.1, on the reverse strand, counting down.
TGTCAAATGAGAGATTGCTATCAACTTGGGTCCCCAGGTCCCTAACGACTTCTTCTGTACTTAATGGATTACCACCTATGTGGTAATTTGTGGGCACTTTGTTTTAGCCAAAGGGGATGACTATACACTTTTGGCATTTAGCTTGAGGCCATGGCTCTGGCACCAGTTGTCTGTTTCTATGAGGCCCTTTTGGAGGATGCTTGTGTCGGCTGGAGAGTTGATTATGGCGCCCAGTTTGCAGTCATCTGCGAACTTGGTCAGCCACAGTCCTTCCGTGTTGGCCTGTACCGAGAAATATATACCGAACAAGAGAGGTCCCAGGACTGAGCCTTGTGGGACGCCACTTGTAACTGGTTTGGAGTCTGACATGGCTCCAGCAATTCTAACCATGTGGGTTCTGTCCTTGAGCCAGTTTGCAACCCATCTAGTGACATAGGGGTTTATATTTAAGCTGGTGAGCTTGTCTATAATGCCCGAGTGGGGTATTGTATCGAAGGCTTTTGCGAGGTCCAGGTAGGCTGTGTGGACCACCTTCCCTCGTCAATGGCCTTGGTGACTGTTTCAAAGAAATCGACCAGGTTTAAGAGGCAGGATCTGCCCTTAACAAAGCCAAACTGGGTAGGATCCAGTGTCTGTAGGTCCCCAATATCTTTATTTATGAGGTCCATGATGATCCTTTCCATAGCTTTGCAGACCAAGCTAGTCAGGCTTATGGGGCGATAGTTTCCAGGATCCGTTGAGGCACCACCTTTGTGGAGAGGGACCACTGTTGCTGTACGCCACTCTTTGGGTACATATCCTGTAGTAAGGCTAAGATTGAACAGTAGTTTTATGTTTGGGTTTAGCTCTTCTTGGAGTTCATGTAGGACGCAGCCCGGGACACCATCTGGTCCCATTGATGCTGTGTTTTTTGCTTTGGAGAGGGCGGCTCTTACCTGAGCATCTGAGATGTCAGGGGGGCAGCACTCTGTTGGGATAGATATTTGCCCTTTTGGTGGGGAGAAGGGGGAGAAGTTTGCACTGAACCTGTCAGCTAGGATGTTGGCAATGTCTGTGGGCTCGGTGTATTTTTTGTCATTTTGGACTAATTCTGAGCATCCACCCAGGTTCCTAACATAACTAAAGAAAGCCTTGTGATTATCCTTAGTGTCCTGTGCAATTTGTCTCTCGAAGCTGGCCTTAGACGATTTTATGAGTGCCCGTAGTTTTTTGCTAATACTGATCAGAGATGCCTTCCCTTTTTGGGATTTTGCTCTATCATGTAGTAGCTTCCTCCTTCTATTGTATAGTTTGTTTATGGCTGGGGTCCACCAGACAGATCGTCTGCCTTTGGAGGATTGGGTCTTGGTTTTATTTGGGATTGCATGATCCATGCATTCCTGAAGGTGTTCATAGAATGCGTTTATAAAGGATTCTGCGGTCTGGGCCGTATTTTCCACAGGCCCGGGGGCTTTGAAGGATTTCGCCTCGGTTTTGAGGCGTGTGAAATTTGCTTTAGAGAAGTTTTTCACTGTGGTTTTTTGGGCAGGGGGTGGGGTCGGGATGTGAATATCCAGTGAGATTAGTTTATGGTCTGATATTACCAGTGAGGGATACACTTCTGGTCTGGAGCATAGTGTCCCCATGTTGGTGATGATCAGGTCCAGTATGTTTTCCCCTCTTGTGGGAGTGGTAACAAGTTGTTCCATAGCATTTGAGTTTATAAATTCTAGGAACCTTTGGGCTAGGGTGTTGGAGCTAGAGTAATGCTCCCAGTCTATGTTTGGGTAGTTGAAGTCACCCAATATAATGGTGTTTGGAGAGACCTTCATATTTTCTAGTATTTTCAGGAAGGCCAAGTGAGGTTCCTGTGTTTGGGAGGGTGGTCTGTAGCAGGCTATAAACTGGAAGGCAGTTTTACCCACAGTTATTTGCACATGGATAGTCTCTGATGCTTCGTGCTGTGCCACCAACCTGGAGGTGTGGGTATCTTTGACGAATATTGATACTCCCCCTCCTTTTGTGGTTCGGTCCAAGTTTTGGGGCCGAAAAGCATGGTATGAGGTATAACCTGGTAGTGCTGGGGTGCTTTCGGGAGCCTTGAACCAGGTTTCTGTTACTGCACAGATATCGATGTTCTCCATGCTAAGGAGAGTTTCGAGTGCGTGCATCTTGAGGTTTAGACTTCTGGCGTTGAGTAGCATTACTCTTAGTTTCTTATCCCTTGTGATACCTATGGAGGTGGGTTTGTCTTTTGAGCCTTGCCTAAAAAAGGCACTATGGGGGTAGCAAGAGCCTTTGCCAATATCCGAAAGCCCAGGGGTGACAGGTGCAAGCCGTCCTTAGCGAAGCATCGTGGCTTGTCGGCCATGTCATCCCAGGCTGACAGGCATTGGATCCCCTTTGAATGACACCAACACTTAAGCCAATTGTTGAAATTGATCATCTTGTCTTCATATTGTGGCATCATTCTTGGTGAGGGTAAGATGCTACTCAAGGTCAGGGTCATACCGGCCTGGGCTACATGCTCAGAGAGCTCCTCTATGTCTCTTTTCATGTAGTCCAGGGAGGTACGTCTCAGGTCATTCACACCAGCATGGACAATGACTAAGTCATATTTGTACTTGCCTTGGAGTGACCTGAGTGCTTGTGTTATGTGGCGGATCCTAGCGCCCGACAGGCAGCTCACCGTGACCTTCTCCTTGTTCAGCCTGGTGAGCGGACGTCAGTGTGCCTGACGATAGAGTCACCTATTACAAGTGTATCAGGTGTGTTGTTTAGACTTAAGGGCTGTGACTGTTCGCACACTGGCTTTGTGAGTTATGTGTTGCACGTGTTTTGTTTTGGGGTAGCGGTTGCTTGGGTGTCTGCTTTGGAGGTCTCTGCTGCTTAGGCAGATTTTTATTTAGAGCCTCCGAGTATGTTTTTGTGTGTTTATGTGTTTGGTTTGTTGTCATGGTAGGTCTATGTGAGACTGGAATTGTAGTGAGTGTGGTTTCCTTCTCCTCCTGACTGGTTATGCCAGTACTGAGTTGAGAGAGCTTAGCCTCCAGTTTGGCTATATGGTTGCATCTCTCACATGTGTTGGAATTTGTTGGGAGGAGGAGAGGGTTGTCTGTGTACATGAGGCAGTTGTAACATTGCCTCAAGATTCCCAGATTCACCTGCTGGACCGGAGAGGAGATTGACAACTGACCTTTGGACATGCTAGAATAGTATTGGGAATTCCTTTATAATTGAAAAAAGGGCCAATGGGGAACAAGGTACTCAAGGGGAGTTTGTGAGGGTGTAGTGCTTTTAATTTTTAGAGCTGACTTATATAATTGCTTTAGTGAGCAAGTGCCAGGTAACTTAAATGCAATGTATTACAGGTAACTTAAATGCAAAAATGACAAACAGTAACTTTCTTTCAAGTGAAACAAGGAAATAAGTACAGTAAGCAATGCAGATATCACTAGGGATCCACAGAAGTGCTAAAAGGCCGCGTTTTAGGTGGAATTAGCGTTTCAGGAAATAAACAAACAACAAGCATACAAATAAAGCTAGATTCAGCAGGCCTGGATCTAGTCTATGCTACAGCAAACAAGGTGTACCAATTTCAGTAAGAAACAGTTAGAATATGCAGGCACTATAAGCCTTTAACCAGAAATTCCCTGCTCAGAAGGGCAGAGTCCAGCCTCTCCTCCCACAAGAGTGCAGACCGCAATCCTTCTTAACGTAAAATAACTGGCCTGAAGCCCAAGTGCTTAAACCAGAACTAATACACTTTTAGAATAACAGACACTGAGCTCTCAATCAGCAGTTCCTAACTTAGAAGGATGTAAGCTACCTGTCCTGCCACCACAGTGCAGGCCACAAACCTTCCTAATGTAAAACAACTGGTCTGAAGCCCAAGTGCTTAATCCAAAAGACTTAGAAATGATAGCTACACTTTAATCAAGTTACTACCAGCAGTAATAAATACAACTGAATACTTTAAAGAATGCCTGGATTAGTGCTCAAGTTATACAAACAAAGCTAGATTCAGCAGGTCTGGATCTAGTCTATGCTACAGCAAATGAGGTGTTAGTCCCTCATCATAACCAAATGTTATCATTCTTCAATATTTCAACTGCCCATCCATAAACTGGGGGACCTGCACTACTATCAATGAATGTGCACAATGCTTCATAGATTTCATCAAAGCAGACTCTCCAAACCAGACATTTTACTTCTCTACCAGGGACTGAAATCTACTGGGCCTAATCTTCGCAAGTAACAACTTCATTATGATCTATGCCTGTAATTACCACACACTAGTCAGATCTGACCATCATTAAGTGATTTTCATAATCATGACCAGAATAAAATTATTATATTTATGGATTTCTCAAACTCAGACTTTCTACAACTAATTGAAGTTCAAAGACTCTCTCCCCAACACAGCTGAATTTCCAGTGAGTTTCAATTTGTACCTCAGTGCCATATTATGATATCAGTCCCAATCTGACACAAACACAGTGCCATGTTTAGGAACAGATCCTTATGGTGGAGTCCTGGTATAAACAACCTGCATAACAAATGTAACAACTCACCTGTAGGAGTAAACTGAACCCCCATGCTCAAAAAGTGAACTTAAGAGGTTAAACGTAGAAGTTAGGAACAAAATCAAATCAGCCAAAGCTAAGCATGAACTGAAAATTACCACCTCTGTCAATAGCAGCCATAAGTCCTTTTTCATCTCTGTTAGAAACTTTAGAAATGTTGCCTATACTGCACTGAGTTGGCACATAGCAGTAACATTCACTCATCTCCTGAAGACATAGCCAACTTACAGGCAGATAACTTTAGCACAAACACCCCCCATATCCCCCCAGTTTCTACCACATTACATAATTTCTGTACCCCAAAGATCATCTCTGAGCAAGTCCTAAATGCACTTTCTGAGTTATGTGGCAATTATAAGCATAAAGCATATTGGGGTATGTGTATCTTCCTCTGTTCTTTTATCACATCTAGATTTTTATAGCAAAATAACAACCTTGATAACATTCATGCATCCCATAAGGACATGACCAACATACTAGCAGATAAATTTATCTCAAACTTTTACACCTCATCTCCTCATCTTCTCCTGAGGAATATATCTGCACCATCCAAAAATCTGTGGGTCTTGATAATGTGCTAATGTGCTTCCTTGCTACTATGAAGCACTATCCCACCAACACACTCCTGAATCTGTTCAGACTCAGACTCTCAACTGATTTCATGTCAGAAACATGGTGAACAGCCATAGGCTCTCCCCTCCACAATGACAGCCCCACTACTCTTCTTGGCACCTATAGATGGCAAGCCTTACCAGCCTTAACTGTAACATAACAAAATACATAATTATGGAACTTATAAGCAAATATATTGGCAGATTCCAAACACTTCATCCAAACCACAACCCCTTCATCCAAAACCATTTAAATCTGTGAAAGGAAAATCTTGCCTCCTTAACCTATTAGCTGTTACAGAAGCTCTGGATGAAGATTAATTGATACACATTGCTTACTTTGGCCTGGTCAAGGCCTTCAATACCATTCAGCACTCTAGCATGACAAACAAACCAATCTAACTAAATGTAAACCCTTGCATTACCTACTAAATTGCAATCAATTAGGATTGGGAGCACACTGCCCTATAAAAGGCACATTACTAGTGTGGTCTTCCAGGGCTCAGTACTAGATCCATTCCTATTTGGTATCTACTTTTCTGAGTTTGACTAACCAAGTTTGCAAATGATTGTAAACTTAGAGCTAATATCGTCTCACTAGAGCACTTCCAGAAATTGCAAGAGGGACTAACATACACAAACCAGTGCTGCCAGAATCATGGTATAAAGTTAAACTGTGCACTATTGCATCATTTCAAAACCATGAATACCCATACACCTGGCATGTAAATGACACATGCTTCAGAATCCACACACACTTATTCAATACCTGGTCATTGTTTTAGGCAATGAACTTTACTTCCATTACCATAGGTCTAATATTGCTAGAAAATCCTTCTATCTAGTCTAGCTGATTGCCAAAAGTATATTTCCATGTCCTAGGATGTTATTATCCCTCTCTATTCTTCCCTTATTGGGCCCATACTATAATATTTTGTTCCCTTTGGTAAGTGGATGTACAAACACATGATCCATCTTGAGAGATGCCAATGTTTCCTCACTAAGAATAACGGAGACCTGAGTTCCATGAACTATACAGTACACCATAAATCTCTTTCTCCCTTTTCCATGTCATATAGACTACTACTTTTGGGGTCTATTTTAATTTATCAAATGTCCAAATTCATGAAACTCATATGATTGACAACTCAGTTAATCAATAAACTAAAATATATTCAAACAACACCTGCAAACAACATAAATAATGTCTTTGCAGGGGAGCAAGCCCATCTCCACCCCCACACCCCCTGCCAATTATTATACCAACTCTGACATCCTACAGTGGGAAAAGGGTAAGTTCCTTGATCCCTACGGTACTGCGATCTCAGTCAGAACAGTTGGAGGAACCAAATTATAGACCATATGGTCTCAACCATATGGATTTTAACAATTTGGACATTTGATAAAGTAAAATCAGCCCTGCTCTTGACCTCTGCATAGCTGTAAGGCCTCAAATGACACATTTTTGCATGATTTTCCATGTGTTCTCCAAATCATAAACACCATGAACACCTGAAGAAGAGATCTTAACTTTGATCGGAACATAAACAGAATCTGACTGCAGGTAGCTACATCTCCCAAAGAATTCCACTCAATGGGAACAAACTTCCCTGTCAAATTAAACCAAGTAGCTCTCTAATTCTTTTCAACCACAGCCAAGCACATGAATGGGTATGAACAAATATGTTTAATTAACAGTGCTGCTTATCATTTTGAAGATCAGAGAAGTATATTCCAAACAGAATAAGACTCAGTATAGACCTCTGGGTGACCCTACTGGCTACCTTAGCATTATTGGAAGGGGCACCTGCCACACAAACTAACTTGCAATTCATATTATCATATAAGGATTCATCTTTAAGAATGATAATTTCCTTCCAGTTTTGGCATGAGGTATGATATGGAATGCTTTGTCCAGATCAACATAAGCTGTAGGAACATGACCAATATCAACAACATGGGAAACCCTCTCAAAGAAATCAACAAGGTTTAACAGAAATAATTTCCTCTTGATGAAGTCAAATTGTTAGGGTCAAGCTTAGTGTGATTTTTAATACCATAATTAATGAGACCAACTATGATACAGTCTATAACTTTATAGATCTGATTCATAAGGCTGATTGGCCTGTAATTCTCAGGGTTAGTGGTACAACTGTATTTCTGGAGGAGGATCACCACAGCAGTGTGCCAAGATTAAGGAACACAGTCTGCAGCTAGGCTTTTGTTAAACAATTTAAAGAGTGGTTTGGCAAGAGCCTGTTTGGTGGTGTTTAATAATCACCCTAATATGACGTCAGGACCAATGGAATAAGTGTTTCTGGTTTTAAATAACACATTAAGAGCATGTTCTTTATTAAAGCTATATGGGGTATGGGAATCTGGGATGAGTGAAGTGGGAATAGGTGTTTCATGTGTAAAGTTTGTGGAGAAATTGCTTGCTAATATATCTGCAACATCATTTGAGATGGAGTGGGAAGGTCCCATTTTACGAGGCATTCAGAGCAATGATGAGTGTTATTTCTTATTTTTCTAAAATAATAAAGAAGGATTTGTACTTATTTGTTTCAGAAGTTATTCTCCGTTCATGGGTTCCCTTACTGGTCCTTTTGGTGTTTCTTTTTTTCTTAGCAATAATTTTATACTACTCTCATTCTAAGGAGTACTTGCCCTAATGTACAGTTTAAGGATTTTCTCTCTTGTTAAAAAGTTTGCTTTTATCAAGTTCCCATTGTATTTGTCTCTATTTGGGACTGCTATTTCTATGAATTTGTCTAGGTCGACATACAACTCCTTAATGAAGCTGACTACTATGTCAGTTTCGGCATTAGTGATGCTGTGGGTAAATTTAGAGATTCCATCATATAGTTGTACAAGGTTTACCCTTTTGATATCCTTAAATACAAAAACATTGTTTATGGGGGAGGGGTGGTGAATACAAAAGGAAATGTCACAAACTTTTATTTGCCTTAAATGAGATGAAGTGACTAGGAAAGTGTAACGGATAGATGCAATATTAGTGCGGAGCAGATCCAGAATATTTTGGTCTCTAGTGAGCTTGCTATTTGGTTCAGTGAATTCTTAGGTTCATAGGTGTGTACTAGGTAATGGCCCTAGAGCCTTTACAAGCCTAGCCCATAGAAGTACCCTGGCATTGTGCCAACCAACATTAGTTCCCAGTGTCCCTATCAAGTAGAGCCACTGGAGTGATCCCCAGGGTAAACTTTCTATAAACCATCCACTCATCAAGATTTCTTTTGAAGAGGGATAGCGAGGTGCTGTACTTGACATGTATGGGAAGTCTATTCCAGAGCATGGGCAGTCTCTGGGTGAGGAACCTGTCCCTTCAGCATGTTCTGTTGATTGTGGTAATGAAGTTGAGGTCTCTGGAGTGTCTGGTATGGAGGGATTTGGATTTCTTTAGATGTAGCATTTCTAACAGAGCTGGGTCAGACATGGCTTTGTACGTCAAGCAGAGAGTGCCTCAAATTAGGCAATATGAGACAGAGAATAGCTGGAGTCTTTTGAGTCTGTCCATGTTGGACATGTGTTTAATGCCTAGGATCCTCTTCGTGGGTTACTTCTGTGGCCTCTCCAGCTGCTGCAGGTGTCTACTGAGGTACATGCCAAATGGGGCATTATATTCAATGATTGGTCTAATGAGGGACAAGTAGAGAGAGAAGATGACCCCTTTTTTCCTGGATGCAAAACCCTTGGTAATGAGATGTGCCACATAGAAGGACTTTCTGACCACAATGCCAATATGGTGGTTGAAGGAGAGGTTGCTGTCAACCTGCATCCCCAGATCTCTTATAATGTCTTCAGTGTTCAGTGGGCGCCCATCGATGTGTTAATTAGTGGCAACTGAGTTTTTACCAAAGGGGATGACGACGCATTTTTTAATGTTAAGCTTAAGGCCATGGTTTTGACACCAGTCATTGGTCTCAGTGAGGCCTTTCTGTAGGATGTCTGCATCACTTGGGGAGTTAATAATGGCTCCCTGCTTGCAGTTGTCTGCGAACTTGGTCAGTCAGAGTCTCTTTGTGTTGACCTGGACTTCTGAGAAGTAGATGCCGAACAGGAGAGGACCCAGGACTGATCCCTGTGGCACTCCACTCATGACTGGTCAGCAATCTGATTTGGGTCCGCTACTTTCACACTGTGTGTTCTATCTGTGAGCCAGTTTGCAACCTACAAAATGATATAGGGGTTGATGCCTAGTTTGGGGAGTTTAGCAATAATTCTTGAGTGAGGAATGGCATCAAAGGCCTTGGCCAGATTGAGGTAGGCTGTATGCACTGCCTTACCTTCATCCAAAGCCCTGGTCACTGACTCAAAGAAGTCAACCAGGTTGAGCAGGCATGATCTTCCTTTCACAAAGCCAAATTGCATGGGGTCTAGAGTTTGGAGATTTTCTATATCTTTGCTAATCAGGTCTATGATGATATGCTCCATAGCGTTACATATCAGACTCATCAGGCTAGTGGGGCGATAATTCCCAGGGTCTGTAGTCACTCCCCCTTTATGGAGAGGGATGACTGCAGCAGTGCATCATTTGGTATGGAAAAAGCCTGAGGTGAGGCTGTGACTGAACAGGGCACACAGATGTGGTGCCAGTTTGCTTTATAGTTCATGTAGAACACAGCCAGGGATATTATCAGGTCCCATGGAAGCTGTATTCTTGGCCTTGGACAATGCAGCTTTAACCTGTACTGCAGTAATGCTGGGTGCCTGGCATTCTTCCGGTATTGTGATTGGTCCTTTGGGGGAGGTAAAGTTGGCACTGAATCTGTCAGCCAGTATGTTGGCAATATCCGTTGGCTCAGTATAGGAAGTACCATTGTGCAGTAACTCAGAGCAAATATGGGTATTGCTGTGGAGGTTCTTGATATAAGTATAGAAGGCTTTGTGATTGGTTTTAGTATCTGCCACAATACTGCCTTCATAGCTGGCTTTGGAGGATTTGATGAGGGATCTCAACTTTTTGTTGAGGCTAATAAAGGAGTTTTTCCAGTCTTGGGACTTCACCTTTTTCTGCAACAGTTTCTTCCTTCTGTTGTAGAGTTCATTAATGGCAGAGGACCACCAGATTGGCTTCTTTTTTTTGGAGGAGAGCGTCTTGGTTCTTTTGGGTATGGCTAGTTCCATGCATTTATGTACATGTTCGTACAGTGCATTTGTGTATGATTTGGCAGTCATGCAGCTATTTTCCATTGGCATGGGTGCTGTGAAGTTAGCCACCTCTGCTTTTAGGAGTCCAAAGTCAGCTTTGGAGAAGTTTTTGAAGGTAGTTATCTTGGCAGAGGGTGTGGGTGAGATGTGGATTTCAATGGTGATTAGATTGTGGTCGGTTCTGACCAGGGAGGGATTGACTACTGGTGTAGAGCAATGGTCACCCATGTTAGTAATAACCAGGTCAAGGATGTTGCTTCTTCTAGTGGTGGTCAGAATGAGCTGGTCCAGGGGATTGGAACTGATGAATTCCAGGAAGCGCTGGGCCAGTGTATTGGTGCTTGAGTAGTTTTCTCAGTTGATGGAGGGGTAGTTGAAGTCTCCTCATATGAGAGTGTTGGGTTGGATCTTGACAGATTCCAGGGTGCTTAGGAATGTGGAGTGAAAGCCTTGAGACATGGTTGGGGACCTATAGCAGGCTATGACCTGGATCACCATCTTACCCAATGTTAGTTGTACCTGAAGTATCTTAGATGCGTTATGCTGGGCTACTAGTGTGTAGGTGTGCGTATCCTTTATGAATATGGAGACAACACTGCCTTTGGATCTTTGGGTGATATTTTGGGGCCGAAAGGTGTGGAATGAGTTATAGCCTGGTAGTGCAGGGGTGCTTTCTGCTGCTTTAAACCAGGTCTCTGTTACAGCACAAATATCGATGTTGTCCATTTTGGAGGAGTGCTTTGAGTGAGTGCATCTTGAGATTTAGACTTTTAGCATTGAGCAGCATGACCCTCAGGTTGCATTTATTTAAAGCTGTTACGGTGGTAATTTGGTCTTTGGAACACCACCTAAGAAAAGGCACTGTAGGGGTGGCAAGAGCCTTAGCCAGTACCCAGAAACCCAGGGGTGACAGATGCAGGCCATCTCTGGCAAAGCATCGAGGTCTGTCAGTCATGTCATCCCAAGCAGACAGATATTTGATCCCCTTAGAATGACACCAGAAACTTAGCCAATTTTTTTGTTTGTACTGCGGTATCATTCTTGGTGATGGTAGGATACTGCTCAGGGCTAGGGTCATACATGCCTGTGCCACATAATCCCAGAGCTTCACCATATCTCTTTTCATATAGTCCAGGGAGGTGCATCTCAGGTCATTCACACCCACATAGACAATGACAGAGTTATACTTGTACTTGTTGTGGAGTGACCTGAGTGCATGTGTTATGTCAGATTCTGTCACCTGTTAAACAGCTGACTATTACCTTCTCCTTATTCAACCTAGTGAGTGGGACATCTGTGTGTCTCACTATTGAGTCACCTATGATCAGTATATTGGGCAAGGTGTTTAGCCTTAGGGGCTTAGGTTGAGGGGCACACTGTGGAGGTGAACTATGTGTCCTGTCATTTGTGCTGTGTTGTGGTGCTCGAGTTCATTTCTGTCTTGGAGGTCTCTGCTGTTTGGGTAAGTTTCTATTGAGAGCCTCCACAAAGGTGGGTGTGTGGTTTGTGTTTTTATGTGAGAGCTGTGATGGTGGGTGTTCTGGAGGGCTATGTGTTCCATGTGGTGTGGTGCAGGTGATGACCTTCTCCTCTTGACCAGCTAGTTCAGTCTTGGCTGGAGAATGCATAGCTTCCAGTTTGGTGATATAAGTGCATCTTTCACAAGTCTGAGTATTGGGAGGTAAGAGGATAGGTTTGTCTGTGTACATGAGGCAGTTGCTACACTGCCTCAGAATACCCAAGTGCACCAGGTTATAGGAGAAAGCACAGAGAACTGCCCTTTAATCATGGCAGGGGGTGGTCGTAACTACTAAGTACTGGCGCTATTTCCGTGAAGAATGACTAGTGCTTATGGCACTTAGGTGTGCTACAACAATTACTACAAAAACCTGTTGAAGTGCAATGCAATTAAGCTATTTGAAGTGCAAGAGAGAGAGAGAACAAGCAAGATCTAAGGGAAAAAGTAAAGAGCAGACTTTCTGGCAACAGTCATAGTTTAACTCAGCTCAGAGCTGCTGCATGGAGCTTAAACAAGTGCAAACCTGTGCAAACATGGGGTTTTATTCCAGAAAGTTGAAAGAGATGGAAAAACTGCCCAAACGGCCAATAAACTACTGTTTCTGGGCCAGAAACCACTCCTCTTGTGGTAGATACATTACCTTGTACTTACCACTCCCACCGATAAGCTTGAAGGCTTCCCTCCAACACAGAAAGGCTTGGGCTAGACTAGTTACAGGAAAGGTGGGAAACAAGCTTAGAGCTTTTTTTTTTTTTTTTTACAGAAAAGCAGCTAAAACAGCAGCAAAAACAATTCAAATGCAGTTCATGCTTGCACACTTGAGTGTGTAGCAATATTAAAGCAAATACAGTTTAAATAAATACAATTAAATTAAAAAATGACTAAAAACAAGTGCAGAACACAGTAAATTAGGAAAAAATCAAAATGGAGGCACTTAGAGTATCTCTTTCCCCTTTCTGATGTTCTTGCAATCTGCAGGATGCCAAAACTGTATCTGCAGAGCTTAAACAAATGCAAACTGGAGTGAATGCGGGCTTTTAAATCAAAATGTTGGAAGGGATGGAAAAACTGCCTGAACAGCCAATAAACTACAATTTCTGGTCCAGAAACCACTCCTCTTGTGGTAGATAGGCTACCTAGTGCTTACCACTCCCACTGATAAGCTAGAAGGCTTCCCTCCAACACAGAAAGGCTTGGGGGGCTCAGAAGCTTACAAACAGTCTTGGATACAGCAAATCTGTATCTGGACTATAGTTACAGGAAAGGCAGGAAACAAGCGCAAACATGGGCTTTTAAACCAGTAGGTTGAAAGGGATGGAAGAACTGCCCAAACAGCCAATAAACTACAATTTCTGGACCAGAAACCGATCCTCTTGTGGTGGATAGGCTATCTAGTGCTTACCACTCCCACTGATAAGCTAAAGGTCTTCCCTCCAACACAAAAAGGCTTGGGGGGCTCAGAAGCTTACAAACAGTCCTGTATACATCAAATCTGTATCTGGACTTGACTAGCTACAGGAATGGCAGGAAACAAGTGCAAATGCGGGCTTTTAAACCAGAAAATTGAAAGGGATGGAAAAACTGCCCAAACACCAATAAACTACAATTTCTGGGCCAGAAGCCACTCCTCTTGTGGGAGACGGGCTACCTAGTACTTACCACTCCCACTAGTAAGCTAGAAGGCTTCCCTCCAACACAGAAATGCTTGGGGGGGGGCTCAGTAGCTTACAAACAGTCCTGAATACAGCAAGTCTGTATCTGGACTAGACTAGCTATAGGAAAGGTGGGAAACAAGCTTAGAACATTTTTGTTTGTTTGTTTTTACAGAAATGCAGCTAAAACAGCAGTAAAAACAATGCAGTGCAAGCTAGCACACTTGGCTGTGGAGCAATATTAAAGCAAATACAGTTTAAATAAATGCAATTAAATTAAAAAATAACTAAAAACAAGTTCAGAAAGCAGTAAATCTGGAAAAAGTTAAAACGGAGGCACTTTTAGAGAATCAGAAAGCAATAATCAGCAAATATATAAATAATTCAGTCAAGCAAAAATTAAGACAGTGCAGAACTCTGAACAGTTAAAAAGTGCCAAAAATATACTTATCAGCTCTATATTTCCAGATTGTTTGAGAAGCACATGCAGTCAGAACACAAGGAGATTCTAGCAATGGTATGCAGGACTTTATGGGGAGAAGGTTTTGTTAAGGGTTTGTCCACAAGAGTGTAGACCACAAGAACCTTCTTAAATGTAAAGTACATTGCCTGAAGCACAAGTGCTAAGATCAAAGCTTAAAATGCTTAGAATTTAATTAGGCTATTAACAAGCAGTATTAAATGCAGCAGAATAAAAGCACTTGAACACTTAAGAGCACACAGCAAAATAAGGTAATGAAGTATGAAGAAGACAATTACAGTAAAAGTAGATGTACAAAGTGTACATTTTTTTAAGTGGAGAGGGAGGAAACAGAAGTGTTCAAAGTCAAAGAAGCAAGGGGACAGTCCTGCCCAAATAATCTCACTGCACTATGTTGAGTGATCAAATAAGATTGGACTGGGAGGAGTGACCAAGATCAGATTTACAGCAGGGGCAGGCACATCCAAAGCCATCAAGTTTAAGACTACAAGAACACTTGGGATGGAGAGAAAAAAAAACAGTGCAGACAACAACAAAGGACATAAACAATACAGCAAATATATAAATAATAAAGCAAATATATAAATACAGCACAGTGCAAACTGAGTTGCAAAAAGTGTACTTATCAATTTGGAATATCAGATGGGAAAATATTCCAACTCTGCTCACAGTCAGGAGAATTTAGCTCTCTGCTATATCAGCTCTGCACAAATTCACAGAAATGCAGTTTGTAATGGAAGTACAGCACAGAAAATACACCTCAGGCAATGACTAACAGTTAAGATGGGCTGGCTCAACAACCCCCACCTGAAACTAGCTTCTGAGCTACCCTGAGAAACAAAGTGCAGACAACAAAGGACATGAACAATACAGCAAATATATAAATAACAAAGCAAATATATAAATACAGCGCAGTGTAAACTGAGTTGCAAGAAGTATACTTATCAGTTTGGAATATCAGATGGGAAAAGATTCCAACTCTGCTCATAGTCAGGAGAATTTAGCTCTCTTCTATATTAGCTCTGCACAAATTCATAGAAATGCTGTTCACCAAATCCAGAAATCTCTGGGAAAACCCTACATTAGAAGAGTGATGATATGAGGTAGTGCCATTTGTACCAGGGAGAGTAGGGCAGTACATCTGTAACATATGCCAACATAGTTAGCTGGAGTTTTGGAAATAATTTTAAGTCATTTGACTATCACACTGATTTGTACAGATGCCTGTGTTAAAAATGTATTTGTAAAGTTGCTTGTGTTAAAAATGCATCAACATTGGGTCCTGTTGGACAGAAAACAGATATACATGTATGTCAGACAGTATTATTATAACTGATTAAATATATATTTTAACAGAAAATTCTGGAAGGGAAGAGATTAATCTCAGTCCAGCTAATTTTGAAAAATAGGTTAAAAATTAAATGGGTTTGTTTAGGCCATAAATATTTTATCTTTCAGGTCTGATTGCAGGCAGAGACAAAGACTAGGAAATTTACTGTATTATCCTTAGGGGTGAACTAATCGCTACAGGAAGGGTGGAAGTTTTCGAAATTGTTTTATAGCTTTCAGATGCTGCAGCAGATCTTAGCAAAGCTCTAGGTATGGACTGTACCAGAGTCAGGTGACCAGATGTGATGTCATTCTATAACCAGCACTGAAATGATTCTTTAGATATTAGTGAGAGATCTTATGGAACTCTTGCAGCAGCCCTTTTTTTTTTGGAACATGACAGGAAAGATCTCTCACAGATATGTCACACAACCACACACCTCATCTTGCCTTGCTGTTGTAAGCAATTCAACACTTATTATCTTGCCTTACTGTAGTAAGTAACAGCAATTCCTTAGTCAGTTAAGAAAATATAGTGAGATTAGCTAGGTATTGTTTTTCTACATATGTGTGAATCTATCCAGCTGTGTTATTTTTTATATCTCCTGTGACTGAAACTCTGGTATTTGTTATAACTAGATATTCAGTATTCTCATGCTTTCTATTTTATTATTTATTATTAAATATTTCTATACCTTTCATTTTGGTTGGTCCTTTAGAGAATACTGTTAGCATCTTAAGAGTACTTATGCTTATTTTAGTGACCTTGCTGCATTGGTCAAACTCTACCATTTGTATTAGTATTAATTTTACTCAGTATAATTGGGTACTCTTGTAAGAGCCTTATAGTAGCTGACTGGTGGCACTGTAATTACCTTATAGTCTGGGCAGAAGGGGTACAGCTGGTAAATCTGTGGCAGCCTTTCCCAGGTGTGTGTGTGTGTGTGTGTGTGTGTGTGTGTGTGTGTGTGTGTGTGTGTGTGTGTGTGTGTGTGTGTGTGTGTGTGTGTGTGTATGTGTGTGTGTGTGTGTTTGTGAAGATCAAATATCCAAGAGTGTATGTGTCAGTTACTTGGAATAGGGACACAGAACTCCATAGTGGTCAGTGTAGGTTCTTGTGTAGGGCCTGGAGAGAGAGAGAGAAAGTTAAGCCCCAGGTCTAGAGTGTGCTCCCTGTGTGCTCTTAATTGAAATTGTGCTTGGTGCAGAGAGTTGAATCTAAAATATTGTGTGTAACCATTTTTGTTCCTAGTGGCCATTCCTCACCAGTGTCAGAGGTGAGGACTCAGGCTCCTTGATTACTGGCCCAGAGTAGGGATGATCACAAGAAGTATAAGGTTTCAATACAGCATCACACCACAGGGGCCCCACACTTGTCACTGCAACCTGCAGCCTAGAATCATTCAAAAAATCTTAACTTTGGAGACAAAAAGGTCTCTTTTTCTTTTTGAAACCGTAGCAAGCTGCTTGCTAAAACCAGCATTAGTCACATAAGTGTTTTACCAGATAACCTAAGTGACCACGATCCAATATTTCCTGTCCACTCTCAACACAAGTACTAGACATTCTACAAGCTAGTCATGAATCTACTGAACTTTAGAAAGTATTCATTTCTTGCAGCCTTACAGGCTTACAATTGTGGCACACTAAAGTTCCCATAACTAGCTGAAGCTGTTCAGCACTTTAACTATATTGTTTAAACATCCTGAATTCTCTTGCTCCACTTACATACAATACAGTAAAATCTACCCCAGTCCCCTGGCTCACTCTACCCACCAAACAACTTGTGCACCTATAATATAAGGCATGGAATACCTGGCAAAAGGAAAAGACCACAAACAACCAGTGTTGCATAACCTTTGTAATTAACAGACAATATATATATATATATATATATATATATATATATATATATACACATATATATATACACATATATATATATATATATATATATATATATATATATACATATATATATATATATATATACACAAATATATACATATATATATATATGTATACATATATATATATATATATATATATATGTATATATATATATATATATATATATATATATATATATATATATATATATATATATATATGGATCTAGGACATTTCACTGAATGCACATTTCACCAAAAGTTAAATTAATGTGCACTTTTCACCAAAAGCTCAATTCACCAAAACACATTTCACCAAAAGTGGTATATGGCCTTGTCCCCACTGTAGTGTGACCCTGGAGTTGGTATATATAGTACGGGGGTGTGGGGGGCTATATCTGAAATGTGTTAAACTATATACATGCATACTTGCAATTGCAATATATTACTCTTATCCACACATGATATATACTTTAAATATGTGGGCAGCTCTGCCCCCACACGCCCCCTACTATATATACCAACTCCAGGGTTGTACTACAGTGGGGACAAGGCCATATACCACTTTCGGTGAAATGTGTTTTGGTGAATTGTGTTTTCAGTGAATTGTGCTTTTGGTGATTTGTGTTCGGTGATATGAGTTTTGGTGAAATGTGCATTCGGTGAAATGTCCTAGATCCATATATATATTTCATCTCCTAGCAGAACCACCACTCCAAATCTACTGAAATGTTCTGCTGTATAATCTGTAAGCATTTAAATCCAGGCAAACTCTCCCAACCTAAACCTCTACCAAAAGAATCTGACTTCAATGTACTTTGCACTTTCAACACACACACTTTCTCAACACCACTATCTCTCTCTCTCTCAAACTCAAACCATGGTACAGAACCAGCTCTAACACCCACATGACATATTTAAAATACTCTTGACTTCAAATCAGCCCACAGTAAAGCCATCAAACAGTACCTCAGAAAACTAAACACCAACACCACATCCCCAAATAACATCCTCACAGAATACATAAACTAGCTCCTGAAAGCTAAGCCCACTCTGGCTGTATCTTAATTAACAGATTATTCTAGAAAACATACTTCCCTTCCATTTGGAAAAAAAAGTCTTAAATTTCCCACTATACAAAGGTGGACCTTCCTCTGACATTTCTAACTTCGGAACACTATCTATTCTATCACTCCCTCTCAAAAATCTTAGTGAAATGTATCTGCTCATAATTGCTATCTTTTTCTCCTCAGCTATGATCTCCTCTCGCCCTGCAAATATGATTTCCAGTCCTCTCACAGCAACAACATGATTTTCTTCCCTATTTTCAACACTATAAATCCCATCAGTATTCCTGAACATCTCTAAAGCCTTTGATACTGTGTCACAATCCCTTTACCTTTACACACTCTCCAATACAGCCTTATCAGTCAAAGCCATCCTGTGGTTCAAATATTACCTTCAGCATAAACTTCAGAGTGTAAAATGGCTACAAGACTCTCCCACGTTCCTCACCATTCTAGTCAGTGTTGCTCAAGTATCTATCCTTGGCCTGCTTCTCTCCAAGATATTTATCAATAATCTGCCACTGTGCTAACCAACTCCATTCTAATCAGTAGGCGGATGACTCCATCAACATCTGTTCAGTAACCTCTACCTCTGAACTTCTAAAGGGTCTGTCAGTATTCCTTCTTATCTGTGGAAACATGGCTTCTGGGATCTAACTTAGTCCTAGACCCCTCCCCAAAGAAGAAAACCTCTGCTTCTTACACCTAAACCAGTATCACCAGGCTTAACCCACTTAGCCTTCAGTCATCTGATGGCACATTAACTGAACTAGTCCACCACACTAAACTACCTGGTATCAGTATTGAGGATCACCTTTAATTTCATCTATACATTCAACAAGTGACTCATAAGAACAACTAAAAATTAGGTATGTTCTGTCAATCTGATCAAGAATGGAAGGCCGCTGCTGCAGCTTACCCTATAACTCCTAACCTACAATCAACACAACTCACAAAATCTGAGCAATCATATATCAAGACAGCAATGTTTGCCACCAGTCCTTCCAACAGAACACGCCACTATGTAGCTCTCAAATGGTTAAACTGGCCCAACTTTTCTAACCTCCTCAAACTTCAGTAATTAAAAATTACACAAAACATTTCTGTCAGCCACAAACCAGTCCCTCCCTCAGTACTCTACTTTACTGATACCTTCTTATACTCTCTGTTTATCTAAAAACCTTACACAATTCTTATGGGGACTCAGTATATGCTTACCATGTGTCAAAACAGTGGAACCCTTTCCTAAATGCCTTACTCCAAATAAATGTACCAAAAACTTTCAAACTGTAAGGCAATATCACAACTCTAAACAACCTGGTTAGCTCCTCCCAATCCTTCTACCTCTCCCTACAGAATACCATACTGCTACAACTAATTAAACAATGTCACTGCACCAAACTACCTGATTAGCTCCACTAACTACAACAATGTCACTGTGCTGATCTACCTAATAAGTTACTCACACTCCTTTCACCTCCCCACAGAATATCATACTGTTACAACTAACTACAACAATGTCACTGTACTGAAACACCTGATTAGCTCCTCCTTCTCCTTCCATCTCCTGGGTCTATATTAGTACATCGAAGTATTACTACTTCGAATGTACTAATATCAAACCCTGTGCATTGAAAGCTGAAAATAGCAAAGCTGCAGAATATTGAATACTTTCCTAGGGAAAGTATTTGTTGATCTGTTTCTGCAGCTTCACTATTTCCTCGACTGTGAAATGAAGGTTACGGACCGGGTTAAGGTGAGTGTGCGATAGGGACCTTAGGGTTAGGGAGTGGGTAAGGTGAGTGTGTGATAGGGACTTTAGGGTTAAAGTGTGGGTAAGGTGAGTGTGCGGTAGTTATGAACCTTAGGGTTAGGGTTGGGTTAAGGTAAGTGGATAGCTAGTAGTGTATGCATGGTTTAGTGTAGAGTTTTGTGACGTGTACGTGTGTGGATTATGTATTTTGGTGTGCTTGTGTTGTATGTATGTTTGTCGGAACAGCAAATTTTTTCCCTGGGAAAAAATTTGCTGTTCTGAGTGTTCGATGTTGTGGTGTTTCTAGAGAAATGGTTTGATATTAGAACATTCGATGTAGTAATACTTGGATGTTCTAATATAAACCCCATCTCCTCCCACAGAATGTCATACCACTACAGTTAACCACAACAATGGCACTGCACTGAACTGCCTGAATAGCTCCTCCATCTACTTCTAACTCTCCTCACACAACAGCATACTGGTACCACCCACTGCAGCATATCTCCTGTGTAGAGTGACTTCTAAACTAACCATCATCAGAATGTTCCCCTAATATATCACTGACCTTCTCAGGGTCCTCGTGTACTTCATATTCCAAACACATACCTCTCTGGTCACCCTCCCACATATCTTCTTCTATATATTCCTCATTAGTTCATCCCTAACATAATTTCATCTCTGTTTCATCCCACACTAACTTCTTCTCTGTCCCTTTTTAAGGTTTTCGTTTTCCTTACACAGGGATATATCATTGTCTCTCTTTCTTCTTTCACACTTACATCACTTCAAGTCTGGGCACCCAAAAATCATTACTCCCTCACCACTTGAGTGACTGACTGTCTATAAATCTGTCTTTGTAAAAAATGTCCTTTAAAGTATGTGTATTATATAGTCCAACCTCCAAAATTGTCACTTTATAACTTTTTATAAAACATATGTGTACTGCACACTGCAATTAATTCTTTTTAACTATTGCTACATCTCTGTTATAACCTTATATGTGCTTTTGCTTTAATAGGTGTTTGTCATATTGTTTTAATAACCTTTTGTATGTAACCATGGACCTTTTCTTTTGGGGCCTCCATTGAAAAAAGGATTTTAATTCCCAGACAGAATTTGATGCTAAACAAATTGTAAATAAATACTAATGTAAGAAGCATTTTACAACAGTCAAACTATTCATGCTAAGCACTTCAGTGCTTCAGCTATGACCACACATGCAATACCAATATTTCATTAGCAAATGCCAGTACTATATTCCTGCACCATCATACCTGCCAGTCACAATCTCTGACAAACAAATGCCAGTACTACCTTCCTGCACCATTGCACCTGCCAATCACAATCTCTGACATCTTCAGAAGAAAGATACAAAACAAGGCCCTAAAGGTCTTCACTTTGAAGGCATAAGGGGAAAATAGGTCTGTGAAGGCTGCCAGCCTAGCTAAATATAATTTTGCAAATAATTCTATGTCATTGTAACTATTAATAGTATCTACAGGCTTATGTAACAAATGTAAGAAAATTGTGTTATGTTCTGGGCTTCAAAAATATAACCACAGTGCACCCTGGTGGAAAAAAGCTGATAAGTAAAGCATTTTATGACTGTTTGATCTCAAGCTCAAAGACTGGATGTCTCGGCTAGCAAATTCTTTCTCTTGTATTCTTTTTAAGAGATAATTACTAAGGTTTTACATGTAAAAGTATATTTTATTGCTGTGGCTTCCTGGCCAGGTGTAGCTTACAGAGAAATGTAAATTTGGAGTTTCTGTTAGCCTGGGAACTAAAGGAGAAGTTATACAAATGATGTAATGTAAAATAACTCAGCAGTACTGGGTATTGTCAATGTAAGACTTGCTCAAAGAGAAGGATTGAGCATTTTGTATTTTGTCTGAAACTGACAACATCTCACCAAGACTTGCTTTGCTCTATACATAAGTTGTTTAGAACATTGTTTCTCTTAGCATTAGATAGAAATATAACCAGATTAGCCTAGCTGTTTTCTATATTGATGTCAGACTATCCTACAATAGTGTTTTAAAAGCTTCCTGTGATCTCTGAACTCTTGATTAGCACTGTGTTGAATTGATGTGATTTGTCTTTGGCTGATACATACTGGATCCCCCTGGAATGACACCAGCTTATTAAGCCAACTGTTAAGGAATATTATCTCCTCTTTATACCAAAACATCATTCTTGTTGAAGGACAGATTCTACTCAGAACCTGAGTCTTACCTGCATCCAACACATGTCTAGAGAGTTCCAACACATATCTCTCTGCATGTTCCACGTAGTTTTGGACCCCAAGCCATTCACTCTCACATGAACCACCACCTCTTTTAGTCATATGAGTCTCAGGAAATGGTTGTAAGGACCCTTATAATATCAGTAATCCTGGCACACAATAGGCAACTGGCCATAACCTTATCCTTGTCCAGCCTGTTGAGTAAGGAATCTGTATGCCTAACAATTGAGTCGCCAGTTACTAATGCATTCTTACCAGAAAATAGTTCATCATTAGTTTACTGGGAGCAACTCTGCTGTTGGTGACTTGTTGATGCTATGTATGAATGGAACAGATGAGTTGCAGGACTTACACTGTGGCTTGTTCTCACATGTTCTCTGAAACTTTAGCAAAGATTTTTGTAGCATCAGTGTATGACATTTTAAATTGGTCTATTTGAAAATGTAATGATTGCGAAAAGCAAATAGCTGTGTGATGTTCTTAATATCTGAGCTTCCTGTGTTAAGCAGGGTTTCATAAACAGTCAGCATGAGGGAGTTACAACAGTGCCATAGGATGCCAAGTGCTAGGAGGTTGGCAACAAAAAGGGAACAGATTTGCTGGTCCCCCATATTAAACAGTGCTCTAAGTGATATTTGGTTAAGTGTACAAGGAAGCAATGGGAGTCTGTGCGGAGGGGGGGGGGTCATATCAAATAGTATCAGTGGTGTGAAGAGAATGTCACACACAGTTCACCAATCCAGAACAGCTAGACGTGACTCAAGGCAGAAAAGATAAGCACAAGCTAATGATGCAACAGAGCAACTGGAAAACAATGGAAATAATGACAGTTTATGAACTTTAATTTAGGGAAAAAATCAAAATGCACTCACTTCCCACTATTCAGGTACACCTATGGCAATGCTGTGTAGGGGGTAGGTCAGTGCTTGGCTGCACTATAAATAACAATAAAAAAGAAACAAGGGGATCAACTAGAAAGCAACTCCATAAGTGATGTTCAAGCATGAACAAAATGGCAGCACCCCTCTCTCACTAGAATAACTACCAAAGTTTCGAAGATAGCCCCCAACACCTGGCTAAGCAAAGTATTTAACTTAAAGGAAAATAATTACAGTTTAAATGCTTCAAAACAATTCCAGCAATAGAAGTTTAATAGCAAAAACAAATATAGTATAACTTTTACTTCCCTGGTATAGAGGTACTCAGAAGAATCATCAATTTAGTTTGAAAATCTCCAAACCAGTGTACCGAGGTTTAACTTCAGAGTAGTCAAGCCACAAAGGACAGTAACAGTATCCTCAGTTGTGTTACAAATAGCAATTAAATAAAACAAAATAAATTAGTGCCAACCAGCAAACAACTTTGGAAGAGGCAGTGATGTTCAGATATCTTTAAAATGCCAGCAATTAATCTTCTGTTATTATACTAACTTCAGCAGTTTACAAGATGACCCTTAATGGAGGCAGCAATAAGAATCTGTGAGGTTTAATGACATATGGAGCAGTGGTGTATGCTGAAAATAAATGGTATGTCAAACAATGTGCATAGTCTGTTGAAATATCTGTTAAATCTTACAAAATCCTTTCAAATAATTTATATACGCCAACACCTTAGCATCAATATGGAAGACACTTTACTCAATTAAACATTTTTTCCACTTTTCTTAAGAACATATGACAATCAGATGATAATAGCACAAATTATTTTTGGAGAAAAAAGGTGGAATCTGAATATATATTTTAAAATACAAACATGATAGGCAAAACTTTAAGCAAATCTGTATTAAATTGCCATAATCATTACGAATATAGCAAAGAGCAACAAACATCTACTGAAAAATTAAAAAGTTAGGTAGTTACAAGTTAAAGAAATAGTAAACAAACAAAAAAGACAAGGTTACAGGTTCTCAAAGACCTACAGTATGCAAAACTGCAATCAGTATGAATAACACAAGATATCCAAATATAATAAAAATAGGAAATTGCTTTTGATTCACACAGGGAAGAATTCAACAAAGTCTACATAATTTTTTTTTCATGTAGGCATCCCCCCATGATGCTTACATGGGTTTGAACATTTTTAGATTCAGTAAACGCTGCATAGAGGCATGCACACACGCGCAAACACAGAAACTTCAGTGGCATGCAAATCGTTTCATAACCAGGTGAATCTCATGCAAATGAGGCAAGTAGAGTGATCCAACATGCAGAAAGGCAACTGCTCAGACCCCGTGTCAGTCTAGACAGACAAAAGTGGGTGTAAAAGTGTAGAAATGTGGACATAAACCACATGAAAATGTAAGACCACATGCACATATGAGCAAAACTATTAGTCTGTATGTCAGAAAGAGTAAAGGGAATAAGTTAAATTAATATATATTTTTTAATAATTCTGGCATGCTTGCACTATGCACCGTAGTGCACAAACAAACTTAACAGAAAAAAAAATAGGAAAAAAAAAGTTTATAGTATGTGACAAAAATATATTATAGGATCTTGCATGGGTTCCCTACAGTGATGCATCGCTGCTGTTGCTAAGGTGATAGGGCTATGAAGCGTGTAGTTTCTAGACTGTCAGCACAGATGAGTATGCAAATGAGGTGGGGTTATTGACTAGCAGAAAGGGGTAATCGTGTCCACATATTCCCTTCGTGTTGGGCCTTATATCATGTTGATGTTTACACAAGATGTGGCTGATATCAGGGGGTGTGACTCCTCACTTCTAAGCTCTCTTACACTTAGGTGCACGTTTGTGTGGTGCGCCACCTGGCTGAGCATGTTTTCAAAACCGGATGTATTCAATTAGACATTTTGACCTTTGTATAAGCTATGCTACGTGGCACAGCACTGTGACCAGTGTTGTGCACTGAAATAAGACTATTAAATGATATTAATTATATTGTAGGCAGGTGAAATGCATCATAATTAGCCAATCACACATTCTGCACCTACAGCAGAGCTGTATAAAGTATGCATACACCCTACATTCTGATTTTCCCCCAAATACTCTGGACCATTGGAGTACAAACTGGGGAATTTTAACTCACATAATGCTAGAGACTGCTGCAGTTCTGCTCCATCTGCATGTGCTAGAGGCAGACGTCAATGCTGCTGGTGCTCCTGACAATAGTCCTAGACAGAGAAGGAGAAAAGTGTTCAGGCCCAGGGTAACCTTTCAGGAGATGAGCTAGAGATTGTAGAGTGCTACAGGGTGGACAGGGACATATTACAAGGACTCACTGAGCTCTGCTTCCCTCAACTCAGACCCAGAGCCAACAGGGAGGAACCCATCCCAAGTGGATATTTAACTCTCTGTCAACACTGTTATTCTGCCTTGCCATTAACCCATTAAGCTGTTTACTTAACAGCTTGGGCCAGGGCTACAATATGGCTCCTAGAAAACAACAAAGTCTAATGACTATGAAATGTTAGAGGGTCAAAGAATGGTGAATAAGACAGAAATGACCCAAAAAAATGGGTACATATAGATGCGGGTTTTGCAACCAATGTGTTAACATTCTAGAACATGATAGTTTAAATCTCCCAGCTAGGGGAATTTAGAATGAGGGCCAAGGAACACTTTAATTGCAACAGCAAAGGAGTAGTGTACATTGCTATATGTGAAGAATGCCCCAGCTTCTATATAGGCAAGACAGAGAGACCTTTAAGAAGACACATTTATGAACACATGCATGATGTTTCATTACACAAGGACACAAATGCATTGTATAGACATCAGAAGGAATGCAATGATAGTAAATTTCAATTCTATATAATTGAACAGGTCAAGAAGGATCTAAGGGGTGGATTATGGGAAGCTCATCTGGAATACAAAGAGTTATTTTGGCAACTAAAATTTGATGCCACAAGAAAACCAGGGTTGAACGATCATTTAAGCATTAATGTTGTGTCTTTCAGATTTTCCCGGTTAGGGGTCGCCACAGCGGAACTCCGGTCCACTAATGATTGGAAGTAGATTTTTACGTGCCGAGTTGCCAGCCCTGATGCACAACCTTCAACGAAGGTACGCCCATTCATGCATATCTCCACACAGAAAACGCTCTAGCTGAGAATTGAACAGGACAATGTCTTACTGTGAGGTGACAACGCTA
Source organism: Protopterus annectens (assembly GCF_019279795.1). Classification (NCBI taxonomy): domain Eukaryota; kingdom Metazoa; phylum Chordata; order Ceratodontiformes; family Protopteridae; genus Protopterus; species Protopterus annectens. The sequence continues at coordinate 462,491,808 of NC_056728.1, read as the reverse complement.
CCGCAGCACCACCACCGCCATTTAAGCATTAATAGTGTCCTTAAATTAAGGGCAGCGAAACTATAAAAAATGTTATTAATTTTAATACATACCAAACAATGATTAGTGATGCATTTTTAATGATCATATTTAAAAATGTGATGAATTGTACAGATATATATTTTTGGGGCAGGTAGGGCACCATCATTTTATTATTATTTTATCATTTTAATGTTTACAGGTCTATAAAGTATTAGCATCACATCAGTGAAATTACTGTTAATGAGCTGAATTATTCAATAGTCACTGCTTATAAATATTAATGAGATGACTTTATTGGTGGAACTGAGAATGGATATTTATAAAAAGCTGGTTATTTTATGTATGAATTGTTCTGATGAAGCTCAGGAAATTCCTGGGTGAAAGCGCATAATGTGGTTTTTATATTGTGCTTGTCTTAATAAAAAGTGGAGGTTCTGTGGTTCTATACTGGTGTTTTTACTTCTTTTGAAAGTCTAATGACTTCTCATCTTCTCTTTGTCGATGATTTAAAACTGCATAGCTCATCAGATGAGGAACTGAAAGCACAGCTGTAGGTTGTCAAAACTTTTTCAGATGATATTAGAATTTCATTTGTGCTTGATAAATGTGCAAAAGCAACCTTTAAAGCAGGAAAACTGCAGTACCAGGAAAATATCAGTTTGGGACAAGAATGTGATATAAAAAAACTTGAACAAGAGGAAGTGTCTAAATACTTGGGAATTGATGAAGGATCAGTAATAAAACATGAACAAATGCAAATAAAACTCAGTAAGGAAAACTTTAGAAGAGTTAAATTAATCCTGAGAACAGGGTTGACATCTAGGAACAAGATCCAAGCTATAAATCAATTTGCTCTTCCTGTCCTAACTTACAGTTTTGGAGTGATTGACTGGCCCCAAAAAGTGTTGGATAGATTAGATATTAAAACAAGAAGGATGGTTCATGCTCACCAAATGATTTATAAAAATCAATGTATTCCAAGATTATATATTCTCCGTTCTGAAGGAGAGATGGACCTCCTTGAAACTGATTACATGTATAGAACTGCAATCGTGGGACGCCACACATATCTACTGACCTCACAAGATCCAAATGTAGTGAAAGTTTTGAAACATGAAAGAGAACATCATAGAGCATGTGTTTGGGCTTCTGAAGTCATGGTTCCGGTGCCTCGATATATCTGGTGGAGCCCTGCAGTACTCTCCAGCCACATGTGCACATATGTTCACAGTATGTGTTATGCTACACAATATGATCCTGCAGAAACAGCTGCAGCAGGATCAAAAAAGGGAATGGAACATAGCCCCCACCAGTGCCTAGGTCACCACAGCCACAGTCACAGGAGGACTCGGAGGAGGAACCCCCTGCTGATGTCCCTGTAGGCAGACATAGGCATGCTCAGTATGCCCTGGCTTTGGTTAAGAGACAACATGTAGCACATTCACTGACAACCTAGGTACCTAGGGACTGACACCTTACTCCTACTCACATACATATATCAAACTTGATACCAGGCAATCCACGCAACCAGCACCTATGCATGTATTGGCTGTGTACTGCTTGCATCAGACAGTCAGCCCTGAACTGCAGTTCTGTCAACTGCTACATTTGGAAGGTAAGTCTCTAACCTACATAGTACTTGTAAGGATTAGTATGATATGCGATGGTACACATGGATCTGCTACATTTATGCAAGTAAATATAGTGGGCTATTTGGACAAAAGTAACATCCACATGGGACTACAGATGCCCAGTCCACTATCATGTGTCCTTTAATACTCACTAGGCTTCATGCATGGTATATTCACTACATCAGTCAAGGGAGATGTTAAACAGAGGGATTACATGATATTTGGACTACTGTGTATTCCAGCAGAACATGAGGTGTTGTTCCCCCACCCCTCAACACAGCAGTGTTCCTATATAACTGCTGTAACAGTAACTCATCAATGGTATATCAGCAGTCCAGGCAATCTCAGGGCAGTAACATAGAAATTGATCATACATTGTATATCTCACTTAATGCAGCAATAACAATGTACATATTGATGTTGTTGATTGTGTGATGTATGACTGCTCTCTTTCTGGCAGCTTGTGTGGACTAGGAACATTAGCATGTGTGATGGAATTGATGTTCTAATTGGGAAGTATACACATTGTTTGGCTGTGAGGTAGTAATATGTTGTTTTTTTTTTGACAGACTATCAGTTTGTGTGTGGTGTAACATTACTAACCTCTGTCACATATTAATTAAATCAGACAGCTGAAGAATGCCGTTGACAAATTCATTGAAGTGCAGTACTGCAGACAGAGGGATATATGTCATTGTCTGTAACACACAAAATCCTGGACTGGAGTACAGGTAGGTGTGCCCTGGAGTCAGTTTATAACTACTGACAATCCCACTGGGCATGCTCATACACTTAGTTACACAGAGAACAATTCTGTTGCTCCTTGCACAAAATTACCTGTTATGTATAGATATGTCTATAAATACATACATATATGTATGAACATATGCATACATATCTCTCTGTCACTATCTTCTCTCTCTCTCTCCCATAGATATCTATCTCTATGAATATACAAATAGACTTATTCCTGTATATACATATATATATATATAGCTGTATATAAAACATACATCTCAGGTCTCTCCCCATATATCTATGCAACATATATATATATATATATATATATATATATATATATATATATATTTGTTTGTGTCTTTCGGCTTTTCCCAGTTAGGGGTCGCCACAGCGGAACTCCGGTCCACTAATGATTGGTAGTTGATTTTTACGTGCCGAGTTACCAGCCCTGACGCACAACATTCAACAAAGGTACGCACATTCACGCATGTCTCCACGCAGAAGACGCTCTAGCTGAGAATCGAACCGGACAGCGTCTTACTGTGAGGCGACAATGCTACCGCAGCACCACCACCATGGGTCATATATAAAATACACACACACAGCCACTTTTCTATATACATCCCTGTTATATATAAATATGTGTGTGGATGTCTGTATTGTCCTACATAACCTGATAATGATGAGTAATGCTTCACTATCACACATCTATAATGTTGCTCAAAGGATCCAAAGTACAGGCTCAACAGTACATAATGCACTTACCTACAGACCCCTGTGCCTGTTGGATGTCACCACACATACAGCAACAGGTGAGCAGGTGGTGTAATGTATAATGTTGTCTATGCACACATGGATGGCACATTGTTCTTGCCCACAGGCATGCCCATCCAAATGCAAACAGCCACATATGGCCAAACTGGTAACTGTAGCTACATAGCTAGGATAAATAACACTTATCTGACTGCTAGGCTACTAGCAACTTGGTCTGATGAAGCGGATGTTATTCCGAAAAAGCTCTTACCTTACTACAATAAAGGACATATTGATTTTTACTGCTGTGTGGAACCAGATTATTTTTCTTTTTCTTGATGTGCTACTTACCAGGAACATAGGTGTTACAAATGGAAATGATACTGCATATATATTTGCATGGAGTTTATGGCCAGTAGTATGTCAACTGGCATTTGTTCATCAATACCCTGTGCAGGATATTGGCATAACTCACAGAGTCTATGACTGCTCACAGTGTGCAGGCATCAGCCAACATTGTCAGTCACAGGCAGTCAGTATTTGCATGTATTGTGGTGAAATGGATCCCAAGCAGTACAGGACCCAGGACTGAGACCTGTAGAACACTGCTGCTTACAAATCAGCTAATGCAGGCAGATTTCCCTATTTTGAGTATGTGTGCCATCAATGAGCCAGGTAGCAACGCCTATAATGATATTACCATGGATGGCTATGTGGGTGCTGTTGTCAATGATGCCTGAGTGGGGGATAGAGTCACACAGTTTGTCTACATCCAGGGGGTAGTATGCCCTGATGTCCCCTCACCAATGTCATTGGTGACTGCCTTGGACATGTCCACCATGTTTAACAGCCATAATCTCCCTGTCAAACTTCCAAACTGTGTACAGTCAACTGTTTATAGATCACATATATGTTTGCTGATCTGATCCATGATGATTTGCCCCATGGGCATACAGATATGGCTACTTAGGCAAATAGGTCTATAATTCCAGTGGTTGGAGGAGGCACCACCTCTGTGCAGGGGGATAACATTTGCCATTCTCCTGTCAGCTGAGATGCAGCCAGTGATTACAGCATGATTGCAAGGAGTTCCCAATGGTGTTAGCAATACTTGGTGGATCCCATGTATGACTCAGCCTGGGATGTAAGCATGTCCAATAGATGTTGTGTATACCCCATAGAGAGGACAGTCATGACCTGCTCTGTAGATATGGAAGGTATGAGGTAGATTGTAGGAATGTCACATGGCACATGTGGTGGGGACAGGGGAGTGAAGCTGATGCAGGCCATGTGGGACAACAGGTTAGCTATGAGTACAGACCCAGTATATGTGGTATCATTATGTATGAGTTCACCAACAATAAGGGCCTGTCCTCTGAGGTTACACATGTAACTACACTTGCATTGTTGTTCTGATTTGTGGAGGAGGCTGATTTCATCACATACTGTTTCTACACAAACACTATGTCCTTGTTTTAGCTGAGGAGGTTGTGTCTCCATTTTAGTGAGCATACTCACCCCAACTGTCACACAGCAATGTCCATCTCTTATTGTACAGCCTCAGTTGTCCAACACACAGGTTTGCTATGGCATGAGGAGCTTGTATTCCTCCAGTCAGATACAGCCGAGTCTATGCAGTTATACTGCTATTTATATAATGCATGGGTGTAGAGCTCTGCATACTTGCCCATCCTATCTGAGGGGGAGGTGCAGTCATGGTATGTAAACCATCCCATAAGGGCTAATACATTGCTTTTTTGAAGTATATATCTATATTGTCTGCAAGGGGGGGTTAGGTCTGATAGTTTTAATGAGACTGATCTGTGTTCAGATCTCACCAGGAAGGACTTTACAGTAGTGGACTGCAGTGGTCGCCCATATTGGGATATACATGAATCACTACATTGCCTTCCCTTGTGGAGATGTCATGCCACTGGTCCAGGGCATTATAGCTAAGGACATGGAGTAACCTTTGAGCAAGTGAGCTTCAGCACGACTAACCAACACAGTTGGTGGTTACTTAATGTCACCCCAAACTATGGTGTACTGATATATCTTAATAGACACACGTACATGCAAATAAGCGAAATTGGGTGTCTGGATTCATGGAGCTGCTCCTGTAGCTGGCAATGGCTTGATTGCATGCCCTCACAGCAGTAAATAGCACCTGCAGTGTCTCCAGGAACGCATAGTGTTTCACTATATTTGGATGTATATCTATCCTTAATGAATATGTATACATGACCTGCATTACCTTGCACCCTGTCAGTTTGAAGTCTGAACATGTGGAAAGATGTGTAATCTGGTATGGCTGTGGTGCTGTCCACAGCCATGAACCAAGTGCCTTTGACTGCACAAATGTCTGCATATTCCAGGGTGGGGACACCTTCCACAGAGTGGTGTTTAGTGTTGTCATTCCCAGTATGTAACAGCATAATTGTGATGTTGTATGACGATGACGTTCTCAATGGAATGTCTACCCTCTAGATAGTGCCTATAAGATGCACTGTGGGAGTGTCAGCAGCCTTGGCCAGTACTCAAAATCCCAGGGGTGGAAGATGAAGACCGTCTTTGACAAAGCATTGACATCTGTTGAAGCAAGTCATCACAGGCAGGCATGTAGTGGATCCCCTTACAATGACACCACACACTAAGGCAAGTAAAGTCCCTCATGTTCTGTGTGTATTGAGTCATCATCCTAGGTGAGGGTCAAATGCAGCTGAAAGCTATGGGCATACCCAAAGAGACACAGAGTGTGTAAGCTCAGTCATATGTCTGCATACAGCCCAGTGACGTATGTCCCTAGTCGTACACAACTGCAGGAAATATGATGTCATCATTATGTCATCTGATATTCCTTCAGTTGTGGCAATGTACACAACTGCTGGAAATATGATGTCATCATTATGTCACCTGATATTCCTTTAGTTGCAGCAATGTATGGTATAATGTATAGTGTCAACTCACACACAGCTAACTGTAACGTTTCCCATATGTAACCTGGTGACACAGACATCAATGTGACTCAAGATGCACTAATGTATGAATAATAGGTTTGTGTTTGTGATGTTCTTAGGAGTGTGACTGATGAGATCAGTGGTGCATGCATTATTATGTGTACTGTGCTCCCCAGAGGTAGGTTTTCTGAGGTGTCTGTTGTTTGGGAATGTATCTAGTAAGGAGCTACACACATGGAGGTATGTGTGTTGTAGGTGTGGGTGGTGCAGCAGGTGAGCTGTGCATGTTGGCAAAATGCTCATTGCCATATGTACTGACTGCTGTGTGACACACCATGCAATCAAGGTTTGAAGTATAGTCACATCTGTCACACGTTGTGTTTGTGTGGCACAGAAGTAGAGGGATGGGGACACTTTCCACATGTCATCAACAGTCATTGATAGCATTTATAGTGCCATTAGCAATACAGTCATACTTGTGTGTACAGCACTGCATGCCATTGTTAGGCAGTGTCATGGCAGATGATGAAATGTAACATGTCACCTGTATGTAGGTTCCCTGAGGTAACACAGCACCTGACAGTGTGCCATGCAATACTTTGCCAGCCACATGGACCTTGGGTTGACCATAATCCTGTCATTAGGCATGGTCACAATACCACACCTACAATGTGGCACTGTGTAAGTCCTGCAAAGTTAGGGTCGTGCTGCCACACCCTTGGGGTTGACGCACAGTGTTTGTAGGCACACCTTGCAGTAAAGATGTGGATGACTGTGCATGCACAGAGGACTTGTTCAAATTTGCTGACAATATGTTGCCCTTGCAAGCATTCAATGCCTGTCAAGCAACCACACAGCAAACTGGATGTTGTGTGGGGTAGTGTCCAACTGCAGAATACCTGTGTAAAACTTCCCACCTCACCTTCACAGGGTATACATATTACACTTCCCTCCATTGTTTGTCTGTGCTCTGTACAGACACCTTGGATGACTCTTTTCTTTGAACATGATGGAAGTAACTGCACTATGTAGTTGCACAGAGGACAAATAGCATGCCGTGTCAAGCAGTGTCCTCAGATCGCTCAGTCATCTGATATATAAAGCCATGAATGAAGTTAGCATGGATAAAATCAGTAGCAATGTTATACACCTACTGACACTGGACAAAACACAGTTTGTTTTGCTCAAGGGCAGATCATGGCTACCTACCCTAACTGGTGTACCCCATTGAGTTTTACAGTATGCAATGGATGATAGGAATATGAATCACTCCGCCTTCCATGGCCTGACAAGGTGTTTGACAATATTAGGCCAGCAGGCCTTGCTGGAAACTGCATAGGTTATTTACAGAGTGGTATGTCAGCTGGTGAATAGCCAAGTGTCTGGTAGTCATAATCTGGGAAGATAGCATTGAGCAGACCTACACTACAATGATGCCAGTCAACAATGGACTTCCCGCAAACATCATTAACAGACTACCCTTCAGAGCCATTCCCTTCTCTGCAGTCATGGTCACTGTCAGTTACCTCTGACTGACTACATTAGCAGGTGACTGCATATTAGGAGCTGCCACTGAGTGCCACACAGAACCAACAGTTATCGAGGATGGCCTAAGATACACATTCGGTTGTTGTTATAGCCACTGACAAATAGTAAATGCCAAGGGCCTTACAATACTATCCATTAGGAAGTCATCCACCCCTGGAAAATATAGTAGAGTCTGCACATTGCACACAGTTGAACCAATACCCATGGACTTATAGACACAGAGAGTAATGTAGCCTTTGACTTCTACCAAGATGTGGGGATCCGTTCAATTTTGTACAACCTATACAGAAAGGTATGGCATGTAAATCTCAGACTGTCATTCTCATACCGTATTTGGCACTGATCACACTTATCATTGAGTGCAGTGGCACCTTTGCTATGTCACTACACAGGCATATCTTACAACTATAGCAGCCACACAGATTCCATGGTAAACCAATACACATTGCAGATAACATGTCTGATGCAGTCCATGTCAAGAGCATACATGTGTAGTCAGCCTCCTACATGCTTTGGAGGGGATGTGTATGGCTGCTATACAGGGACGTGACAGATCCCAATGTGTACCTTCTGCTTATCCAAGACAGAACTAACACATGTATTACCTGTTCTACACACCTACACTGCCACTGTGGTATAAATAATACATGCTGGAGAGACAGGTATGTAACACAGACACTAAACCCTATATGTAACAGGCTCCTCATGCATGTGAAGCACACATCTGCTGTAATGCACACCATGTGCAAGTTATACAATCGGATGCAGAACAAGACAATAATAACTGGTGTAGGACACGTGTCTGTAATGGACATAGGAAATTTGTAGATGGGTCATCTCCATCACCACAGCTTGCAGATGTGTAAAGGCCAGAATCCTTGGTGACACTTATCAAGGATATCAGATTATGTCATAGATAATGGATTTATGAGTAGGCTGCATGATGTCATTATCCTTGTTAACCTGTTATACACATATGACCTTGAGCCATGCACCTATAACACTGTACCTTGCTGGAGACATATGTCTTCTGGGCTGACGTTCCATCCTGTGCTATGATGTCTATGGGTTTATTTCTGATGTGTATCCATAGGTGTCCCCTACAGACTCCTGCATCTGAACCATAAACAGGATAGGTAATGTAAACACCATCACTTGTTGCACTATAAGAGGGTAATACATCCATATACAGTATCTTTCATTTACAGTAGTTAATTTGTTAATTGATATGTTGGTCACAATCTGAGCATGAGATTTAAACTGCAGTTAAACCTCTCCCCCACAAATAGCAGACACCTGATACCCATGTAAATGTAGCTACAGCCTGACACACTGAATGCTACAGAATTCCAGTGCTGATCAATCGAAGCCTACCTGGACGCTCATCTGCTGTGGAAACTGTGGCAACTACATCCATGATATATGGTGTGATGGATGCCTTGTAGCTGTTGTGTGTTCCTAGGTTCACCAGGAATTCCTCTGTGGCTGGGAGTGGTTGTTCTGCTGCAGGCCCTCCACTGGTGACACTACAATCCCTGGCCACATCTGCTGCTTTTCTGCATGTAGCATTAATCATATCTGTGGCCCAGTGTTGAACCTGCTCATATGTTCTGTTCCGGTGACCTATGGCATTCACATCACGGACAAGGTCAGCCCACAATACTGCCCAATGTTCCCTATTGTGCCTATAAATGGACAGTAGAAGTTCATGGTGTTAATGGAGGCTTTCCAGGATGATATAATTCTCAGCATCCATCAAAGGGGCACATCATCTGAGATACATGTTTCCTGAAAGACAACAAAATGGGAACACATGTCAGGATCACATATGTGGGAGTATACTATGTAGAGATACTGCAAGAACAGAATGGCTGGCATTATCCACTGCTTGATCACAAATGTCATATTCCACAGTGTGCAAACATACTACCCATGTGGACACAACTCAGATATTAGCAATAGTCAGCTATCCACGTGTGTGCCATGACAGATACTGCTGTATGATCACACACCCAACACAGGAATCCATTGTAGTGTGTCCCCTAGGGGCAACCCCCCCTGATAATATGTCAAAACAACAGTGCCAAACAAATAGCAGCATGGTATTACAACCACTATGCAGGGGCATTCCCACAAGACCAGTGTGTCACACTGACAAAAAACATTCTACCCTTGATGTACTGTACATCTTCTGTATGCGTAACAATTCTGGAGATCAAGGACATGTCATTGTTACAGCTTTAAAAAAGCCTTAATGCTGTAATCCCCATTCCCCTATGTATATTCACACATATGCATCATTTTGTAAACAAAAAGGTTACATACCTGATAGAGTACAATACTCCTCTGTTGATATGTGCAGATATATAAAGTGTTTGGCAATGCAGCTACTTTCTGAAGAAAGTCTCATACAGACTGGTTCCCCTAGCCAGCTGTTTGCATTTTCAACATGGTTCTCGTTATCAGATGATTGGCTCTTAACCAATCTGTGGTTCTGAACTGCTAATTGCAGCCAACACAGCTGATTTGCAATATAATCGGCCAGTGACATGCAACCATTGAATAAGATATAAGGCCTTCATGTAGATTAGAAGCCCTTTCTGATGTGTTGTGCTGGAAATTCTTGGGGTCAAGATATTATGTCATTGCAGAGGGTATGTCTGTAGCAGCTACTTTTACATACAGATGTGTGTGCTATAAGCTATAGCTAATGCTGCAGGCAATAAACATAGGCAGAGAGTTGAACACTTTGGAGGACAAGAAGCTGTAAGAGTAACTGTGGGAGCTGAGTCAGCCTTGTTGTAGAGGCAGGGACAGAGTGAGGGTACCTATTCCACTGCAAATTAAGGCTTGTGTTTAAGGTAAGTATGTTAGGCAATGGTATCACTGATAGAGTACTAGACAACATTTTTGTTGTGTCATTGAGCAACATAGGGGGTAATTATACCATTATGTCAATTACTTGGGCAATTGTCAGACCATATGTTACATTATGGTAGTCATTTGGAATGTGTGTGCTGGCCGTCCTTCTTACTAACAGAACCTTCATATGTGTATGTTAGTTGTGCAGCTGTGCTAATCTATAATATCATTACAAAAGGATTGTGGGGTGCACTCTAATATTAGTGTGACTCATTTGCATTAAGTTAAAATCCACTGTGAATGCATATTAATACATGATGTGACACTTTATGCACTTATAGTGTTGCTATAGGGATATGTCAATTGTGTTCCCATCTTTAGGGCTGTGACTTCCATCAGTGATAAGCAGACATTTCATTTGAAATGCATTGTGTGGATAAAGAGTGCATGATTCAATCATTCATTGATGGCTTCACAATAATGTAATTTAAATGTTACACACCACTGGATTTGAACCCAGGACTATGTGTGGCAAACGTTACTATTTGCACAGCATTTGACAGACTGAGCTACTGAGTCACTATTACAACATATGTATTTATGATGGTATACATGCACACTTACAGTCTGTGACATGCCTCCATTATATCCATTATTATGTGCCTGGCTTTATAGGGATGTATTTCTCCACCAGAGTCCCAGTTGAACATGGATTTTGCCATTAATGCTGTAGCAGGTGTACTTGTACATGTTGCCATTAAAAGCACCCATTTACATGTTATTAGAGGCCTCAGTTACATCTATTAAGGTTTGTCTGGCTTTCTAGTGGTGTACTGCTGTACCAGACTGGAGATTATACTCCCAGTTTTTCCATTACTTTTCCAGAAAGTTTGCAGAACACGGCACAATGCACAGCTCTGCTTACACATGCTTAATTATGGTAACTTGCAATTACTATGTTTTGCTTAAACCACCTGTTTTAATTAACAGTTTTGTGTGTGCAGTGATCAGCAGGTGCAATGATCTTGGGTTTGAAATAGGGGACAGGTGTTTATTTTGTACTTTTTATTATCATTTAAAGCACATATATCAATATAGCTCCATTTAGCTGGTCTTAGCAATGCACCACATCATGCATAATTGCACAAAAAGTCTTTAAAGAAAAAAAGGGCAGATAGGACAGTGGTGAAATGGGGTGCAATCAGGGGGAAACATAGTGAAAGGCAGGTAGGTATGTACAGGAAGGGTGCAGGGAAGAATCATAGCAACCCATTTCTTGTACAGCAGCAACTGTGTACTTTGACAGAATATGTAGATGAATTTGGACTGTCACCTCCAGAGACAGAGGTGAGGAAAACATAGGCAAGCCAATTGGACCAGATTATGTGTGTCCACTAGACATGTGCAAAATGGAGAGCTATGCATGAGACAAATGTTTTGGGACAGGTGCCCGTTTTTTTTTTTTTTTTTTTTGTAAGGTGGTAGTGGAATGTTGGGGAAGGGATATATGTAACTGTGGGGGAGGTAAGTTGGAATGGTGAGGATGCTTTGACAAACAGACAAGACAGACAAAACAGCAGACAGGGGTGTTGTGTGACACAAGATGGGAGTGAACACCTTGGATGGGGAGGGTACTGTAGAATCCTAGTCTCAAGTACCTCGACAAGGTAGCAAAGTGACTCAAGTCCCCACCCATGGAAATGTCAGCACTGCTCCTTCACTAACCCAGGGGTGGCAGTGGTGGGGGCTGGGCTCCGAGGTGAGCCAGCCTCACCAGGGTGGCCAGCATGGTCTGTATCTGGCACAGGCAACATCCAAAACCACTGTACACAATTCTGCACACCAAATCTGGCAGTTCATCATGGGTGATAATACCCTCTCCACCACTACCCTGAGGGGCAAAACTACCTGACACCACAGGTAGTGCAGGGGCAGCAGAGGGGGCACCAGCAGGCTGGGTCTCAGATGTGTTGGGCCCTGCCATGTCTGGAGGAAGCAAGGTAGGTGGATCACCAGGAACTAGCCTACTTTGTCATGCTGTAGTAAATTAGTTATAAAGATAAGTTAAGGTAGTAATAACCAAACCAATGTTAGTATTAACATAATGGAACATAATATTGATTAATCCAAATTCACATCAAGGTATATTATGTGGAACACAACATTAAGTAACACAACAGTAAGTATGTTAACAGCAAACCAGAATGAAATAACCCATACCAGCAACAAAACATATAGTTTAACAGAATATATTAATATTAAATAATAATAATAAATACCATTAATAAATTAAAGAAGATAAGGAGTTGGGAAAGAGAGAAAAACATACCATTAGTGAATTCACAGATTATATTAATGCAAAGACTGCTAATATATTCTTCTACAGCTGTGCAGTGTCACTTGTGAGTACAGTGACTCAAATTCTTCTATAGATGATTTATCATGTACATAGCTCTCAAGCTGTTACCATGGGACAGTATGGGCTAAGCACTAACAAATGCAGGTACACAACTACATGGGACTGTTTCATAACTACCAAGTTGTTCTTTAAATAGATTTGCACATACAATGCATTCCAGGTAATCATTTAGCTGTTAATCACGGAACAGAAAGATTGGGCAGTTTTCATTACATTACGAAAAATCATGACACTTGAGAGGTATGTAGACTACACAGCCATCATGTCTTAGTTGGTAGGCATGGGAGTAGAACCCAAAAGGTGTGACTGCAGGGGACTTGCACATTATGTAGCAATGGACTGCAGTGACATTAGAACAGACATGCAATGAATACAGCACTACTGGACTTATTTCAACATAATCTTATGAAACTGCAATCCTTCCTTACACTTTATTGTTATAGCTCCTTAGAATCTGTGAAGTACACACAAGATATCTGTCCAAAACATAGACTGCCTTACCCATATACCTTGTTCCTGGAGTGGGGGTAATAGAGAGCATTATGTGAGTGAAAGTGGGCTGCAGATAGCCCTGAACCATCCTGTGGGTTGTGCAATACATTTATCAGGCAATTACTTTTGCATCCTTTATTTATTTCAGTTTTACAGTTGAATTTAGCAACATTAGAACAGACATGGAATGACTATAGCAGTACTGCACTTGTTACAACACATTAGTTATCAAACCAGAATCCTACTTAATACCTTATTGCTTATTGTTATTGATATTGTTTATTGATTATTGCACTAAAGTTATCAGAAAATATCTGTACTTACCACACTCATAGACCACCCTGGCCAGACGCCCGACATAAGACTGGACATTGCAAATCCATTCAGCTGTGCTATTGGAAGAGAAGCACACCACTATGCATACCCGTTTTGCACAGATTCAGCTTGTCTTTTAGTAAAGTAGTGAGAAATATGCATACATATCTGTGGGGTCTGCCCAGACCTGTCCTCCAGGCTCCAGGTATTCAAGGTTCCCCTCTTCCTTCTTTTCAGGTCATCATAGTGGTGATGACACTGCTAACCAGTGTGGGGGATACCAGTAGCACTGCTAAGGTCCCTAGCCAACCAATCCCAGGCTTCAGGTTTATATTCTGAGACCTGGTAATTACCCTGCAACAGCTGGGGTTTGTACTTTTGGACCAGGAGTTCAACAAGCACTCTGGACTCCTGCACACCCCATCTCTGTGCCCAAAAGCCTGTTCCCTCACCAACACCACCAGGCATACTGACAGTTTAATGAGATTCCAATGAATGCTGCAGAATTCCAGCCTAATGCCCCTAATATAGGCTGTTTTCCCACCCTTACACATCATACTGCAACATTCAAAAAAGCCCCGTATTGCTTAGCATCATGCAAACTCACACAACTGTGTTTTAGCAAAGCTTAGCAACATGCAAACAGGAATGGTTGTTAACCATGTTTAAGCAGTGTTTAGCACTGTGCAGCTTTTTCAAATGCAACAAATATGTTTTTGTATTAAACTGCCCTTTAGGTCAGCTGACACATTTCCACAGCAATAATTGTATAAAAAAAAGCTATGATTGCTGGGGACTTGCACCCAGGACCTACAATACTGTAGGAAATGACTCTACCTATTCAGCTACATGGATAGTATGAAAACTAGTATACCTTCACATATACTACTAAGCTACCTATTAGCATTGCTAAGCACCACACCATGGAACGCAAATGGCCATTCATAATATTAAAACACAGTAGACAACAATACATAATTGATTACATTCAGTTTCTATTTTCAGATGCCTGGCAAATGTCACTTCTGCATGTGTAAGCACAGCTCGGCATTGCTGCACTCTGCACTGCACTGTGCAAATGAGCATTCAAATAAATAATTAATTACATCTGGTTTCTATTTTTAGATGTCTGGCAGATGTCAGCTGTGTATGTGTAAATGCAGCTTGGCATTACTGCGCCCCATGCCACGTCATGCAAGCATGCATTAAAAGAAAAAAAAATACAAGCAAACATATTTCTTGACCACCAGAGTACATTACAGATATGTACATTATCCTGTACATAACATATGTCCAGGACTTCCCTGAACAATTCATATCCATGGGACACTACAATGCTGCCTACATGGATTCTATATCCATGTTGCTGTGATCTGCCTTGGCAGTGCGCCATGATTAACATGCATGGGGAACCATGGCCATGTACACAGGTACATTCCGTGTAGGTTCTACACGGAGCCTACATGGATTTTATTGAATCTTGGGGATAGTGTTTAAAACTGAAATTTACAAAACCAATTTATTATAAAAATAATTAATAAACTCAGTAGAGTGATTGAGTGTTTCCTTCCTTATGCCAAAAAAGGAGAAGCTGATTTGATGCCCATTATGTTTGAATGGAAAAATATACACAGAGATTATTGCTATCTTCTTCCAAAAAATTGTAGGGAAAGTTTGGATGTGGTATGTTGACAGAGATAAAAGTGAAATAATTGTCAATAGAATTCTGTAAGCTGTATAATATGAGAAAGAAGCTAGTAAACAGAGAATAGCAGAAGCATATCTTGAGGGGTAAAGATGCATGTGAGGATTTTTTAAGCATTTATATTGTTTTTAAGATTTATACTCATAAAGTTAAATTTTATGCTAAAATGTTAATTACTACAGGAGGTCTGAATTTATGATTGCAAAAACAAATTGTTGATGCAATAAAATCTTTGAAGCTTGAACATTTTATTTTTTGAAAATAAAGGCATGAAAACTGTCCAGATGCTACCCTTAGGATACTGAGGTAAATCTAGGAGAGGATGACATAGTCATGGTAAGGCAGATCTGCAGGACTACAAGTAACATCTAAGCTGTGATGACCTGATAGCATCAAGTTCCTACACATCTGTTCCACATGTTTTGCAGGTATAGCATTGTACAATATCAGACATAGTAAAGTGATAGAAGCAGAACGTTTGTGTGTGTTTGTGTATTAGTGAGTGAGTGAGTGAGTGAATGCATGAGTGTGTGTGTGTGTGTGTGTGTGTGTGTGTGTGTGTGTGTGTGTGTGTGTGTGTGTGTGTGTGTGTGTGTGTGTGTGTGTGTGTGTGTGTGTGTGTGTGTGTGTGTGTGTGTGTGTGCGCACGTAGGAGGGAGAATCAAAATGCAAAGGAATGTTTTGTAATGCACTCATTTACCTAAGAAGTCAAAAAGTCCTTGTAACATTTTTCAAGTCTACTGCACTTCTTTTACATATTGTTTTGAACATTTTTATCTAACTATCTGTGGTGAATCTTCCATTTATCAAATACTTACATTTTTTTATAGGTTCATAGGTTGGTACTAGGCTATCGGCCCTAGGGCCTATACAAGCCTATCCATAACAATTCCCTGGCTATTTCTTCCCACAGTATTTACTTCCCTGGACCCCTATCTAGCAGGTCGACTGATGTCAAGGTTCCTTTTGAAGAGGGCCAAAGAGGCGCTCTGCTTGACATGTATGGGCAGTCTATTGCAGAGTCTGCGAGTCTCTGGGTCAGGAAGCTATATCTCCAGCATGTTTTGTTCATTTTGATGACAAGGTTTAGATCCCTGGAGTGTGTGTCTCTGAGGGATTGGGATTTCTTTAAGTGTAGCATGTCCAACAGCTCTGGGATTGACATGCCCTTGTATGTTAAGCAGAGATTGCCTCTGAGTAGACGATATGCGACAGAGTATAGGTGGAATTTTTTTAGATGGTCAGCATAAGGCATCTGCTTTAGGCCTGTGATTCTTTTAGTGAGGTATTTCTGCAGCCTTTCTAGTTGTTACAGATGTCTTGAGAGGTGCATACCAAATGGGGCATTGTATTCTATAATGGGTCTAATGAGGGATGAGTACAGTGTGACAATGACCTCTTTTTTTCTGGATGAAAATCCCTTAGTGATGAGGTGTGCCACATAGTAGGATTTCCTGATGGTTGTGGTGATGTGGTTATCAAAGGTGAGACCACTGTCCACCTGTGTCCCTAAGTCTCTTATCACACTTTCGGTGTTTAGTGTACTGACACCTATGTGGTAATTCACGGATACATGTTTTTTCCCAAAGGGGATAACTATACATTTCCTGGCAATGAGCTTGAGCCCATGGCTCTGGCACCAAGCATCTGTTTCTGTAAGGCCCTTTTGTAGAATGACCACATTATTTGGGGATTCAATAATGGCTCCCAGTTTGCAGTCATCTGTGAACTTTGTTAGCCAGAGCCCCTTAGTGTTGGCCTGTACTTCAGAGAAGTAGATGCCAAATAAGATTGGTCCCAGGACTGAACCCTGAGGTACTCCACTTGTCACTTGTCTGGAGCTGGATTTGGAGTCAGCTACTTTTACAGTGTGGGTTCTGTCAGTAAGCCAGTTGGCAACCCATCGAGTGACATAGGGATTAATGCCCAGCTTAGTACATTTATCTATGATTCCAGAGTGGGGGATGGTGTCGGAGTCCTTGGCGAGTTCCAAATAGGCTGTGCGGACCACCTTAACCTTGTCCACGTCTCTGGAGACTGATTTTGTCATTATGTCAAATAAATCCACCTCTTCCCTGCTACACATAGTTTCCCCCTTTCTTTTTGTGTGACTGAGATGGAGTTACTGAGATGTCACCTTCCCTACTTGCTTCTTTTGTGAGTATCTTATAGAAACATTCCACAGTCAGCACACATACATATACATACACACACAAATACACACATGCATGCATGTGCACACACACAAGTAGGCATACTTGCTGTGATTCTGCCTTCACATAGACTGCACAAAACATAGTACTGTTTAGAAAGTGGTTTTAATAGTACTGGTTAGAGTTCAGCATAAATGAGGTAGAATGCAATAACTTCAACTTGCCAAAACCACCTTCATGACTTTGAAGGGTAAATAACAGTAATATGCATTACACATCCCTGTATGAACCAGTGTTAACCACAGTGCCAAGGGTGAATAACAGTAATATGCATTACACATCACTGTATAAATCAGTGTTAACCACAGTGCCAAATCTTTTATTCATGTAAGGCATGGTGTGGGATACAGCTGACTGTTCATAAAACTAGCTGTTGGTTTGACTCAGTAGCATATTGTTTGGAGTTGTGCAGCCATGACAGACTGCACAACTGCTGTACATGCATGTTCTAATTCAGCCATTCTTTTGCACACAACCCAGTGATAAATGTTTGTTGTCATATCACTATGACAGTCACATTGCTACACCTCCCACTACTTTTTCACATCCTCTTTTGGTCATGATGTGATATTTCATGATCTGTAATAACATATTCGTAACACTGAGTGGGACCACTCAGCTTTCCTGTGTCCTAAGCAGTTCCCTATTTTCTTGGATAATTCAGAATATTAGATTGTGTTTTCAAGGTGTGCATTTACATATCTCCTTTGCTTATATCCTTTCACTCTGTGGATGTCACTGGATGGCTTTCTGGCACTAAAGAATTAAAAGTACCTTTGTCTGGATTGCATATAGTAACAGTTGCCTTACCACTGTTATATGCACACAAAGAGTATGCACATTATGAAGATGACAACTACGTAAGAGGAAATCAACAAAGCTGTTAGCATTACAACACTTTGCTTCATTCTGACTCACTAAGCAGGATCATGTAAGACAACAGTGCCTCCCTTACAAACACAGGCACTACATTAGAATGTCACATATACTTACACACCTTACATGCAGAAGATTCAGTAAGTTTGTATCTCATATAAAGACTTCAGCAACCCATCATTTACCATTTAGCAAAGTTCTAAGCTATAAAGCACTATCACTTTGCATATGGAAAATATGTCAGCATAAGAAGTTACCAGGCTAATGGCCCTAGAGCCCTTACAAGCCTAGCCATATTTAGCCTGAGTTCCCCCAGTAGTTAAAACCAGAGTAAAGTCACACCCCTCATGTCATCAGTAACCTCGCCCATCCCACCCACATTCTGCTCATTTTGTGACATCGTGATGACATCACTCGGCGAGGAACGCCCAATTTCTCCAGTCCTGCTGCCTGCTTTTGGCTGATTTACTATCAGCCGATTTACAAACTCCAATAGTCTGTTTCCTTCTTGAAACAGAATACTGGAGTTTGCACAGTATTTTCTGGACTACCGGAGAATCAGTTTGATTTCCGGATAGTCCGGAAAAAAAATGGAGGGGTGGCAACCCAGGCATGGGCACCTCCCTGGGACTGAAATTTCAGTCACCTATCCACTGATCTGGGTTGCATTTGAAAAGGGTCAAGGAGGTGCTCTGTTTCATGTGAATTGGAAGCTTGTTCCACAAGAGTGGTAGTCTCTGGGAGATGTATCTATCTCTCCAGCATGACCTGTTCATGTCAGCGGCTAGGTTAAGATTCCTGGAGCGAGTGACCTTCCTGCAGTTTGATTTACAAATGTGTAGTATTTCCATCAGGACCAGGCCAGAGACTGTTCTGTAGGCCAGGCACAGATCATCCCTTAGCAACCTGTAGGAGACAGAATACAGTGACAGGATTTTCTGTCTTTCTGCATAAGACTTGTTTTGTATGACCTGTAATTTTTTGTTGAGACACCTCTGTGGTCACAACAATTGTTGCAGGTGTCTGGTGAGGTACATGCAAAAGGGAGAATTGTACTCAATAATTGGTCTGATGTGGGGGGAGTATAATGGAATTACAACATCCTTAGATCTAGATGTGATGCCTTTACTTATAAGATGTGCCTCATAGAAGGATTTCCATACTACTGTGGATGCATGGGGGTCAAAGTTCAAATTGATATGAACCTGACTACCCAGATCACATACCACTGGGTCTACACTTGGGGGGGGGGGGTTGTCTATAATGTAATTAGTAGGGCTGTCAGCTTTCCCAAAGGGAAAAATAATGCTCTTTTTTTTGCATTTAGCTTTAATCTGTGGCTTTTACACCAATCATTTTTCTGTGTTAACCCTGTCTGCAGTATATTAATATCATTGGAGGACTCAATGATTTCTCCCAATTTGCAGTTGTCAGCAAAATTGTCTAGTCACAGGCCATCCAAGTTTGCCTGGATTTCTGAGAAATAAATTCCGAACAGTTAGTGGCTCAGCACAGAAACCTGTTGTATGCCACTGGTGACTGGCCTTTTTCTAGAGGTGAAGTCACCCACTTTGATAGTATGTGTCCTGTTGGTGAGCCAGTTGGCTACCCATCTAGTAATGTAGGGGTCAATTCCCAATTGGGAGAGTTTCTCTATAATACCTGAGTGGGAATTGTGCCAAATGCCTTGGCTACATCAAAATAGGTGGTATACACTGTCTTTCCCTCATCCAAGGCCTTGGTAACTTTCTCAAAGAAGTCAACCATGTTTAATAGGCATGATCAATCTTTAATGAATCAGAACTGTGCTGGGTCCAGAGTTTGGAGGTGACCTAGATTACCTATGTCCTTGTTAATAAGGTCCATAATGATCCTTTCCATGCCCTTGCAGATGAGGTTAGTCAAGCTTATGGGCCTATAATTCCCAGAGTCAGTTGATTGTCCCCCTTTTGCAGAGGGATTACTATTGCTGTCCTTCATTCCACCAGAACATAGCTAATTCTCAGGCTGTGGCTAAACAGAGATCCAAGTGTGTCTGCTAGGTCATGTTTTAAATTGTTTAAAAGGCAACTTGGGATGTTGTCTGGTCCCATTGATGTCATGTTTTTGGCCTTGGGGAGCACCAAGATGACCTGCTCTCTTGAGATAATAGGCTAAGAAATGGTGTCAGGAGTAATTTGGGTGATGACTAGAGGGGACAGGGGGTTGATGTTTTCTACAAATCTGTCAGCTAGCAGGTTGGCTATTACCTCCAGCAGAGTATGGTGATGCCATCCACAACCAGTTCAACACATAGCCGGGTATTTCCTTTTAGATTTTGGATGGACTTAAAGAATGCCTTGTGATCACCCTTAGCTAAGGAGACTATTTTTGCTTCACAATTAGCTTTGGAGGGCTGGACAAGATGTCTAATTTGTTTGTTTAAGTTAGAGAGGGATTTCTTCCTCTGCTGAGCCAGTTCCCTCTTGTTTATGGACATTAGTTTCTTTCTCTTGTTTCTTCCTCTTGTTGTATAGCCTATTTATACTGGGGGTCCACCAGGGTGGCTTGTTTTTTTGATGACATGGTTTTAATCAAGTCAAGTACAGCCAATTCTGTACAACTACTTAAGTGGTTATATAGTGCATTGGTGTTCACCACTGCATAGGACTCCATGTTATCTTTGTTTGAGGGGACTTATACCATCACTTAGTAGGAGGTAATTTGTCTTGGAAAAATTCTTAAACATTTTTGAGCTTGATGGGGTATCTGGTCTTATAATTACATTGAATAAACTGATTTATGGTCCAATCTTTCCAGGGAGGACATCACGTGGGGTGGAGGTGCAATGCTATCTTATGTTAGTAAGTATTATGTCCAGGATATTTGAGCCTCTTGTGGGTGTGCTGTCTAGCTGTTACAGAGCATTTCCATTGACAAAATCCAAGAACTTCTGAGCCAGCATGTTTGTGGTCATGTATGTTTCCCAGTCGATAGTAGGATAATTAAAATCACACGAGTAAGATGTTGGGATGTATGGCAAGTGACTCCAGTAAGTCCAGGTATGTGGTATGCTTTTCCTGTTTCATGGTAGGGGATATATAGCTAGCTATGATGTGGTTGGGAGCTATGACTATAGTTAATTGGACATGGAGTATGCGACGATGTGAGGTATTGCCAGCTATGCCAGAAGAAGTAGGGCAGTGGGTGTGTAACATATGCCAGCACAGCTATATGGAATTTTGTAAAGAATTATATGTCATTTGTATTTCAAACATATTTGTACATATGCTTTTGTTTAAAAACATATTCATAAAGCTGTTTGTGTTAAAAGTGTACCAACAGTGTACCCTGCTGGAGAGAAAAATAAATATACATTGTAACTGCTTAAATGTATATGTTTTAACAGAGGATACCGGAAGAGAAGAGGATAATCGCAATCCACTTAACTTTGAAAATAGTTTGAAATTAAATTACCTGGCTTAAGCCATAAAGATTGTATCTTACAGTTCTCAACGTGCAGCCAAAGACAAAAAGTCTGTACTAGGAAGCTTTCTGCATTGTCTTTGGGGTGAACTAATTGCTAGTCGGGAAGAGTGGAGGTTTGAAATAGTTTTATGACTTCCAAGAGCTGCAGCAGACATTAGCAAGGCTTTCTCTGTGTATTATTGATACATATGTGCTAAATCCTGGCAGCATCTAGCCAAGGGGGGGGGGGGGTAGCACAGGACAAGAAGTCAGATGACCAGATGTATGTGATATCATTCTGTAATTCATCACTGAAATTATGTTTTCTAATACTAGATGAGACTGAAGTCTCAGGGCAGTCTGTTTTGGGAACCTGACAAAGAAGAACCATCATCTACTTCATCTTTCCTTGCTCTAGTAAGAGAACTAGAGAACAGTAATTCTTTAGATCCGTCAGGAAAATATACTGAGATTAGTTAAGTACTATTTTTCTGCATCTGTGTGAATCTATTTGTCGGAGTTATTTTAATATTTCCTGTGATTGAAACTCTGGTGTTTACTGTAAATAGATATTTAGTATGTTCATTTTTTCTTATTTATTATTAAATATATTTAAACTTTTAATTGTGGCTGGTCTTTTAGAGAATAGTTTTATCTCTGAGAGTATTTGCTGACAACTCTGGCTGCTCTTGAAAGCCTTGTCGTTGGTCAAACTACCATTTGTATTAATATTAATTTCACTCAGTGTAACTGGGTACCCTTGCAAGACCCTTAGAGTAGCTGGCTTTGGAGTGTTTTGTGGTGGTGTAACTACCTTATAATCTGGGCAGAAGAGGCATAGCTAGTAAATCTGTGCCAGCCTTTCCCAGGTGTGTGTGTACATGTGTGAATATCAAATCTCAAAGAGTGTGTGTGTCAGCTGTTTGGAGCAGGGACACAAAGCACTGGTTTCCCAGAGAGGGTGCTGGAGAACTTGGCTTGAACAGTCAGCTGAGGTCTCAACTCTATAGCTGTGCTAGTGGGGAGCCTTATTGGGGAGCTGGAGGGAGACAAATAGAGAAATCCAGAACCTGTACAGGGTGTGTTCCCTGTGTGCTCTTAAGATAAATTGTGCTTGATGCAGAGAGCTGTATCTGGAAATAATTTGCGTATCCATTTTTGTTCCAAGTGAACATTCCTCTCCAGTGCCAGTGGTGAGGATTCAGGCTCCTTGATTACTGGTCCAAAGTTGGGATGCCACAGAGTAGCTCAAGAGAGTCATACTGTTTGACTAGTCTCACGGTGTATTTGTCCTTAATGAAGATGGACACACTTCCTCTTATGGTTCTTTCATGCTCAGTTTTTGGTCTGAATGCATGGAAGGCACTGTAACCCTGCATGGCCGGGGTGTTTTCTACATCTTTGAATCATCTCTCCATGATTGCACAGATGTCAGCATCTTCCAAAGTTTCTTGTTTAGACTTCTAGCATTAAACGGTAGAACCTTGAGTATATTTAGAGAGGATTTTGTTATGTTGGGAGATTGGTTATTTTGACACTGCCTAAAAAAGGCACAGTAGGGGGGTGGATAATGCCTTTGTCAGTATCTGAAAGCAATGTGGCCTGTTGACCATGTCTTCCCAGGCTGACAGATATAGGATCCCCTTGCAATGACATCATAAGCTAAGCAAATTGTTAAAATCAATCATTTTTTGTTTGTTTTGTGGCATCATTCTTGGAGAAGGTAGAATGCTGCTTAAGGCTTGGCTTATACCTGCCTTTGAGACATAATCTGAGAGCTCAGTCATGTCTCTTTTCATATAGTCCAGTGAGGTACATCTAAAGCCATTCACTACAACGTGGACTATAATAGAGTCATTTCAGTACTTGTGGTTGAGTGATTTGAGTGCTTGGGTGACTTGATGGATCCTGGCACTAGACAGGCAACTAACCATAACCTGCTCCTTGTCCAGCCTGGTGACGGGAACATATGTGTGTCTCACAATGTAGTCACCTATGACCAATGCATTAGGTTTTATGACATTACACAATGTGGGCTTATTTGTTGAGACACTGGTGTGTGTGTTATTATGCATTGTGGTTGCTTTTTGCATTGTTATGTGTGTAAGTGGCTTCCATTAGGAAGGACTCTGATCTTTTGGTAGATTACTAGTGACTACCTCCACATATGTGGATTCATGTGTCATGTCCTTATGTAGTGTGGGAAGTTTGTGCATGCTGACAACCTGTTTGGCATTCGATTTGTCGTTATGTGAGAGCCTTGCCTCCAATTTCATAGTGTAACTACATCTCTCACACAAAGTATTTATTTGTTTCAAGAGTAAGTGGTTGTCAATATACATGAGACAATTGTGACATTGCCTCAGGATGCCTATGTTTATCAGGTTGGCCAGAGAGATGACCAGAAACTGCCCATCCATGATAGCAGGCAATTACTGAATTTGTTGTATTAGGAAAGAGAATTGGTTAATTTGACATGATTGCTGGTAGCAACAAGACTATAAGAGAGACCATTTATCCTGATTTCATAAAATGATAGCTGCTGGAAATCTAACCTTTTGAAATTAATAGTATCCATTAATGGGGCATACACGTCTTTTCCTAGAAAATTAAGTATTGTGGAATGCAGCTGCTACCTCTGCCTATGAACAGTAGTTTGTGCTTTGCTTCTAAGGCAATCTTTTATAAAGACTTGATAGCACTATCTCATTGGTACAAGAATACTGAATTACCTGCTTATTCTCTTAGCTGAACATCTGAATTCACCCTATGCATGTATGCATATACAGACAAAAATATACATGTACAGGCGCGCGCGCACACACACACACACACACACACACACACACACACACACACACACACACACACACACACACACACACAGATCACAGGTAGGACTTGATGTTTCTGTCTTACAAAACTCTCATGATTCATGGTTCATGGGTGTTTACTAGGCTAACGACCACATGGGCTTTTTTAAGACTAGCCATGTATCCCAAATATCTGACAAGTTATGATAGCCTTGATAAGTGTAAGGATGGGCCTGGGAGATATCCATCCTTTGATGACTGGGTTAATCCTTCTAGGCTACTTGCCTCTTTTCAGGGGAAACCCAAAGTGGTATTTATACTAAGTGGGGAAATTTGGCCAAGACATCTGGGAACTTCCACTACTCTTGGTAGTCAGGGGAAGGATTTGTGTGTTACACATCCAGACTTCCTGTTTCTTGTCCAGGTGTGGAGGCAGCCAAGAGGAACAGGGAGAAAATATGGCTGATTCAGCTTTCACTGAAAATGAAGTGAAGGTTTATGAAAACATAGCTGAATGGTAGAATCACTACCAGAAGTTTTTCTGGTGCTGTGGGTGCAGAAAAACAGTGATATTGGAAGAAAAGGAGATTGTAGCTGTAACAGAGATGGATTCAGAGAAAAACTTTCAGATAAGATTGTTTGAAGGAGAGACAATAATCTCTGACAAATGCATAATTACAACCTTCCAATCTGGAGGGTTGCGGGATGATTATTTAGAAGAAATGGTAAACCAAAGTGAACCAGAAAGTGGAGCAGCAATTTCATGCAGTGGCATCATGGAGAAAATAAAAGAAGAAAAAGGAGAAGAAGAGAACTGTGCCAAAAAAAGATCACGAGACAAAAAACTTATGCACAGACTGTGGGAGAAGGAGCAAAGAATAAATAAGAAATAAAAGAAACAAAAAAGAAGTATACAGTATGTGTGAGCTGTAAAAAAGAAGAACGTTTGGACAGGTATAAGGTTTGGGACTCCGTCATAGCACCCCTGGGTGTGAATGCTCTTACCTCTTTTGCTTTGACACTTGATATTTGAAACTTGGCAGGCCATATAAAATTTTTTGGCTCCATATGAACAAAAGAAAAATATTTATCCATGGTCAGAATATGTCATGCAAGCTTTTTACAGACAAACAAAAAGAAATAATGATCCAGTTTAGAACTAAAGTTGAAGCAAAAGAACTGAGAATACATTTGTTAACTATATGTAAAGAAGTAATGGACACTGCAAAAATATATGATGAAAGAGAACTATGGACTGGGGGATAGGAATGTGGAATAATACTGAAAATGGAAAATTATAACATTATGCACATACCTAGCATAACTGATGTTCATGGTAATAGGGGTTTTGTGGAAAACAGGGTTCAACCAAAACTTATTTTTGTAGAAAAATGAATTTAATCAATGAATGTGATAAAAAAAGATGTTATTTATGTGGTAAAACAGGAAATAATGCAAAAAATGTGATTTAAAGTGCAAAAAATGTGGTAATACTGGTAATTCATGGCTAGAATTTGAAATGAATATACAAGAAAATGAAAATGAAGTTATAAAGGATAAAGAGATAGTGGAATGTGTTATACAAGAAAATGCACAAAAGATGTAACTGATAAAGAGGTTATACATAAAGTTAAAGAAAGTAACAAGGACAAAGAAACAGAGGAGACAAGTGAGGAAGAAGCTGATTGGTGCACAGTAAGAAATAAAAACAATTTGATGGGGAAAAGAGTTAAAGAAAGGAAAAGAACAGTCAAAAACATAATACTTAGAGAAAATAAGAAAGGAAGGAGATAAATATGTTATACTAACTGTTGTTAAAAGCTGAAGATATTAGCTTTAAATGTGAACAGTATGAAAAATCTTAAAAGGGGAATATTACAATAATGTGCTGCAGTAGATACACATATTATTGTTTTAGAAGATATCATATTATTAACAGAGGAAGAAAGAATACAAACTGAAAAAATTTTGGAATGGTGTGGTAGTTTGGAACATGGGGAAGGAAACATGCTCGGGCATATGAATATTATGCCAAGAAAGCATTAAAACATTAGATGTAACTATAGTGGAACTACGATGAACTACAGTAATAGACGTGAAATGGACATATATGTGTATAGAATTATAGCTTTATATGCATATGTAACAAAAAAGAGAGATACACGATGTTTAAAAATATTCTTAAATATGTTTGTGTAAACATGGACATTATAGTGGTGGGTGATTTTAACTGTAACTTAAGGAAAAATAAGAGCAACTGTGATGTTAAAATTGCTAAATAAATTATGAGAAGTGGAAAGTTAAGCATATGGGAGAATAACCACTGGACCTATAAAAGGAATGAAATTAGGACAGAAATTGATTATTTTTAATATCTAATAGTTTAAAAGTTATAAAAAAGGAATTAAGTATGCTGGATTTTTAGATCATGTGGCAATATGGGTTAGAGTAGAGGAAAATGAAGAATATATAAGAAAAGGAAAAGAAATAAAGAGAATTAATGAAAATGAATTAGATTTAGAAGAGAAAAAGAACTTGTGGAATTATGGAAAAATCATATGACTATGAGGGAGTTTTATGAGAATTGGACTGCTTGGTGGCTTAATTTTAAAGAAAAATATAAAAAAGAATGTTTAGCATATATAAGGAAGAAAATGATAAAACAAAAAGAGAGATACAAGATATTAAGTCATGAAACATTTAGAGACTTATTAGAGAAGAAAAATTCCTTTTATGAAAAAGAAAGATATATAAACTGAATCAAATTAAAATTAACAACTTGTTATATAAGCAAAAATTTTGTTTACAAGGAAAGAAAGAAGAGGTAGCACTATATTTGAGTAAAATAATAAAGGAAGCAAAAATAAGATAATTGAAATATAACAAAGGTAAGCAAATAAGACAGCAAGAAGGAATATCAAAATAATTAAAGAATATGTATTGGAATTATTTGTTAAGACAGAAAAAAAACATAGAACAAATTTATAAAGGCAGAAAATTAAATAAGCAAGATAATCAGTATTTAGAACAAAAAATAACCATGAAAGAATTGAAAGAAATTCTAAAAGATATTAACATGAATTCTGCAAAAGGACTGGACAGAATTGAATCTTCTTTCGGCTTTTCCCGGTTAGGGGTCGCCACAGCGGAACTCTGGTCCACTAATGATTGGCAGTAGATTTTTACGTACCAAGTTGCCAGCTCTGACGCACAACCTTCAACGAAGGTACGCCCATTCACACATGTCTCCACACAGAAGACGCTTTAGCTGAGAATCGAACAGGACAACGTCTTATTGTGAGGCGACAATGCTGCCACAGCACCACCACCGCAGTATGTTTAAAGAAATGAAAGAGTGGCAAAAAATTATTTTTATAGAAGTTATGAATGAATGGTTAGAAACTGGAATTAAAGAGAAAGAGATATGTACAGGAGTTATAAAATGTATATTTAAAAAAGGAAATAAAGAGGAAATAAAAATTGGAGATCTATAATACTGAATAATGCAGATTATACATTTTTTATGAGAATAATAACAAAAAGGTTACAGAAAAAATGGATAGAATATATATGAACAAAATGTATTTGAAAGAAAAGGAAAAGGAAGTCAAGAGTTATTATGGCTAATAAGAGAAATAATTGATATCATAAATAAAATTGTAGAAGTGAAGGTTATGATGGGGGATAGAAGTAAAGCCTATGATAATATTTAATATAAATCAGTATGGGGAATTTTGCAGGCATATGATGTAAGCAAAAATATTGCAAGTAATAAAATCTGTTTATGAAAGGAACTATGTGAAACTAAATGTAATTGGTTGGACTGGGGAAGAAGAAGTAAAAATAGAATGTGGAATAAAGCAGGGCTGCCCAACTAGTAGTAATTTTTTCTCATTAGTTATGAATGTAATAGTGAAGGCGATTGATAAAATGTCAAGTAGTGGTGGATACAAAATGATGAAGGAAGTACAATTGCCAACAATGTATAATTATGCAGATGATATTGTATTAATTGTTAAAAATAAAGTATGGATGGAAAAAGTAAATGAAAAGTTAAGTATAATTAAAAAATGGTTTAATTACAAATAAGAACAGTAAAGGATTTGGTTTTGAAGGTATGATATGAGGAGTTAAGTTCAATGAAAAATATATAGATATATTAGGAATAACATTTAGAAGGAATGAATACAGACAACAGCAATGGGATAATGTACTCAAAGAAGTAAAAGATATGACTAATTTTTTGAAATCATAGATTTTCATATTGAAAAAAGCACACTCGTTGAACAGCATAGTAATAAGAAAATTGCTTATGCTGCTAACATCTATATGATTCCTATTAAGTATGAGAAGGAATTAATGATAATTATAATCTCTTTTATATGGGGATCTAGACTGAATCCAGTCGAAAAAGGAATTCTGCATATGAAAGAAGAGCAAGGAGGTTTGGATTTAATAAGCCCAATATTATACACATCATCTTTAATTTTATATAAGGTATTAAAAGGAATTACGAAGGAAAATAAAAACTTGATAGAAATGATACTATATTATAAATACAAAGAATTGTGGGAAGGCATGGAAGTTAAAAAATGAAATAAAAGCATTGTGAATGAAGAAATGAAAGAGTACCAAAACAAAATTGCATTATGGAAAATAAAAAAGAATATATGTGAGAAAAATAGTAAGGAATGGTACTTAAGTATTATGAAAACATTTTATTGTATTGATCCATGGAAAGATTTAGAAACAGATAAGAAAAAAGCAAAATGATGATATATAATAACTATAAAAAGATTAAAGAATGTAATGAATTTTTATGGAGATTGTCTATTAGAAAATTGCCGGTTAAGGCAAATATGCCATACAAAAAAGCAAGATAGAATATGTAATAAATGTGGAGGGTGTGAGACTACTGAGAATGTTTTTATGAAATGAGAAGGAGTTAATAATTTGTGGAAAGAAATATGTAAAGATAATAGGGTGAAAAGTTTGTTAAAATTTGAACAAATAAATATGGACGTAATAGAATTTGGTTATTATGGTGTACTTAGGAAGAAATGAAGAAAATGGACAGAGTAATATTTTATGCTTCATGGACTATATGGAACAAGAGACTAAATAAAATTAAATACAATGGAAAATGGACTTTGACAAAGATTTTGAAAAAAATGTTTTGGTTATGGATAAAATAGTGGGGGGAAATGCTTAAATTGAAGTTTATAATGTATGGAGATTTGTAAATAATGGAAATATGTAAATAGTATGTAATGTATATATCAATAAAAAAGAAACTACTCTTTCACATACAGGGGCTCTCTTCATTGTGACACTTCCTATCTCCGGTTTCAGATGTGAAGGCAGCCTGGAGAAGCAGGAAACTACCATAAGCAAAAATGGAGAGTGTAGAGCAGAACGAGAAAGTAAATCTTGATTGTGGTACTGTTAATCAAACAGCAGAGATGTTTACAGTATTTTGTCAGGGAAGGAGTCGGAAGCCAAAAGTAGCTCGAGAGAGGAATATGGTATGTCAGAGATGGAGGAAAAGGCAGTCAAGCTTTTTCAAAGTAGTAGGAAGGCAGCAAATGCAGTGGAGATAGATTTGGAAGAGGTATTCCAGCAGAAGCTTTTTGAATCCAAGGATGTAACACAGGACTGTATAATTACAACTCTCCAGTTGGGGTGGGTTGCAGGATGATATATTGTTGGAGATGGTGGAGAAAAGTTAACCAGGAGATGGAAGTGATTTATCTTAGGGAGAAATGATGGACAGAATACAGAAGGAAGAAGGGCAGCAGAGTGAGGAGATGCAGAAAGAGAATAAATCATATGCTGAGATAGTAAGAGAAGGAATATGTGGTAAGCAAGTAGAAGAAACAAAAGTTAGAACAAAGACTGTTTAAGGTTAGAGTTGAAAAGAAGGAAGATGTTTCAGTGGATGGATACAAGGTATGGGACAAAATACACTCAACACTAAAACAAATGAGGCAAGAGTGTTTATACATATTAATAAAGAGTATTTTTGTGACATTATTTTTGAATCTGGGCAGATAATGGAAACGTTTATGAGAGAATATGAAAAAAGGAAAAATCGATCACCATGGAACTTAAAGGAGAACCACAACCACAGACTCAAAAAACATGTTTATTTCATAATGGTTTTGTATTTCCTACATTTTAATAACACTCTTGGACTATTTACAGGGTTTTAAATATTTGCATACATAATTTCTGAGTCTGACCACATGGGGTCTGGCATCTTTAAGCAATTCTGATTGATCAGTCTCCCCTCTAGGTATCCCACAATGCAGTGCTCGTCTGTAAAAAGTTACATCATGCAGGCCTCTTTCTTCCTAAAGCTCCTGTCACTGCATTGATTTTACATGCATACACTGCTGTCTTTCAGTCAGTCAGTTTTAAGTAACATTTCATGCCGTTCAATGACTACTTAAAACACAAACAGTGCAAATGACACAGAACAAACTTTCAAAGTGCTTTTTACTGCTGCTTCTTTTTAGAATGGCTAAACTGCAGTTTTTTTTGTGAAGCCTGAATTGTACTACTTTGACTCATCTGCCATCCACCTTCACACCTAACTTCCCTAGCTGTCAAAGTGCTAAGGGTAATTTGAGCTGTTGTGTGCTGTGGTAGCGTTATCACCTCACAGTAAGATGCTGTTCTGTTCAATTGTCAGCTACAGCGTCTTCTGCGAGGACACATGCGTGAATGGGCATACCTTCGTTGAAGGCTGTGCATCAGGGCTGGTAACTCGGCACGTAAAAATCAACTACCAATCATTTGCGGACCGGAGTTCCGCTGTGGCGACCCCTAACTGGGAAAAGCCGAAAGACACAACAACAACCTGCTGTGATTGGCAGCTCACAGCAGGAGACTTGACTCATGTACTGTTTCCTCATTCTAGAGAACTTGAGCATTTAATAACAGAATCCCGGTTTTGTCCTTTAAAGGGACAATCCCATTGTTTCTTTGTTTACATTCTGAGCATGCTTGAGACTTGAATGTGTAGTGTAGTGGGAGGGTTACCTACAGGAAGTTTCAGCCTCTTAATCACAGTCCTTCTTTTTTTCCTGATCTACTCACAATACCTTTAGGTTGAGCCATTCATTATTTTAGTTTGTGGCTTGAGGTATCTTCTAAATGTCTTAATGACCTGCCTACTCCTGACTTCTAGTTTCTGTAGAAAGGATTAGTAAAGAGTTATTCAGTCTTTTTTGAGATGTTAATTAGTTTAGCCAGTGGCTTTTGTCTTCTCCAAACAATATTACTTCATGGATTTTATTTCCTGCTGCTACTTCTATAGAAAGTATGTGTAATTCAACCCACAAACATTAGTACATGGAGTTCTCTATTCCTTGTATTTCATGTTATTTAGTGCTTACTTTAGAATCCACATCAAATGAGTTCTCTGTTCCTTGCATTTCATGTTATTTAGTGCCTACTTTGGAATCCACATCAAATGCATTTTGTAGTACAGGCATTGCATCTTGCTAAATTACTGGATTTGTTCATTCCAAAGTAGGCACTAAATAACATGAAATGCAAGGAACAGAGAACTCATTATTTTACTGCGGTGATATGATGGACAGGTATGTGATACAGCTTTTTCTCTATGTATTTTAACAATCTGTACAGTTGTTCTCATTCAAAATGAAGATGAAAGCATTTTATAATGTGTGTGATAATACCGTTCTCCAAAGAAGTATTATATTTTTTTTCTATTGCTTTTACTTGACATATTATTTTTTCATGCCGAGTTCTGCATTTCCAAGTAGAGCTGCAGCCCGTTGTTTCATTAGTTTAGTTATTAGTCCTATAGGCTGTGATCCAAATTTCTGTACTCGCAGAGATTTTACAGCAAAATGACAGAACCGCTATGTTATTTGAGCTGTATCACATACCTGTCCATCATATCACCACAGTAAAATAATGAAAGCTAAATGTAACATTTTCTTCAGTGCATGCTCTTGACTGACTCCTCTACTTGCTTTTCAACAGTTTCAAACAGTGAGATTCCCATGAGTGATGCTTTCATACCTTGTATTGCATGTCTGCAGTTTATTTCTGATGGTAATCTCTGCAGCTTTATCACCATTCTGTTATGCATCATCACCTTTCATTTTGTCCTGATCAAAATTCACTGTTTCTTGACTACCTTACCAATTATATCCTTATATTTCTCAGTCCCTTATTTTTTTTGCCAGTCATTCTAAATATAATGCAAATAGCAAAGGGGAAAGGGGATACCCCTGCCTGGTTCCTCTGCTCAACCAGTGATTATCAGAGAGGACCCCGCCCACTTTAGTTTTTATCTCCAATCCCTCATATATCCTCCTAATTAACCTTATAATTTTATTATGGAATGAAAATGCTTCCATTGCTCTGCTACTAAAGTCACAGCATACTTTGTCAAATGCTTTCTCTGCATCAAGACCAACAATAGTGGTATTTTCTTACATTCTGCTTCCCTCTAGCTCATCGGTGTTCTGTTAATGTTGTCAAAAGTTTCCCTCAACTCCACACAACCACATTGATCCATATATATATATATATATATATATATATATATATATCACTTTTCGGCATCACTTTTGCCATTCTTTTAGCCATCATTGACATAAACACCTTATAATCATGGTTTAGTATTGAAATAGGCCTGTATGAACCTGGATCTAATGGATCTTTACTCTCTTTAGGTATTACAGCTACCATCACTTTCTTCCAGGATGTTGGTACTTTTCCACCTCTTAAAACAATGTTAAATAAAACCTTCCAGATCTTTATCAGTTTTTCCCTTCTAAATTCCAAACTTTCACGGCAATACCATCTATTCCTGGGGCTTTCCTATAGATTGGTTATACATCACCATTGTTATCTCATCTCCTCCTATCCTAACTGCTCACCTACTTACCTATGAATTGTAGATGATGCCTGGATAATGAATCTAGTGTGAGATTAGGATAAAAATGCCCTCCTGTAACTTAACGACCATGACCTACAGTTTATCTAAGGCTATTTATTTTAATTTGGGAAAGTTTTCTTTTTCATAAGGCTTTCCCAAATCATGTTGCATTTGAAAAAAAGTCTAGTGTAAGCCAACAGTGATGCTTCATGTACTGAGTGACAGTCAGACATGGCAAACTGCCAAAACTCATTCATTATTTCCTCAGTTACCCACTTAGCCTCATTGCAGAGGCATAGTAGTTTTGGACCTTACCCTGATCAGGGTTCCAATGAACTGCCTGGCACATGGACACACACACAGTAAGAGCAAGTGAAGAAGTGCAATTTCACTGCACATTATGTCATTGGATGTGAGAGGAAATGCAGCATCAAAATTCTGAGGCAGATGTTACAGATTCAGAGAATGTGCCACCATTTAGAACTGAACGGGGGACATAAGTAATGCAAGGCGGTAATGTTGATTACTTCATGACTGTGCTATTTCAGATATAAATTAGCATGTAGCTAATATGAAGTTTCTGGTCCTCCAGAATAAGCTAAATAAAATATTGTTTTTAGCCATAATCCCATGACACAGATATAATATACTCAATAAGTGATCTAAAGCAGGCTTTAGCGCTTCATTGATGCCAAATTAAACATTTCCTCCAGTAATCCATTTAGCAGTTTGTCCATGCCTGCACAAGAACTTCACCAACACCAAATGGAATATTTCCCCCAATGATCCCTTCAGTAATTTCTCTGTGTGTGTCCATGCACTTGACTGACACCAAAAGGAACATTTCTCCAAAACAATCTCTTCAGTAAGTTGTCTATGTCTGCACAAGCATATTGCTGACACCAAATGAAACATTTCCCCCAAAATGTCAACACTAAGACTTCAGTGATAACATAACAAATAATTTCCTTAAATGAACCCTTCTGCAGTTGGTCCCTTATTGCTGAAATCATTCACTGGCACCAAATAAAACATTTCCCCCGATAATCATTTCAGTAGTACATCCATATCTGTACAAACACTTTTACTGACACCAAAAGAGACATTCCCCAATGACCTTTTCAGTAGTTTGTCCATGTCTGCACAAGTACTTCACTAAATCAGACTTTTCCCCCTGTGATCCTTTCAGTACTTTTTCCATGTATGCCCAAGTACTTCTCTGACACCAAATTGAACATTCCCACCCACCAATCCCTTCAGTAGTTTCTCTATGTAAGCCCAAGCACTTCACTGACATCAAATGAAACATTTCCCCTAATGATCCCTTTAGCTAAGATGTCAAGAGGTATGCAAACCTCTTAACTGCTGCTGCCACTGCTAAATTGCTTTCACTCTTCACATTTGAGTGTCTACATATATATAAACACACACGCACACTTTTTTTTCTGGTTTTTTTTTTTACTTTTACACTTGCTAACAAAAGTTTGTCTGCATCTAGGTATACTGGCCTCTGGAACATTTCAGCAGTACAAGGGAGATGCCGTAGGAGTATCCCAGACAGCTGCCAAATACTCTTGCATTTCCTGGCAGCATTGTGCACCAAGGTGGATGACTATATCCACTTCCCAGCAACAGTCATGGATTAAAGAACTGCCATGCAACAATTCTGTGCTATAGCCAATTTCTCCTGCATCCACGGTGCACTAGACTGCACCCACTTTCCATTTAAAACACCTGGTGTGCCTGATGCAGAACTATGCATCAAAAGAAAGGGGTGTCAAGTGTTGTGCTCAGCAGATCCCTTGTTACTAATATCATGGTGACACACTCTGGTAGTGTCCATTATGCTGCAATATGAAGGGAAATGGTCTGAGGGCTACTTTCCAACATGGTAAAATACCTGAGGTACTACTAGTAAGTAAGTACAGGACCACAACTATGATGTAATCAGAATCCACATCTGTCAACATTAAGCATGAGGGTAACATATGTCCTGGTGGCATGATTTGAAGCCAGTAACAGTTATCTCATCTAGGAAGGGAAGGGTGGCCCACCTCCAGTGGCATTTCTCACCCTCTCACCCTCTCATAGCAGCAGTCTGTAGGCTGCACTGAGGATCGTACCAGAGTAGCATCACTGGCAGGCATCACTGGACCAATTGTGACTGCCCAAAGCACTGATCATGTTTTGAAGGTCCCTTTATACTTTATTCCTCCAGAAAGTACTGCCCATCCATCCAAAAAGACTGCAATCATGGAACCTTGATTATAATTTTATTCTCTCTGTGCAAGAAATTGTCTTTCCTACTTCTGATTGACATCTGGAATACAGTGTGATATGCAAATGGTATACTTTATATGGAGACTCGCACATTGATATGTGAGCTCTGATGGTGAATGAGTGATTTTAATTATTTAGTAGAGTTATCTGACATAAGGAACATACACAGAAGATGTCTCATATGGCAAACTACTGATTCTAATAACCTGCTAGAGATTAATAAGAGTGTCTGATGTTCTCTGTTCATTCTGTGCCCATAATGAATGGTAATGTCTCTTGGATGTTGCCTAGTGATGAATAAACTTATTAATCTGCTTGAGTGAGTTATATGCACGTTATAAATTTGAACCCAGATCTTCTACTCACTACAATCTCATGCATGGGAATTCTTAAATAACTGCTAAATAAAAATTGAACCAAACTGCAATAACTGCCATATGTGGAAAAGCTGTCCAAAAACTAGGTGGTGAAGAGGGCAAACAACTCCATGAAAATGAACAACTACCAAATATTTTTACTGTTTCTTTCAGTTATCTTTAATAAAGGCTTAAATGTATTATATGTCCCTTTAGTGGCAGGTCCCAAGTTCAGTCTGTTAGGTCACAAGACATTTTCCCTGTGGTTACATCTGGATGAATACACAGTGTGAAGGGAAATTCATCCACAGAGCTTTATGGCTGTCACAAATTCACTGTGGTCATAGAGAAGCAACAGCCAAGTACATATGGTGGGGGGATGTCTTTGGCTGCCAAGACACCTAGAGACAACAGGCAGTATGGCAGGCATCAGCAATAGGATACTCAGTAGGCATGTCAGTGGCAGTGAAAGTGCATGGAAATGCCTTTAGTATGTGGGTGTGGTGTGTGCAGAGCTTTTTTCCCATTCATAGAACCTAGTATACAGGATTAGTCCAGATAATATCACTTCAGCTAGCAGATCTAGGGGACTCTCTCTCTGATACCCTCCCTGAGGGAAGAACAAACACCTTGTTGAAGTTTCCAGTAGTTTATATAGTTAAGCAGGTAGATGGATGAATGTTCTTGTTCATACACTCATTCATCTACCTACTTAACTGAATAAACCACTGGAAACATCAGCAAGGTGACTATTCCTCCACAGGGAGGGTATCAGAGAGAAAGTCTCCTAGATATGTAACTAAAATTATTTCATCTGGACTAACCCTTTATACTCTGTGTCATCCTCTGTATCACAGGTGGGATACCAGTCTTCATATGAGCCCTCTGGATTACTTCTGTTTTCCATTCACAGTGTTTAGCGAGCCTTGCCTAAAACATGTACTGCAGCATAAGTGTGACTACAGCAGCATGTAGGATTTCTTTCATGCTGTAGCATAGTATCTACGTGTTTTAGTCACATGGGCATCTATTGCACACCAAGTACAGTGCATACTGGCTTGAACAAACGCATCATTGCAATAATGTATTAGTTCAAGCCAGACCATTTCACAAGTTTGCATTAAAAAGAAGACATGCTTTAACTATTTCTGCTTCCTGCTATATATATATATATATATATATATATATATATATATATATATATATATTTACACACACAGACAGATAAGATAATATAGAGAACTTACAGTGAGAAGTAGTAACAGTGACCACTCAGGGTCAGTGTACTTAAATATTAAGTTATTATATGAGGGGTTAATTATTTAGAAAATAATAAAATATGGCTTTAAATGACATGCTAACTCCAGTGTAATGCATGCTGCAATAAACTCTGCAAGTCATGTTACCACATAGCACCTGAAGAAATCAATTCTTGTTACCATAATCTGCATATAATTCTTGGTTGCTATATCACATTAACCTGGCACTGACTTGATATCCCTGTTTCAAAATGTATTTACTTCACAAACTGCTGTTTAGTTTGTTTTTGTCTGATTCTCAGTAATTTGGTTTATTTTCAGATCTTACTGGACAGAAACATTTTCAGAACATTTAGGTGATTTGCACTGTTGGTCAATATACTTCTTATACAGGGCACCTTTATAACATAAATGACCTGCCTCCTTATTATAACCACAAATGAAGATTGAAGTTACATGTATTATAAGCTCATTGTGTTATTTTGTCAGAACTTTTTATGATGATATTTACAGATATATTTTTATGACTAGACTCCATTAAAACCTCATTTCTAGCTGCTAGGTATTGTTGTGCCAATCTAACAGTGGTATATGAACTGATGCTTGGGCAGAGTTTGAAATGTGCCCTTCATCTGTTTTTTTTTTTTCTCTGTCTGAAAAACTGTCAACTGCAAAATATTTAAATATAGGACAAACACTGACATATTCTTAAATGAAGAGCACAATATACACTGCTTACAGAACCTGCTTCAGGTGACTCAGGCACATAACATGACCTTCCCATATAATATATATGCTGCCCTGTACTTGAAACATCCATTTGAGAGCATAAGAAAAGAAAAAAATAGACTGATAATACAGCTTAAATTTATTTTTATATTTAGTTCTAAATAGAGACACATAAAAGTATATTTTCTATCAGATCATAGACTTGCTCTATATAAGTACCTCTGAACAATATAAGACATATAAATGCCTTTTCATTGTATGATGAAAGTATATCCACTGGCAAATGAATCATATTATAAAAATTGATTATATCCCAAAAGGGAGAAATGTTATTGAAGATCCAATGGCCTGGGATGATACACCATTGATCATTGTAAGAATTACTTCCAGAAACTGTTTTTAATCTTTCCACCAGAGCATTAGCAATTATTCTTTAGCCCATGGTGAGTAATGACTTGAGTTTCCCAG
This sequence comes from Protopterus annectens, assembly GCF_019279795.1. NCBI lineage: Eukaryota > Metazoa > Chordata > Ceratodontiformes > Protopteridae > Protopterus > Protopterus annectens. The sequence goes on along the minus strand of NC_056728.1, from coordinate 462,453,003 downwards.
TTTCCCAATCGATAAAACATTTACCCTATTGCTACAAATGTGCTCTTTGCTTAGACAAGCTGAATTTTTCTTCCAATTATTCTTTTTGTGTCTGCATGCATGTGTGCACTCATAAACCATCTTTAAAGATATTTCAAGGATTTGTATAGAAGTAGGTCAGTGCATCTTGAACTAGAAGTGCTCCTTTTCTATCCGCCCTTATTTTACAAGAAGAGTTAAAAAGAATGCACTCGAGTTCATAATAATAGAAATCAATTAGCAAAATGGATTTGATCCTGAAAATCCATTCTTTAAAATAATGCATCTTAAAATTATTAGATTTCTATCTGCTGATATTCAGTAAACAGTTGTGGAATATTTCAGTTCAGCTGGCAGGCTGGATGAATTTCTGTTTGATGACAATATTGTTTAATATTATTCTTAACACTACATATGTATTTGCCTATAATATACTGCCATTGCTAACTAATGACCTGAAAATATACAGTTACTCCAGTTTTGTTTGTATGAAAAAATGAAGTAATCAGTGATACTGCCCTGGTTTCTACAACCCACATCAATTAAGAATAAATTAGCTCATAGAGAAGTCCCATAGCAGACTAGAGAGGTGCAGTGACATGGTTTCATACCTAATCATCCTTTTGCTTCTACAGACAGTGCAACATATACAATAAGCACACTCCCATGCTTAGAACTAAAGTAAAAATGTATAGAGATAAGTACAGTATGGGAAGACAGAGTGAGCACTTTGCTAGAAAGCAAAGATATATATTGCACCTGCTTTTTTTGTTTATGTCAAAGTCCTAATAAGAAATAAGGCATTTCCCATCTTTTATTAAGACTATATGCACATGTCCATCTCTTTATCTTATTTTCTGTATAAACTAGAGAGCTATTTCAATGCTTCTGTGCCAGACTTACTGTTTCCATTTTGATTTGTGCATATAACATTAATTCAGAATCGGCTATGATCCTGTAATTATTACTCATAATCAGTTGTTAGTATTGGGCACTGCTTGCATATCAACTTTTATTGTGTTTTATGTTGTCATGTGGCTCTGGATTAATTTCCTATTACTTTAATTTTTTAAATATTTTTAAGGGTCCCTTACTCAGAGTAACATTTAAGTTATGTTCAGTTAGTAATAGATATCCCCTTGTGTCTGGCATTCATTTCTATTTTCAGCTTTAGATATCATATGGTTTAATTATTATATTGCTGGAGATATATGTTGAAATGCCAACTTCCAATATCGTATGGCTAATCCCTGGTGGAATGGGATAGCACAGAAAACTTACATTTTGACAACCATTAAGGAGTGCTTCATACTCCAATTTCTGCCTTTCTGGATAGGTTACAAGTTCCAACTACCCAACAGCATTTTTTCATTCATGTTGTCATGTGGCTTTACATTCCTGCAGTCCTGAATAAGTCTTTTTTTCACTGTTTCTGCAACTTTCACTTCTTTAGGTTGGTTGTTCTAGTCACTCACAACTCTTTCTATTAAAGAACGTAGTTCATTCCTTCATTCATGAACCTTACTCCTTCCATTTTCAAACTGTGTCTTGTTACTCTCATATATTTCTTTGTTAATTTTTCTACCAGGCTCTGCAGATTCAGGTGAGGTACTTGCATGTCAGGTACTTGCATGTAAAAATCTGCTAACCAGTTTACTGTGTAATTTAATTTAATCCTGACTTGCGCTCAGGATTAACTGTAACCTGTGGAACTTGTTTAACTTGCTTACTTATGTAATCTCTGTAAATAGTCTGTTTGTAATCTGTAATGCTGTATCTGCTTACCCTTGGAGCTTTTCTCCCCGGGCCTCCACTGAAAATGGACATGCATCCAGTCGGACTATCCCGGTCAACAAATGTAAAATAAAATAAAAAATAAAAATGTCTCTGTCCTACCACCCAAAGACTGTACTGCACTTTTTCACTGCATGGCATTTGGTGAATGTCCTGAACTATGTTTGCAGCTGTCTTCAGCCCTGCCTATTTTATGTCAGCGTCCTGTAAAAAATATGATACTCATCTACCATGTCAGTAACGTTGTAGAACTATTTCTATAGAAGAATAGTAACTTATTTTGTTGCAAGTACTGCTTCTTTCTGTGAAAGCAAGTGCACTACATGCATCTTTTGTCATACTGCTTGGTTACCTGTACATCAGTAGAAATATTAAAAAGAAATGTCACTGTAAATTCCAAGCAAAGTATAAAATCAAGTCAATAAAAAAAACAGCTTAAGAAACTACAGATGATTTTATTAAATAACGATATGAAAATCACCTGAGGTTTGGATATTAACCACTATGCATACATGTAAAAAAAAGCTATTTGGAAACAATGAAATGCTTTAATGATCAAGTTAAGGGGTTTTGTTGTACAGCAAAAGCAACTTCTTCAGAACATGGAACCAAAGAAAATTCACGTTTAAATCAAGTTCTAAAACATATGACAAAGTGTAAGCTAATATAGTGATGATGATAGTAATACATGCCTGAGAAACCAGTTGCAGTGTTAACAAATAATGTTGAAAAGTTGTATTTTTAAAGTTGCTAAAACCTCTATAAAAACATGTTTCATTTGCTGCCGACAATGTTTTTGTTCTTATTGCAGATTCATGTTATCACTGTGAATCTGAAAGTATTATATTTTGAATTAAGTGATATCTGGAGCATTTCTCCCTGGGCCTCCGCTGAAAACAGGCTCTGTGGAACCTAGTCGGACTTTCCCAGTCAACAAATGATAAATAAAAAAATAAATAAAAAAAAATAAAATAAAAAAATAAAATAAAAATCCATAACACCCAAGTGTTTTTTGTGTGTGTGTGTGTGGTTGGAACTGCTTCCCTTCCAATTATGTTTCAGTCCTGAAGTATTACTTTGCATTTGTTTGAGCTCAATTTAAGCAATTCATGACATCTTGCCAAGACAGACAGAAATATCAGCTGTTAGGAGAAGGATCCCAAAGTGATACTCCCAATATATGAGCCTAATTCCAACAACTGAGAAACAAATTTGCTTGGGTGTATTAGGGTTGTTAAAAGTTAGTTCCTCTAAAGGTTGTTCCTGCTTTGAGTAATGACTTTTCAGCTGCAGCATGCATTCCTAGGGGCCTTTATAGTCTATCATGCTACACTTCCCAAGTAACTACTGTTATTGATAGGTAAAAATCAACAGTTCACTGGCAGCAAAAAGGTGTAGGCCAGTGCAAGCTATCAGACACAAAAATAATAAATTTGTATACTACCACTTTAATACCAGATCCAACAACCAGAGGGAGGTAGTTTGTAACAAGAAAGGCAATGCTTAAAAATGAACAGTCAAACCTGCATTATTAAGCAGGTTCATAGGAGGTTACTAGGCTAATGGCCCAAAGGCCTTGACAAGCCTATCCGTGTAAACACCCGAGTATCCTTATTGACCATGGTTAAATGGCCATTGATAGCAGAGCGATTCTATGATCAGCACTGACTGCTCCTGTCCATGAGGGATGTCGGTGCCACACTTGGGGTGAATTATGGTCACCCATCCAGTTGTCAAGGTTGTGCTTAAATATGGTCATTCAGGAGTTCTGCTTCACATGGAGCAGGAGCTTATTCCAGAGGAGCAGCAATCTCTGGGAGATATATCTGTCTCTACAGCATGTTCTGTTAATGTCACAGGCTAGATTGACATCCCTGGAGGAAGTTATTCTTGTCCTATTTGATTTGTGGATGTGCAGTATTTCCATTAGGGCAGAGTTGGAAACTGCTGTGTGGGCTAGGCACTGGTCACCTCTCAGCAGCATGTATGATACAGAGTATAGTGACAGAGCTTTCAGTCTTTTCATGTAGATCATGTTTTGGAGGCCTGGATTCTCTTAGTTAGAAATCTCTGTGGTCTCTCCAGTCGCTGCAGGTGTCTGGTGTGGTACATACAGAAGGGAGCATTGTACTCAATTAGTAGTCTGATAAGGGTTGAGTACAGTGGAGTTATAACCTCCCTAGGCTTTGATGTGATGCCCTTATTTATCAGATGTGCAATGTAGAGGGTTCTTCTAACCATTATGGACACATGGTGATCAAAGTTTAGATTTCTATCAATCTGTGTTCCCAAGTCTCACACCACAGAGTTTGAGCTTTGAGGAGTGCTATGGGTCTATATTATGTGGTCAAAAGCTAATAGCAAATGACCACAACTTCAAAAATACTGGAAATCGAAGTTGCAATTGTGTGTGGGGGGCTGCACCCCCCACACCCTCCACTAAATAAATATATATATATAAATATATATATATATATATATATATATATATATATATATATATATATACCAACTCCAAGATTGCACTACGGTGAGGAAAGGGCAATTACCCCTATCTACACTGTAGTGCAACCCCGCAATAACAACTTCAAGTTCCAGTGTTTTCGAAGTTGTGGTCATTTGCTATTATTAGCTTTCAACCACATAATCTAGACCCGCTATCTATATCATACTTAGCAGGGGCTACTTCTTTGCCAAAATGGATAATGATAAGGTCTGAAGAAGCTTAACTAAGTGAAAGCGCTTACCTACATCAATAAATTCTTTGCTACCCGTTGTTTGGAAGATTGGATTATTTCAGCAAATAGTGGACTTTGTACTTGGGCACTAGCTTTATTTGCCCCTTCATTGTTTTGCTCCTATGTGTATTTTTTATCATTTTTATTTGTTGCTGTTCACGGAGGAGCATTAACTTTTAGCGGAGGATATTTTCTATTTTGATTTTTTGTGTTACGTTTTAGTCTGTGACTTTGGCACCAATCATTTGTCTGTGTCAGCCCCTTCTGTAATATGTTAACATTGTTGGGGAACTCTAAGATTGCACCCAATTTGCAGTCATCTACAAACTTGGTAAGCCATAGGCCATCAACCTTCTCCTGGATGTCAGAGAAATAGTTTCCAAACAGTAGAGGGCCCAGCAAGGATACTTGTAGTACCCCACTGGTAACTGGCCTACTGGTGGAGGTGGATTCCCCAACTTTGACAGTGTGCTCTCTGTCAGTGAGCCAGTTAGCTGCCCATCTAGTGATGTATGGGTTAATCCCAAGCTAGGAGAGTTTCTCAATGATAACTGAGTGGGGAATTGTGTCAAATGCCTTGGCTAAATCGAGATAGGTGTTATATACTGCTTTTTCCTCATCCAGGGCTTTGGTGACATTCTCAAAGAAGTCAACCGGGTTCAGTAAGTAAGATCTACCCTTGATGAAACCAAACTGAGTCAGGTCAAGAGCTTGAAGGTCACCTATTTCCTTGTGGATAAGATCCATGATGATTCTTTCCATGGCCTTGCAGATAAGGCTGGTTAAGCTTATGGGTCAATAGTTCCCAGGGTCAGTTGATGGACCCTTTTTGTGTAAGGGAATTACTGTTGCTGTTCTCCACTCTGCCGGAACAAAGCCAGTGCTCAGGCTATGGTTAAAGAGAGTGCCAAGTAGTTCCACTAGGTCTTGTTTTAGATTGTTTAGTAAACAGCCTGGGGTGTTATCTGGTCCCATAGAGGCTGTGTTTTTGGCCTTGGAGAGCGCTTGTATGACCTGTTCTTTGTAGATATTTGGTAGAGGACTTGGTGTCAGAAATGCTTTGGGGTAGGTCTGGTAGGGACAGGGGGGTGAAGTTATTTCCAATTCTGTTGGCTAGCAGGTTAGCAATTTCCTCAGGTTCAGTGTGAGTGGTACCATCTACTATAAGTTCAGCACACAACTGGGCATTGCCTTTTAGGTGTCAGACATAGCTAAAGAATGCTTTATGATGGTCTTTAGTTAGGGATGCTAATTTAGTCTCATAACGAGCCTTAGATGACTTTACAAGATATCTGATTTACTTGTTCAAGCTGTGGAGGGCATTCTTCCTGTGTTGAGTAAGTTCTTTCCTGTTCTTAGATATCAATTTCATTTTTTTGTTTATAACTTATTTATAATTACAGTCCACCAGGGTGGCTTGTTTTTTCAGGAGGACATAGTTTTGTTCCTCGTAGGTTGTTGTTGTTGTTGTTGTGTCCTTTGGCTTATCCCGGTTAGGGGTCGCCACAGCAGAACTCCGGTCCGCTAATGTTTGGTAGTGGATTTTTACGTGCCGAGTTACCAGCCCTGATGCACAACCTTCAATGAAGGCCCGCCTATTCATGCATGCCTCCACACAAAAGACGCTCTAGCTGAAAATCGAACATGACAACGTCTTGCTGTGAGGCGACAACGCTACCGCAGCACCACTACTGCGGATTATAGTTTTGTTCCTCGTAGGTACAGCCAAGTAAATGCATTTGTTTAAATGACTATATAAAGCATTTCTGTACTCCTCTGCCTGGGAGTCATTATTGGCTATGTCAGTAGTGTCTTTGAAACTTTTTATTCCATCGCTTAAGTAGGCAATAGTTTGCTTTGCAGAAATGTTTGTTTTTTACTCCTGCGGGGGCATTGGGTTTGATCTTTACTTCAAATGAGACAGATTTATGGTCTGATCATATCAGGGATGGCAACACACAGGGGGTAGTGCCATAACCCCCCACATTGATGAGCAGTACGTCCAGGACATTTAATCCCCTTTTGGGGGTGTGGACCAACTGTTTCAGGGCATTTGAATTAATGAAGTTCGGGAATCTCTGTGCCCTTCTTATGCACCACTCTGGCCAAACAGCATCCATCACCTTCAGGTTACCGACTAAAGCGATTCTGCACACCTTTTATGACCTCATTGCCCATCACTCCAGCTACTGGCACAATATCTACTGTGCACCCATCTCACATTAATTTGTAAAAGAAAAGAAACTGTAAAATTCACTGCCACAAACCAAATTATCTTAACATTGAGTGCTATTAAGAGGACCCCCTGCCATATTCCACCAATAACTCTTTCAAAAGTAACTATGACTTAGGGCATTTAGTATTAAACTTATTTGAAGTTTAATCATTTATAACTTGTCTGCTTCCATGTCTAAGCTGTTGCAGTAATGTACTGGGTAATCGGGCTTCAACTAACTTTGCCTGTTAAAAAATATCTTATGTGGCTGTATTATCCATGATTGGTTGTATCTTGTTAGACTGTTTTTGGGAGTATCTGTTAAATACAGGTATGCCCTGTTTGTCTTGCTATTACCATTTGCCATATAGCAGGCATTGTCCAATGCGTGGAACCGTACCTGTCAACTATCTCAGATTTTCCTGAACATCCCCGATTTTTTCTCACATTGTAGCTCTGTCCCTCTTAATCCCTCTTAAAACTGGTGACTTTGGAGAAAGGTGGTGAATTATGCTTCAGTACCTCTTAAAACTGGTGATTTTGGAGAATTCAAGCATCTAGGACTAAATGCACTATTTCTTTAAATTTCCCAACTGCAGCACCTTACCTTCAAAACAATATGATTTTGGCTGAGTACTCCAACCGCTAACCAACCATTCAACAAAGCAGATCTTAGCTGCATCCATTAATTGAGAATGGACACGCCTGCCCCCACTTTTGCTTTAAGACTAACATACTGTCATCCCAAGACACAATGCACTGTCCGTGACTAGTCGAAAACACCAGCAACAGTACTGTCATCTGCCATTGAGCAGACCAAAACTCCACTGCAAATTATTAGTAAGGACCTGTAGAAAATCAAATTTCCATTTGTACACTATATGGGGAGCATGGCTGGCAGTGATAGCGTTGCCACCCCTCCGTTTTTTTTCCGGAGTGCCCGGAAATCAATAGGGCACTCCGGTTCTCTGGTTCTCGCTCTTGGAGTCCGGAAATAAGTTGTACGACATCAGCGCGTCTGTACGACAAAAAAAAAAAAAAAAAAAATTACATTGCCGTCTTGGACTCTCTGTTGATTGGCTGCTTGCTGCAGAAGAGGCTCATGCAGCAAGCAGCCAATCAACACTTAGATTTGCAAGTCAAATCCCCGCAAAGCCCGCGAAAATTAGGGGATAAAAAGCGGTGCTCCAGCTATACTTTTACTGTCAGTACAAGGTCGGTACGTAAGGTCTGAAATTTCTTGCTGGTTTGGCTGTTCGGGACGTCTTCAGTGGATTGCCTGGTGTGGTGTGCTGGTTTCATTTGCTGCTGCTGCCTGGAGGAGCCTGGAAGGATTGCCCTAGCCCTGCTGCTTGCCTTGCTTGCTGGAGTCTTGCCCTGCCTGGAGCCTGAAAGGATTGCCCTAGCCCTGCTGCTTGCCTTGCTTGCTGGAGTCTTGCCCTGCCTGGAGCCTGGAAGGATTGCCCTAGCCCTGCTGCTTGCCTTGCTTGCTGGAGTCTTGCCCTGCCTGGAGCCTGGAAGGATTGCCCTAGCCCTGCTGCTTGCCTTGCTTGCTGGAGTCTTGCCCTGGAGAGGTGCTGTGGACTGGCCGACTGGGTGGTGTTGTGTTCCCCTGCCTGCTTGCTGGCCCTTTGTTAGCTGCCTGTTCTCTTCTGGCTGAGAGCTTGTTTAAGGAGCCCTGCTGCTGCTTTTTCCTGGAGGTAAGTGGAATTTTTTTAATGGATAAATTCTTTGGAATTAAGGTAGATTTTCAAAGATTAGTGTGATAAGGGGAATGAAATATTGCCAGCACAGCTACTAGTGAATTTTTTAAATATTAAATTTATATTAATTCACTAGCTGTGCTGGCACTATCTCATTCATTGATGGTGACAAAATGTGTGTAACTGTATCTAGATGTTCAACATGTGGTGATTATTAACTAGAACAATTTCTAGTTTGTAATCACCACATCTACCTTATTCTTTATCTGTAGTTTGTAGTATACTGTCTGCAGATATATATAGGAAGGGTTTGTTTGGCTGTTTTTAACTGCAGTTAGTGTAACTATTTTTCATGTGGGTGCACTTTGATTTATTATTTTTCATGTGGGTGCACTTTGATTGTATACTGACGGAGTTATATAGGGTTCTTGCTATGATTGTAGAGCTATGATTGTAGAACTATCATTTCTCTAGTCATCACTGCTATGTTTACCTTGATCTGCATTTTATAGGGTATACCAAAGCTGTTTTTACTGCAATGTTTTAAATATTTCATCTGGTTTTGGACTTGGTTACAGTGAATATATAATGACTACATGATTTGTATAGGATGCTTTGACTGTCGATCTGTCTTTTCTAGTCTGTCATCATTGTGATGTTTACCTTGACCTGTGCTTTTCTTCCTAGGGTGTCTATGTCTAGGGTGTATAGTCTTCGTATTGTAGTGAGGCTTAAATGTAGCTTTTTATCTAGCTTGTCATCAGCACTGTTTACCTTTATCTGTGTTTTCTAGGGTATACCGTCTATACCAAGGCTTAGTTCATTTGATGTTACAGTGAATATATGACTACATGATTTGTATAGGATGCTTGGACTGTAGAACTGTATTACTTGAGGCTGCTAGATCAAATGCCAAATATAGCTTCAAGTATAAGCAATGATTTCTAGCAAAACTGTGAAGATACTTTAAACAGTTGCTTTTCTTTTACTATTGTGTGTGGTGAACCCTTAATGTACTGCTTTGAATGAACTGGTGTTTTTAATATCTAAGTAATTGTATTTCCATTTAGTACTACCTGTGATATTAGACTTTGGCTTAGTTTTCCCATGCTCGTGTGTGATGTACTGTTGTATGTAGTGAACCTTTGAATGAAGTATTGCTAAATAAAGTTTTTTTTTTAATTTACTTTTGACTCGGTGCACATTTTTCTTATTGGTAACTGTATGTGATATTAAAGACTTGTGCTGAAGGGTGCTAGAGTAAAGGGGTGTGGCTATTAAAGGGAATGGGTGTGGCTTGATTGGGCATGGGGCGGGGCTTGTTTGTCAGGAAATGGCACAGTAGAAAGGTGGCAACCCTAGGCAGCGACACTGTTACCATGACTTGCCCCACAATGCTCTACTGTCCTAGTAGATCCTCTTATGAAAGTGTACAGTCTTTTTTCTCTCCCCACCCCTTCACCGTTTGCTCCAGTCCCCCTGCCACACCAATGGCTGCTACTGCCCCACCCCCTTTACACGAATGTGCCTGCACCTGACTCACCGAGGGTGGGCTTTCCACAACCCGCGAAAAGACACAGGTCTAGATGTTAAGCCAGCAACGAGTCCAAAAGGAAAACGAACAGCAAGCGGCACCAGAAAGACATCCAAAACCCACAACCGAAGCCATTCTCCTGGAACACCACACTTCCCATTATTTGCTGTACTTTTAACAGACCACAAAGCCAGCAATAGAAACCACGATCTTTGCCAAAGTGAACTTCAGGCACTACTGTGAATCTACTGCATCCCAGTACACTCTTATAGGGCACACACCCCACCAACAACCCTCTGCACCGCCACTCTCCAAGAGACCCCAACAATCACAGAAATGAGACCTGACCCTCCACCATCAACGAGAACAAAAACCAAAGCACTAACTAAATCCAAACCAGGCAATAGGGGTGAAAACAAAGATGGGCACGAAAACCACAAATGATGAACATAACGCTATCTTCGCCCCAGTCTATACAGCCCTCTAGGATGTATACATCACACCAAACAAGACAAAGAGCTACAGCAACATAAAATATAATACAGTGTTACCGTCCAATAACAAATGGAAATATGGAATCACAGCCCACATGTTCTTAAATGCACGTTGAACCGCCGAAGATAATGATGCCGAGAGACAACACAACCAAGAAGACCAGCCAACAACAAAATACACCTGTGAGGTAAACGAGAGAAATAGTTGCAGGACCAACTTCCCTAGATATTTCGGTAATATAACAGGTGTGAAAAAGAAAGAAATTTACATTGCAGGATATGCCATAGCTCTCAACCTTCCTAAAACGAGGAACACTACCTCTTGTAATCATGCCTCTCAACCTTAGCTCAAGAAATCTGGACAAGGCCTCACCTAATAGTGGGACAAAGACCCAAAATCTGAATAGATTTTAACAGTGCTGTTACAAACATCGCACGTAGCTAGAATAACATAGCCTGCGTAAAAATGCATTTTCTAATTGATATGAAGCCTGAAAATCAAGTGTGCCATTATTTGTTAATTTTATTCTTAGATCATCCACGAGATTAGCCAAAAACCATGAATTTAATGAAACAGACTGACTTTTGAGGCGAAATCTGAACATTCTGCAAGCTCTGTACAGTTGAGAGGTACAACCCAATGCCTATCACAGCCTGCCTACAAACAGTATGTTACAGAGGAGTGCCACTGAAGCTTGAAATCATTAAAACACAGAGAGAGAAAAAAATGCTTGGTTTAGTAAGACTCTACTTATTCTCACAAGTGATCCATCCACGCAAACACTAGAGCCTTCAAGTTCAAACCAGTGAAACCTCATTATAAGCCTCTGCTCTCAAAAAAAATAAAGGTCGACTATGCTAACTTCCCCAAGTAGGTTCAGCTAAAACAGTGCCGTTTAGCGGCATGCCCTGACCCTACGGCCAGTCCTGATCAACCACTCCATACCACCGATTAAAAGTGCAGTTATCTATACTTAGCCTCCCTACTCTAAGTTTCCATAAGGGATTAGCAATTGTTTAAAATTCGCAGGCAGTAGGTTTGCAACATGAATGCCGGTCCAAAACATTCACGATACACCTTAAAATGTAAAATGAAGTCCTACTGAACTGTTACACTAGCAAGACCCACCTTCCATGCCATGTTTGGATAAGAACTTATGTGTAAGCTATTGCAGAATCACTTAACTGTGTTAGAACGACAGGGTTTGTGTTAGTACGCGTGTAACTGACCTGCACTTCATGCCTGGGAAACCTCCTTACTTCGTGGCCTCATCACATAAACCAGGCACACATCCCCTGAGCGTTGTGTTTCTTTGGCAGATTTATTTATTTATTTACATTTGTTGACTTGGAGTGTCCGACTGGACGTAGGTCCATTTTCAGCGGAGGCCGGGGAGAAAAGCTCCAATTAAAATAAACAGACAGTAGTTACATTGGATTACATACCGATTAACAATATAACATAGCAATTACTTACAACATATTTACAGATGAAGAACATAGTACATCAGTAGACAACTAGAATCTTTATCGGTGAAGTACATAACAGGCATTAACAAATGTTACAATAAGAAGTTCTTGCTGTATAATAAGTACTAGGCTTATGAGCATCTGAGCTTGCTATAATCAAGGTAGTTAGTGGAGTGGAAAGAAAGGTAGTGGTTGGATGGGGTGGGTGATATTAGAGTGGGAGTTGCAAGGGCATGCTAGCATGTTTTTAGGTGCCCTTTTAATAAAGTTTTGAAGTGGGTGCATGATGGTAAGGAGGTAATTGTGGGTGGGAGGGAGTTCCATAATTTGGCTATGGTGCAAGAGAATAGTGCTTCACCAGCAGAGTTATTGGCTTTAGTGATCTGCAAGTGATTTTGGTTGCTGGATCTTAGTGGTCTGGTGGTGTGATAGGGTTGGAGTAGATTCTTGAGGGATGGGAAATTTAGTGGATGGTTTACTAGTTTGTGGGCGAGTGAGAGTTGATACCATTGAATCACAATGAATTACAGATCAACGAAATTGCCTCAAAGAGCAGCTCTCACTGCCATTACATATAAGCCACAAAGAACCATTCCTAGCAACTGCTTCTCAGCTACTCCACACCCCACTGTTGGAAGTTTTTTATTTATTTATTTATTTTATTTTTTTTTACAGAATACTAGTAGAAAAGAGCAACTTCTGTTCCCTGAATAACTTTAAAGGATTTATCGATTCCTGTGTGAAAAGACAAGTGATAAGTAAAAGAAAGCATGCCAATCCACCTAATCCCTACTGTTGTACTCAAGAGTAATTGCAGTGTTCATTGAACTACTGATTCACCCATTAAACGCCGATCACACCAGAACAGTTAATGGCCTGGGTTACCACTGTGCATACGCTGCAACGAAAATTACCTGCAGCTATTCCTAAGCCTGTGAAATAGTTCTCTCCACACCGCAGTGTAGGCTAGGGCTGTAGCCCTGCCATTATGAGCAAATGACTAGCTACATGGCGAGCCCCCATCACCATCAATAAATGGAGTCCGCATGGAACAATTACTCACCAGCTGCTCTTGCAACAACCCAACACCCCCAACAAAATAAACCTTACCTGAAGCCATCTATGACAGCCACTTAATGAGGATCCATAAATAACGAACCCCAGCCCCAGCTGATAACTTTACATCACCCATCCAGCTCCAGCAGTATGCAAAGATCTTGTATTTCAAGGTCATTAACTGTACCCGCCAGCAACAGCAACCCAATAATGACTTTAGGGTTACCACCTGTCCCACTTTACCAGGGACAGTCCCTCTTTGGGCAGTTGTGTCTTGCAAAAAAATTGTAAAAATGGAAATGTCCTGAGAGTTTAGGACAAAATTATTTCCTATATTGTGTGTAATAGTTGCATAAAACAGTTATTCTGTATCTGAAACACCTAAATGTTCTATGAAACAGAATAAGCAACTAAAATGCTACAAGAATAAGCTTTTATTTAGGCAAACAAGTGAAGATTTGTCCTTTGTACTGGCCGTGAGCATGTTTCGACCTGCAAAATCTGACATTTGTACCAAAAATGTCCCACTTTGAGCAACTGAAAAGGTGGCAACCCTAAATGACTTACCACCCTCGCATTAAAGTCACCCCAATCCCACCAGTATTACACATTAAGACACATTAAAAAAATGTAACTTCCTACCATAATTCCTTCTAAGGCCTACCTGCTATACACTATCTAACAGTGGTCTGGAATATGACCTTGCCTTAGCAAGTTCACACCAAAAATGTGACTCCTACCTCAGTTACACTTGACAAAACCCTTTAAGCCCATCCCTATACTTACCTCATTTCCTCCCAACATATCTCCATCCCATTTAACCCTATCCTCCCCTTATCCTCTTAATTCTTGCTACTCTATTTTTCTAGCCCCACTTGAAGATGTCCCAGGACAAAATGATCTGTTCCAAACCTTATTTAATGTGTCAGTTTCACCTCATTTGCAAGTAAAATCATGGAATCCCTTGTAAGGAACAACATTTTGACACATGTAAATCATAATTGCATTTGTAGAAAAATTCTAACATAATCTCTTTATTAAGTAACTCACTTCATAAATCCAGCTCTTTGGCTTTAAGAGATAGCACCATGACTAAGACAGAAATGACTCAGGATTGACCTGTGACCCAGGCAGTGTATAGACAGCCAGAGAGGGTGAACATGACTGGCCAGCTACAGCTTTTCCATTATGAGGATGGAGACAACCAGAATGGCATACCTCTGACATCACTCAGAGCCAGCTGAAGCAAAATGTAGCATTATAGTCTGAGACATGCAGGCTCAGCAAGCAGCATGTTCACACTCTGCAGCTGGCATAGATGCTTGGGCAAAGGTGCATATATATCACTAAGCCTAGGATTGTTAGATTTATGTGCAGGTCAGGCTGCTTGGGCAAAGGTGCATATATATCGCTAAGCCTAGTATTGTTAGATTTATGTACAGGTCAGGCTAAAGTTAGGGATACAGGGTTATGGATCAAAAACTCCATGTTCCTTTCAAAATTATGACCACAATTTTACACTTTTACACCCTTCAGCTAGTAAGCAGAATACCATGAAGAAGGAAGATGCAAACTGACTGAGTGAAGGAGCATGATGATTCATAAGGAATAGAGGAACCCAGGTAGTAAAACAAACAATTGCTGCCAATGTGGTGCACTTACATTTCAGAAGGGTTCTGGTGGTATATCATAAAAAAACTTTATTGAACAAATATACAGATTAGAAAGACTTGGACTGGGTCATAAGGTGGGAACACTAGAAGAAAGAAACAGATGATCATAATAAACACAGTGCACTCAGATGAAAAATTATTTACCATAGAGATACAACAAAATTTACTGGTGAACTGGTCATTTATATTGTCTATTAAGCAACATTTCAGGAGGTCAGGAAGAAGTGTACCTTTTATTTTTTGAATGATAATGCAAATATTTCAGCAGTTGGTTTATTTTGAGGCAGTCTTTATATACAATAGAGATCTACTACAGGCCATCTACTCATTTCAGCTGGCTTGTCCACATCCTGGTATTATGGTAGATGGTCATTGCCTTGTATTTGCTAAATGCCATCAGGAAAAAGGTGGCAGAGGCTACTCTGTGGCTAATAATAACCAACGAAGGGAAATGTCAGTAAGGGTAACCATTGTCCACTACAGGAAAATATACCTCTGTGTTATTGCTCTGCATTGTCCCTAATATATTCTCAAGGAAGTACTGATATATCTATAATCAGTAGGAGGAATCTGCAATGCTAGTTCTACATCTTGTGTTCTTTTATGTAACTTCAGATAAGTCCAGCAAAAGTGGAAAATATTCTTGAGTTGCACAATTATCAAAGCATAGTAGAATGAAAACATTCGACTTAACCTGGCTGCTGATGTACAATCAGGCTTTATAGTTATTCAGAGTCATAGGTGGAGGAGTAGTGATCTGTTTTAAATAATGGCTGGAGATATCCCAGAATGGCAGTGGAGTGACCACCATAACTCTCAACCTTGTAGCACAGCAAATCTGGACAAAGCCAAAAAAAATATTGAGGGGTACAAAGGCTGAAAATCAGGGACAGATTTTAAATACTGCTCATATAAACTTAAAACATTGCTAGAATAACAGGTTTTGCATTATTATGTATTTTCTGAAGGATATGAAGTCTGAAACTCAAATGTCTGTTATTACTTAGTGTCTTCATTCCTCAATGATTTGTCACAAAAGCACACATTTTGTAAGAAACAGATCAAAACTATGAAGGAAAAATCTAAAAATTCTATGAAAATCTGGACAATTGAGAGGTATGATAACCATCTCATTTGAATGTGTCCTTGTACCAGTAGAATACTGTAGAAATTTCCTCATCTACTGTATATCGACCTATATAGGGATCTTTCTGGTGAGTTCACTAATTTCCTTGTTGATGCAGCACTAGTCAACCAAGATGACTCACTGCATGTGATTTTAGTGTTTGGGTCAACAAAAAGTTGGGTGAGTACACTGTGGTATTTTTCCCATTTATAACAATTTGTCATTGATGAGATTTCCTCTGCTGCTCATAAACAAAGTCATGTCCTAGGTTTAATGTTTTCACTGTGCATTGTTGTAAGTGAACTGGTGGTAGTGTTTGTTTTATGGTCAGGCTTTCGCCTGGCTTATTTTTACCTTAGGTTGCCTACAGTTAGATCATAAAGTATCAAACTATTAGCAAATATAAGGATTCAAGAAACGTCTGCAGTAGTGACCTGAGTGACACACTGTTCCAGTTCTGAGTTGACCTCACAGCTGACACTGATAACTTTTACAGTTTTTCTGCATTGTGTTGATTTAACCCTGTTTATGTGCATCCTGTCCTGTCTAAACTGCCTTTCTGCTTTTCCTGGTTAGGGGTCGCCACAGCAAAACTCCAGTCCGCTAATGATTGGCAGTAGATTTTTACGTGCTGGCTTGCCGGGCCTAACGCACAACCTTCAATGAAGGAACGCCCATTCACGCATGTCGACACACAGAAGACGCTCTAACTGAGAATCGAACGTGCAACGTCTAACTGTGAGGCGACAACGCTACCGCAGCACCACCACTAAATCCTACAAATTGTGACATGATTGTGACCCTCACAAGATGCAGTAATTAGAGTGAGGTTTGGAACACAATGGAAGCAGATTGGCCTTCTGGGGGACAAATGTAGACATGATACCCATTATTTATCAGTCCATTCAGAAATTTCATGTAAGAAGGCACTGCTGTTCCTCAGTAAGATATCTCTTCATCTAATGACCAGACTAAACTTTGTGGAATTGTGGGAACTCTGTACATCCCAGAATGCTTAACCACTTAACAGGTTGCGCACCTCTGCTCACCCAGCAGTATCAATTGTTAGTGTCGGAAATGCCAAGTTGTGACAGTATTTCAGTCAAACAGGTAGCTTTTTTTACATACAGAATGGCAGCTTTGTGGAAATGATGTTAACAGTTCAGTAACACGTTGATCCTAAACTCAAGGTACAATGTGTTACAGTATACATACATTCTTAAAATTGTACACAGTAGTCTTAAAGTGGCAATGGTTAAGGTACATATTCACATTATGAACAAACTCTAGCAGCTTATTTGTCTTAATACCTTTTTCATAAAGAGAGAGACCTTTCTTTGAAATTACAAAGTATAGATGTATGCCCAACCAATGTACTCATGTTAACCATGCACTCAAATATTCACACTCTGGACTGATCCTAGCAATGCATATCACTGACATTTAAGAATATGATTAGTACAGTTCTTTATGAAACAACTTCATGGAAACATTATATGTTTAACAAGAAAACTGCATCATCACCTATCTTACCATATGCATTTATCACAATTCTTTTGGTGAATCAGTATTTTGACTTCACATCTACTCCAGGTCAAGAATTAAGTCCAGGTACAAGAGCTATAAATGGAACTAAGACCTCTGGAAGGAGAAGTATTATACAAACACAAATGTCATTTATTATTTCTAGGGTCATTTGGCAAAACAGTATCCACAGGATCAGGAATAGCTACACTCAGTGGTTTAATCTGAACAGCTCAAATGAATTTCTACCCATGTTTTCAATATTAGGTTGAGATAGTACATTTGAAGACATAAGAACTATTTTATTTGATGTG
Organism: Protopterus annectens; assembly: GCF_019279795.1. NCBI lineage: Eukaryota > Metazoa > Chordata > Ceratodontiformes > Protopteridae > Protopterus > Protopterus annectens. The sequence goes on along the minus strand of NC_056728.1, from coordinate 462,435,344 downwards.
GTTCTGATTATTCTCAGCTCAGAATTGTTGGATTTAATTTTGAGAACATTCCTTTAAGGTAGAGGTTTATCAGATTGCACATGTATTTGCCTGCAGTTTAATCAAGCTATGGCATTGTTTTCTATTTGCAATGTGTAGGGCCTTGGTTCACTGATGTTCCATACCACAACACCTGTTATGTCGCACTTTTTCTCCTCGCCTAACTTTAGGCAGACAGACTGGCCTGTTTGAAGAATGGGTAATGTTTGTACAGAATAGCATTTTCATAGATCTTTTTGTATGAAGGTTTAGTTTGTTGTTAATTTTGTTTAACTGTCTCTTATGGATTAGTTTCAGGCTGAAGTTCTGATTCTAACATTAACATGTCAGTTCTTAGTTGTCTTCCAAGCATTAAACTGGGAAGGGCATACTCCCACAACATTGTGTGGAGTAGCCAGATATGTGACAAGAGAGCTACAAGAATCTGGTTCTCTAAATATCTTTTTAGCTGTCTGAACTGCTTTCTCAGCTCCACCATTTGACTGGGGATATTGAGGACTTGACATAGTATGAGTAAAACCACAGTCATCAACAAACTGTCAGAAGTCAGTTGACATAAACTGCATACCAGCTGAATGAGTGTTCAATATCTCAAAGACCTTAGGTTTGAGCAAGAATATTTCATATTGGCTTATTGTGGTTGGAGCATGTATTACTTTTATGTCAGAAGAGTAATAGTCCACAGCTATGAGATAGGTTTTGCCTTCAAACTCACACAAACCATAATCTCTTTTGCCAAGGATCTTCTGGTTGAGGTGACTCTTTTATTCTGCAATGGTTATGAACAATACAGACTTGACACTTGGACACAAACTTTGTAATGTCTTGGTTAATGCTTAGTCACCATATAAGGCTGCCTACATTTTGTCAGATCTCAATGACCTCTGAATGACCTTTAAGCATTTGATGGAGAACTTCATCACATTGTAATGTGGATCTCATTATTTTGTCTTGATACAGCTACGACCCATCATGCTCTGATAGCTGCAGTCTAAGTGTATTGCACTTACACATGAGATGTTTGATATGAGTCGAATGATTTAGCTATCCATCTCAAACATATTGGATAGCAGTTTGCAACTCTCACTCATTCTGGACAGTTTGCTTTATTTTTTCAAGTCTCTTAGTAGTCACGAGTCTGATAGTCATTACACTTTGCTCATAGGTTACAACAACCTCATTGATATTGGATAATGCTTGATCACATGCAGGATTTCTGGATAATAAATCTGCAACAACTAATTGTTTTCCAGGCACACTCTGGCATTGAACCTTCATTGTCTCAGTGACACTCTTTGGCATCTGGATAGCATTTTGTCTAAACTACAGGAATTAAGTATTAGAACTAATGGTTTGTGGTCAGTCTGGATCCAGAAAATCTTGAACTCTAATTGGTATGTGGAGAATTTTTTTTTTTCCAAAATGTTTTTATTCATTTTATAATACAATAACTTAACAGTATAGTAACAAGAAAAATAAATAAACTATATGTGATGTCCATTACTAAAAAAACAATATGCATAGGAAAACACTTAATATTTCTCTAACAGATTAGACAATTTTGTCCAAGCAATTAAATGATGAGTTGTGTAGTCCTTGCTTTTATAGTAGCAATCTCATTCTTAAAAATGTATTTTACAAGATGAATAAACTCAACTTTAAAGACAGGAGTAGATTGGGATTTACAATTTTAGTAACAATTTTCCTTGCTATAGAGAGGATAGACCATAGTAAAAATGTTTGGTTTTTAGGAATGACTTCAGGAACAGGAACATTGAAAAGGATACGGGAGTCAGAAATGATACAGTTGTCATTCCATAGAGCTTTACAAAGATATTCAAAGTCTAACCAAAATGGGGAAATTATTTTGCAATTAACAACCATATATATCCAGTCAGCATTAGGGTGTCCACATTTCCAGCATTTCATTTCACCTTTCTTGTACATTACTCCTAGTCTATGTGTGGTGAAAATACATCTATGTAAAAATTTCCATGTGTATACATGCCAGAACAGGGAAGATATGGATTCCTTCACTGACTGTAAACAAAGTTTTTTTTATCTTTTTCAGAGAATTCTTGCCTATTAACTTCACTTGAATAATTCCAAAAAGAAACATCTGTTTTGCTAAAATCATTTCTGAGAATTTTATAAATAACAGATATGTATGAAGTGTTCTTGGCTAAGATATTAGTAATTGTTGAGATAAAATCCAATATTTTTAAGTTACTCTTATAATATGCCTTTAATGAGGGTACAAGCTTAGTATGTATAAAATCCTTACAAGTTTGGATGTCCAGCCAATTGCAATTTTGCAAACTATATCTGCTGATCAAATAGTCTGCAGAACTTATTTTAGTAGCTGAGAGAAATTGATTCCAATATAATAGTTCACCCTTCCTAAATTCTAACATTTTCTGAGTATCAAACAATATCAAATATTCACTTGTATAAGCAATAGGAAACATAATTATTAATAACTTCTTACTTAATTGATTAGAAAACATAAGCTTAAAAAAACAGCAATATCTGGTTTATAAGAGGTGCGAGAAGAAGTTTTGACCTTTCACCTTAAATGTATATTTTTAAAATCCATGTAAAGATGTTTGCATGTATTTGAATATATGGTTCAAACAATGTCCTATTACTATTAAAAAGTAAGGTTTCATGAATTGCTTTCCAATCTGATGTATAAGAAGTATTATTTCAAAGCAATACTATATTAATAAATGTGGAGTTTAAATAAAAATCAGTATTTGGAAGACCTATACCTCCTTCATCCCAGCTTGTGGTGTGCCAGAGAAGAGAAATTATTGTCTTTTTGGGATACCAAAGGAAGTTAAGTAATAAGTTATTAATTTTTCTGTTTAATTTTGACAGGTGGGGGAATTATTAGAACTTGGCCAATGAATAAGATTTTAGGTACTAGTATCATTTTGATTAAAGTTAGTCTGTCTTCAGATATGAAGAAGACTCTGTTCCAACTGTCTATTAGACTAGTAATTGAGTTTATAAGTTGTTGGTAATTATATGTGAGTGATTTTTTATAATTTATTTATTTATTATTTATTTACATTAGTTTACCAGGAAATTACAACTGAATACTGGTCCTTTTTCAGCAGAGGCTGGGGAAGAAAAGCTCCTCATAATTAGATTCAATAATAATACCTAGATATTTAATATGCGTGCCCTCCCAGTCTGTCTCTTTTTGATCTAAGTTTCATAGTAACATTTTTATTCAGTAGAAGTGCCTGAGTTTGTTGTGATTGAATTTTAGACCAGAGATGTTTGCAAAGATGTCTAGACTATGTAATTGGCGATCTACTGAATTTTCAATATTATTAATAGTTATTAATAGGTCATCAGCAAACTGTTGTATCTTGGGGATAATTTGTCTGATACTTTATATCCTTTAATGCTGTCATTATTTCTAACATAATTTGTAAGAGGCTCAATGCCAGGGCAAAGAGTAATGGGGAGAGGGGCACCCCTGTTTAGCACGTTTTAATATTTTGAATGGGCTAGATAGATAAGATCCAATCTTTACGTAGGCTATGGACTTTTCATATAGTTTTTTTAATTAATCCTATAAAGTTTGGGGGAGAAATTGTACTTTTGCAGAGCTTTAAACATATATGGCCAACTTAGAGAGTCAAAAGCTTTATCTATATCAAGGGTTAAAATAGAAAGCTCTTTATTCTTGTTTGCTAAGTCTATTAAGGACAGTAATCTAATTATATTGTCTTACACCTTTCTGTTTTTGATAAACCCGGTTTGGTCTTCATGAATTAATATTTAAAGAATATTATTTAATCTGTCTGCTAAGATAGACATGAGTATCTTGTAATCAGTGTTAAGCAAATAAATTGGCCTGTATGATGTGCAAAGGTTGGTCTCTTTATTTGGTTTTAAGATTGGAAAGATGATAGAATATTTCCTGTAGGTAGTGATGTTTGCTCTAGTTTTAACTTCTTTGAATGCATTGCTTAAGATTTTCAAGATGTTATCAGGTAAGAGTTTGTAAAATTTTGGAATTAGACCATCCAGCCCTGGTGTCTTTTTTGTCTTAAAAAATTATTTGTTCTGTTAATTCTTTAAAGGAAAAGGGTTTATCTATGTTATTAATATTGTATTTGGATAGCTTCTTTTGAACTTTATTAGCAAGAAAGTTGTCTTTAAGTTTGTTATCACTTGTAGATGAGCTATTATTATTAATATTCTTGTAATGGATTTTAAAACATAAGATATTCTCTAGATCTGTAACTTTGATAGTCTGATTATTTCTAGTGTATATTATTTCTTTTATATGACTTTTTTCATTTAAATATTTAGATCTATTTGCAGTCCTATGCATACTCTTGGGATTAATTGAATAGGACTGTAATCTGATTTTTTCCAGATTTATTGATATTTTATGCTGCATGATAACCTGATATTCCTTGTTCAGTTTACAAATGTCAGCTAATGCAGATTTGTCATTTTATGTAAATTTTAGTTTTAGCTCATCAGTTTCATTTTGCATGTCTACCAGTTTTTATCCCACTATTTCCTTTTATTTATATACTGACTTTTGACTTTACCATGTAAGACTACCTTTAAAGTCTCCCATAGGATAATACCTTAAACCCCCCCCCCATTATTAATGGTGTCTAGGTAAAGCTTTATTTCATCTAGAAACCATTATTTAAATCCTTGTACTGTTACTAGATAAGCAGGTAGTCTTTGGCAGAAGTTTAAGGGGTCAGTATTAAGTATTACATTGAAGGTAATAGCATTGTGGTCAGACGGGTCTACTTCACATAATCGAAAATCCAAATGTTCAACTTTCGTATAGCTGAGACCATATGATCGAACATTTGAATGTTCGACAATGTGAAAATAAAGAAATAAATAAACTAAACAGTGCTAGCAGGGGGGGCAAGCCCCCCATGCACCCACCACATGGGGGGGCTGCACCCCCACCCCACCACCACCTGCAATTTAAATATACCAACTCCGAGATCGCACTACATTGCAGTAAAGGAAAATCTTCCCATTTTGCGCTTTATGGAGATCCCCATTCAGACTGTTCAAACTTTTAAAAGTTCAGTCATATGGTCTCGGCCATATGAAAGTTTGTTTGTGTCTTTCGACTTTTCCCGGTTAGGGGTCGCCACAGAGGATCTCCGGTCCGCTAATGATTGGCAGTTGATTTTTACATACTAGCTTGCCAGGCCTGGCGCACAACCTTCAACAAAGGTACGCCCATTCACGCATGTCTCCACGCAGAAGCCGCTCTAGCTGAGAATCGAACCAGACAGCGTCTTACTGTGAGGCAACAACGCTACCGCAGCACCACCACCGCGGGAGTCTCGGCCATACGAAAGTCAAGCTTTTAAAAATTCGACCATCTGAAGGGGACACGGGCAGACATATTTCTCATATGCCCACATGCTTGCGAGGCACTTTCTTTCAATTTGCAAATATTTCTGTTCAGCATCAGACAGCCTTCTGGAAAAATAGACAACACAACAAAGCACAGATCACTGCAGTAGCATCAGCCCCTGTATCTATCCTGAAACTTGTAGTGAAATGAATAAGGTAGTCTGACTTTCCAGTCTGCTTCAGTATCAGACCCAGCAGTGGCAGAACCCAAGAACACTTTCTAAATATTATTTTCAGTTTTATTTTGAAAACCAACCTCTTTATTTAACTTTCAATTACAAATAACAGCAACATGACTCATTTTTTTGCATCTTTTACACCTTCTGCCACATGCAACACACTGCTCTGACTCAATATGATAATGGTTACACTCCACGCATTTGCCAACCTTACACTTACTCACTCTACTTCTTTTGTATTTGCTTTCTTTAGCCAGAATTATGGTTCTTTTTAAACCCAATATTATCCCTGTGGTTTACCACACATGCATCATTTTCTATGTTTAATTCAGCATTTTGCTTTGTTACCAATTCCACCTGTGCAGCAGTAGCATTGTTGCCTCACAGCAAGAGGTTCTCCCTTTCAATTCTCGGCTTCGGTTGGGAGTGCCTTCTGTGTGGAGTCTGCATGTCCTCCCCGCGGTCGAGTGGGCATTCAAAAGACATGCATTGAATGGGCGTATCTTCGTTGAAGGTTGGGCGTCAGGCTGGCAACTCAACACCATAAAAAAAAAAAACAACTGCCAATCATTAGTGGACAGGAGTTCCGCTGTGGTGACCCTAACCAGGAAAAGACAAAAGACAAATAACAACCGATTCCACCTCAATAGTGATTTCAATGGTCTTTTCTAAAGTTAAATTCACTTCAGACTATAATCTTTGAGACACTTTAAACATTGACCAACCCAGCTGCAATTTTACTTCTGTTTACTTCATCTTTTGTGCTATTTAGCCAGCAGTTTTTAGTCAGGAGCTTACAAAAGATTCAACACATTCACTTTTGGATTGTACAAATGTGGGGAAACACACATTCTCATATATAGCATTTCTTTTTGACACAAAATGTTCATTGAGCATACTAATTACTGACTCATATACATCACCAGCCCTCTCAGAATAAAAAGAAACTGTATATTCCATTCACTTCCTTGCACATCATATAAAATGAGGCATTTATGTGATTTTTTTTTTATTCTTTATCTAACTTGAAAAACAATTATGAAATGGTCGATAGCTCCCAACTCTCTGCACTAAGTCTCAGGTGGCTATATCACTGAGCAATAAAAAATAAAAACACAGTCTCGATAAACTAAAAAAAACTTTATTGAGTCACTAAGGGAAAGATAAGTGTTTTTTTTTAGTAAACTATTTTCAAGAGCTGTAGACTTCTTCAGATCAATGTTAAAGACACAGCGTTAGCATTTTGTAACTGAATTACTAACTGTGGAGTGCTAAGAACATGTTACATTCCAACAGTTTGAATAAAAGTAACTTCCCACCCCTAAGCTGAAAAGTGTGATGTATTTATTGATCAGGATGTTGAGGGAGGGGGAAGAGTCAGGGTCATTCTGAGTTATGGGGGCATGTGAGGGAGATATATAAGGAATGGAGGAGGTCACGAGAAATGATTCTGGCATCTGAACTTGGAATAAAAAAATTAAATGGATTGGTTATGGTTAATGCTCTCAATGAATCAGGGCTAAATCTGAAAAGAATTGGGGACAAATCCAGAAATAATTAGGGTCAAATCAGGGGCACTTTTAAAATACTACTATTATTAACTTAAAACATTGACAGAGTAAGAGAATGTGAATTAATATACATTTTCTGAAGTAAAATAAATCTTAAAGTTAAATTATTGTCATTATTTATTAAGTGTAATTCATCACCATTTCTGCAAAGTCAACAGTTGTAGGACGGATTAAGAGGGACAGAGGTAAAGTTTAAGCTAGAAGCAGAGACAGTTAAGAGGTTTAGTTGTGGTGGAGAGGATCTGTGTTTTCTACCCAGGTGCTGGGTTTCATCAGATCAATTGGTTTAGAGGAAGATTCTAGTGAGGGAAGCAAAAAGTTGTGTAGGCCATTGAGGAGAGCATAGTGTGAGTGATGCGAAGGTGCCTCAGTGAATAAAATCCTGCTTGTAATAATAGACTCACATTATCCACTAGGATGTGGGAACATGTAGCCTGTGGTAAAATTACATATAGTTTCAAACTTGGTAGGCAAACTTATTCGATAATGAAAAATCTGCAAATCCCTACAAAATATGCAAACAATGTATATATGTGTGTGTACCTATATCTATCTCTCTACCTATCTATATGTGTCTCTGTGTATATGTGTGTGTACATATATATCTATTATATATATACGTATACAAGTAAATAAAATTACCCAATGTACTTTGTAAAATCATCTATGAACCTATGAACCTATGAACTTTGTAAAATCAAATATGTATGCATAAGCATTATAGGCATGTTCATGTTAATAATGGATGCAGAACGTCACTGCCTCAATATTTCCACAATTTCAGAAAATGAATAATCTATGATACACTTATCTGCTCTTCCAACATCTTCTAGCCATGGTAAAGTATTCTACCATTTGACTATGTGGGCCAAATGTCACCTGCTGCACCCATGCCAGCCAAATGAAGAAATCCCCAAACTTGATGAAAACAAAATCAATTTTACATTTTAACGTTATTGCAAAGGAAATCTAATTCAATGAAAACAACATATGAACTTAGATTTGGTATGTTTGATAACATTTCTAAAACAGAATTCTTCTTCAAGAAAAACTTATTGTGCTCTCTTCTTCTTGTTCCAATTGCTCCACTCAGTTATTGTCCACCTAGACACTATATGTAGAGTATCCTATAGGACTGCAGCAAAGTCCTCACAGAAATCATAATCAATCACTTCAAACAAACTGTAACAAACTCCTTTAAGTCCAATATTTATAAAGGAGTATATTCAACTACTATTCCTACCTAGGATTGTATGAGTCCTGTGGTGACCAGGTGGCAAAGTCAGGCCTATGAATAAAGTTTCTTATGACTTAGGTATCTGCCATAAAAAGATCTTCAAGAGGTAGGCCAGAAAAAGACAGACACATAGACGCACGCGCGTGTGCTCGCACACACATGCACACACACACACACACACACACACACACACACACACACACACACACACACACACACACACACACACACACACACACACACACACACACACACACACACACACACGCACACACACGGACACACACACGGACACACACAAGCAAACTAGTCCATTTTATCACTTTCTTTCTTTTTCCTTTTCTGTCTGTATAAACCGTTTCTTCTCTCTCCTACTTTTCCCATCTAATGCCTTATACTTCCTGGTCTAATCTTACACTTTTTTCCTCATCCTTATTTCTATCTTTTCTATTTCTTCTTCTTCTCTCCTTACTCTCCTTCTTCACTGACTCCTCCTCACTCATCTTATGTTATATACTTAACTGGTGCTTACATATTTCTTTTTGTAAATTTTTCATATGTTATGCTTCTAGTTTTGTCAAACTTGCTTTCTTTCCTTGTTGTCTATTTACACTCTTACACATTGACTCATTTGATTATTATTTTGTTAGTGTACTCATTTTTTTCTTTATTAATATATACTGCCCTTATTTTTCCTCTATAATTTTCACTTACCCTAGGTGTATTTATTGTGCTAACTGTATTATTTTTTTCTGTTTTTGGGGCTTTTCCCCATGGAACTCCACTGAAAATGGGCTAATACCCAGTCAAACTATCCCAGTTAAGAAAAGTAAATAAATGTATAAATAAATAAATGTGTATTACTGGCAATAGTTATATATTTAAAAATAGAATAAATGAAACATACCAGTGTCATGTCAAACCCGATAACCTGTACGTTTATTAATGAACATATTATCTGGTCTGTCATGACCCCAGCATGTTCTGTTTTTTATTGTCTGGTATTCACACTGGGCCCATAGAATCAAACACTTTTTTTGGATGGACTAGTTGCATAATGTGATAGTCATGGTTTATGGTTTTATTATCCCCCACCACTGACCAGCAAATAATATGAGAGGGCAATTGCTGTAAAAATGTATAGTAAATTCACAGTGCTGTCTTGTGTAACACTTAACACCTGCCACACCCAGGTAAGCTTTGCACTACCCAACTATATAACAGTGCTCTAATCACTGGCTCCCCAGGATCTCACCCACCTTGTTCTTATCCAATTGCCTCCCAGTGCTATGTAACCACAAGCAAATGAAAACCTGTCCATGATTATTTTGCTATACAAGCACACAAGTACATTGTTTTTCAGGACTGGTTAATGATATATGTCCATTACCAACAGCCCTTTCCCTGCCTGTAATATAATGCTGTTATCAACTTGACTATTCTAACACACCAAAAAAAAAACAAAAACAAAAAACAAAGAAATGCTCTGGAATGAAGATTTGTAGAGTCCGCTAGAGGTGTGACATTCCACACCACAAAGTAGCTTAAATAGTGAAAAATGTGGATTTTGGGACACCTATGCAAAGAGGTCAAGGGGTAGATTCTTGCCCCACTACCACTTAAACTGATCTGTATGTACACAGCATGGTCTTGAGAAAAGAATTAAAATGCTTCACTAAAGGGGTAGTGTTTCTTTTTTTTTTACTACTACTATACCCTATTGAATATGCTGAACCTTTCTAAAAGAGTATTTGTCACTTTTTCTGCCTCAACAGAGAACAAATACATCACTTCAGCGTATACCATAGTATGGTCTACCACCACTGAGATACACATCTTACCAGTGGCACATGGCTTTCTAAGTGACTCCACAATATCCTCACCTACTGTGAAACAGTTTCTCAATAACAGATAAAGTCTTCAAAGGAGTCTTAGCTTTGTCTCCTACACTGCCAAACTTTTAGCACTGCTTGCATGTGTTGCAGTACCTTTTCACGTTTTTTTCTGTGCTTAACCAATAAAAAAATCTGCATAAGCCTCCACCATTTGTATGTTTTATGCCAAAAGGTCTATAAAAGGAATATTATGGGCTATGTGCAAAAGACCTCAGTGATACACTCTTGGCATTGTTAACTGTTGCATCACTCCCCACAATATCCCCTACTTCAGGAGTTCATTCCCTTATAATAAAAGTCTGTCCCATTAAAGAGAACCCCCCTCCTTAAGGACTAAAATCTTCTTGGCTACCTCCTTCAAGTTTTGCAAAATAAGATCTGAATGCACATCTCAACAACCTCTTTTTGTCATCCTACTCACATTAACTTTTGAATAGAAGTCATATTTTTTATCAGTTGGGTCTCATGATTTTGATTTATTACTACCAACCATATGTCTCTCTCTCCCTCTCTCTTTCCTTGAGGGTCAGTACCTTTTGACTGCTGTGGCCATGTTTCAGGCTTCTTGTTACTGTTTAACTTTTCCCTGAAGGTACCACATCAGCAACATCTACCTGAGGTGTGACTATTGTGTGGGCCTCCTCACTTCATAGCCTTGTCACCCATCCAGATTTTTTATGGACAATCAGAAATCAGAACAATTGCCCAGTAATCTGGAAAACACTATACAAACTCCAGTATTCTGTTTAACAAACCAAACAGAATACCAATGTTTGCTTAAATTTAGACTCTGAATTTCCTTTTTAAGGAAAAGAATCATTTATATGATGTGATCATGGGAAAAAAGCCATCGTTCTTCCCTGACATGAGAAATTGCATCACAAAATGTGCATGGGTGTAGGCAGAAGGGGTGGGGAAATGGTAGAGGATAGGTTGGGGTGGTGCCAGGAATGTGGCCACTGTCCAGTTTCTCCTACATCAAAAGGTGGCAACCCTACCACTACCCACTTCCCCATATGATTGACTCCATTCCCGACTGCATGAAATTGCATATACTCATGGTACTATGTCATTAAAGTCCTTACTTATTAAAACATTTGCTGGGGTATCCTCAAAACAGCTGCATATTTATCTCCCTGTCTCCCTTCCTGCTACAAATTAACCCTGGTCAAATTTACCCAAAAGGTCTCCATCCTATGGCAATTACTAAAGAGGATTACTCAGGAAGTAATTCAAGTAATTCTCCTCTCTAACAACTGCAGGCTTAACAACAGTTATACCTGATACAGTATGTCTCTTACCAATCATTTCTTTAATCTTTATCTGTACAGCATTTAGACCCTTCAGATAATATAGAACAGCTGCAGTTTCAAGGCAACCAACCACAATAGTAGTGCTACTTCTGTTGGCTCTGTCATATAGCTTTTGTTTCCCACCCTGTCTTTTCTTACATTTAGACAGTACATGCCCCACTTGGTAACAAAAAAAGACATTGGCATGTACTAGAACCACTGGTTTCCTCCTTTGTCCAAGGAACCTGCTGTGAAGGTTTAGACTACCCCCATGGATTCCCCTATACACACTGATAGTGTTGGGTAGATGATTTTGTGTGGTTATGCTCTGCTAGTGAGATAGAGGTTCCCGTTTTGACCATCTCCTCAGCAACATAATATTTTTGCTCAATTAACCAGATTGTTATGTCTTAGGAAAAGTACTGAGTGCATGATCTCCCAAAGCATCAAAAGCAGTAACTTGACATCAATTTAGTGTTTATTTCTGCAATGTGAAATCACTGAAACTTGTCTATAAACTTTAAAAGTCAAACTTTATGAAGATAAGATAAACCAGGAGGAAACACAAGGGAGTCACACAGTAGATAAAGACAATGGGGTGATAATAAATTCTCTAAAGCCAAAAACATAGCATCCATGGGACAGGACAACATCCCAGGCTGCATTTTACATGAACTTCAGAATGAACCGGTTCCCCATCTAAGAACCATGTTCAATCATAGCCTCGTGTCAGGCTTTGTGGCCACTGAATGGTGCACAGCAACAGTTATCCCACTCCACAAAGGGGATCCACTACTGATCCCAGAAACTATCACCCTATTAGCCTGGTCTGTGAGGCCATGGAATGTATCATCATGGAACTCATAAACAAACACATTGGTAACCTCCAAACTCTGGACCCCACCCAGTTCAGGTTTGTGAAAGACAGATTATGCCTCCTGAACCTGATTGACTTCTTTGAGGCAGTCACCAAAGCCGTAGATGAGGGTAAAGAGGCCACTAGCCTAGTGGGATTAAGCCAAAGCCATAGATGAGGGTAAAGAGGCCACTAGCCTAGTGGGATTAAGCCAGGTCAGCAAATCAAATGACAAACAAATAAACAAATAAATAAATACAACTTTGAAATAAGATATAATGATGATGTTTAGGAAGTTCTCTTAGAATTTATACATAAAGCAGCCGATATCTTGAGGGAATCTAGCAGATTGGTGGGTCCAAGATTGTTGGATATTAACAGGAAGGATTTACATAAGACAGTATGGAGGAAAGGGGACATAGCAGCAATTAGTCATGTGAGAAGGGAGAAGCTGTGGAACTTGATGGATTTCCCATTGATTCCTATTTCCCTTATGTTGGTGGGAGGGAAGATGTGGAAATAATCATAGATATATGTAATGAAGCTTTAGGAATGAAGAAGGTGCTCCACTGAAAGATAGAAGCAGTTATGACTGCTCTGCCAAAGATGAATGGGGATCTGAAGGCTCCCGCTAATTTTGACCCAGTTTTCTTGTATAACATTAATGCAGAGTTCTTTACTAGAGTATAAACAACTCAGCTATAGGGGGTCCTCACTAAGGTCATGAAGGATGATCAGGTGGGGTTTGTTGAGGAGTGTTCTTCTAATGATCACAGAAGGCTCCTGCCAAAGTTTGTAGTGTGGGTGGAAAAGGAAGGCCAAGGAAAGGCAGGAATAGCCTTGTTGGGTAAGCAGAAGTAATTTAATATAGTGAACTGAAGTGTATAATTTATTCTGTTAAGCAGGTAGTACCATAGTGGAAGAGAGATTGCTCATGAGAATGTTTGCCACACTCTATAATACACCACCAGAAAAGACAGTTACAAATGGAGAGATGTCCAATGTGATTTTTCTACAGAGAGGAATGAGACAAGGATGCCCTCTGTCCCTCGTATTTTTCTTGCTGGTGATGAAGAAGTTAATGAAGAAGATAATGGTCACGTGGTCTTGCTGGAAGATGTCTTTCTGACACTATAGGGTATTAAATATTTTAAATGGTTTGTGCATGAAATATAATTATGCTGCCACTAAATAAAATCATTGGCAATGGTGTGGTGAGAATAAGAGACAAGGATTTGGCCTTGCCTGAATCAGAAGTAGAGAACTGGTATCTTGGGGTAAAAGTTTACTCAATATTGACACAGGTAAAAGAAAACACTGGATTGGTTTGTCACAGATGATAACAGGCATGTTAGACAAATGCTCTGCCAAAGTCAAAATTAGGGAGTCATATCACCACAGAATGATTGATAGTAGTCCTTTCTTCTTGCACTTATTTTGATCTATGAGAAGGCATACACATATATAAAATGTTAGCTGGAATATAGAAAGTTCTTGAAAAATCTGTTTTGATGGGTCAGATAAGTTGTATGTATCATGGCAGACTAATGGTAGGGAAGGTGCATGGGAAGTGTGTGGAATGCTGGATATTAGAAAATATGTAATAGCAGTGAATATAATCCAAAAATTAAGGGAGACTAAAGGCACTAGGCTTAGACTGGTAGCTTGGATGGAAAGAGGATAGAATCAGAAAAGTGGACTTATTTAATAAACTGAAACTTGGCTCCTTTACAGGGCAAAACAGTTCCTTACAGACACAGCAAGAAAAATGCTAGCCTCATTCTATTTGCTTCCAACCCTCTTTTATGCCTCATCTATCATTACAAACCTAAACTCTACACTAAAATCTGAGCTAGCCTCTTGTACAACAAATTTGCTACCTGGACTGCACACCAAAATCACCACTCCCATGCCTTAAACAGCTAACCTGGCTAGAGCTTAACAATTACCTTACATAATCTCAGCTAGTTATAGACTGATATTATCCTGAAAATACCCTGCATTAAAAATTTACTACTGCCCTACAGTTCTGCTGATTTCTGCTAAGCACTAATAAAGCAAATAATTAATTGGGGGACTCACTAAACTCCTCTTACATCTCCAAACTCTGGAACATCATCCCTACATAAGTGAAAACGACTAATAAACTCCCAAGCTATAAAAATCTATCTCAAACAATACACTACCCAGTCCTAGTCATGCTTAGGTTCATCACTAAATTAAGTCCTCTGGTGAAAGCACAAATTTCTAATTACTTATTGCTAACTTTATTGTTGATCATTACACCCATAACAACTTTCTCTCCTGTACTTGAATCAATACATCCCTCCTCATTCCACTCTTAAACACCACTTCTCATCTTCCTCTTTTTCTAATTGCCCCCATCCACTGCTCTACCCCTCTCATACATTCCCTATATACATAAGTTATAAAACTTCCAGATATACCAGTTTGGAACAGGAAGCCTAGACAGAACTAATCCTAAACCCTGCTCTCAAACTCATATGCTATTATCACTATCCTGCTATTCAATACTAATATCTCCCCATCTACATAGTTTTATAATTTACTTTATTAAGCCTCTTTCTGTACTGAAATGTAAGAACTCTAACCTTTACAATGTTTTCCCTCCTACAGTATAAATACAATTATTTCCTGCAAGATTTTAGAGCTACCAGAACTATATAGACTTACGCATGTTGATTTAAATACTCTACTATATACCTGTCTTGTAATTACATTTGCTTTTTTTCTGAGAAATTTAACAGTTGTTTTTCTGAACTGCCTGAAATTCACTTGTAAATATAAATGTGCTGTGATACAGCTTTTCTCCTCAGGGCTCTGCTGAAAATGGGCTCAGTCCACTTGCACTTTTCCTGTCAACAAGGACAAATAAATAAGTACATACATTAAAACAGGCTATAGATAAAGAAATGCAATGGAGATTAGGAAAGGATGTACTGTTAAGTAAGTGCATGATCAGGAATATTCCAAAGGAATACACATATAACATTTTTAAACAAAGGCTAGTGGAGTGCAAGGCACAGGACTTGTCATATAATGAAGAAATGCAGAATCCATTGGGTGTCACTTTTGGATTATCCAATGATTAGAGAGAAATGCAGCTTAAAAGCAAGGCATTGGCTTATGTTTTAGGCAGTAAATTTGGACTTGTAGCTTTTTCTGGGGAAAAGAAGCCTCTGTAAAAGAATGATGGAGATTATTGGGTACATATTAAGTTATCAAACTTTTAAAAGTTTGAACGTCATATGGTCAACACCATATGATCGAACTTTTAAAAGTTCGAATGCTTCAACAGAGATCTCCGTACAGTGCGGATTGGGAAGATTTCCCTTTCCTGCACTGTAGTGCAATCTCGGAGTTGGTATATTTAAAGAGTGGAGGGAGTGGGGACACAGCCCCCCATGTGGGGGGTGCAGGGGGGCTTACCCCCTTGCTTAAAACAGTCAGGTAGTTTTTTTCTGCTGTTTATTTATTTTTTTGCTTTTTGAACTTCTAAAAGTTTGATCATACGGCTTCGACCATATGACGTTCGAACTTTTAAAAGTCTGAAAATGTAATATACACCCGAGATTATTGTATTAAGGCTGAATGACTAAGGGTAGGTAAGGGTAGGATAGAGGTGATTTATTTATTTTTATTTTTATGTGTATTAATTGGTAGGTGAGCTAGAGTATTTTTTAGCAATAACATGAGGAAAAAGCTTTTACATATAATGAGAAAGAAGAAGAAAAAAAACACTCCAGTTTGTAGTCAGTACAGTGTATAACAATTTTGAATGGGTGTTGTTCATAGGTTCATAGGTTCATAGGTTCATAGGCTAGTACTAGGCTAACTGCTCTTGTGAGCCATTTTAAGCCTAGCCAGTTATCCCCTGTGAGATTCAAACCCTGTACCTTGTGTTTGTAATACAGTTTTAAACAATATGAGTATAACAAATTCATATAAGCAAAATGTAAACATACGAGCTTTCAAACATATGTATTACAATAATTTTGGAAATTTGATCCCATTAACCGCTCTCCCAGATATAACTTTTAAGTACATAATGAATACATATTTATGTTTTTACACTGAATGCATTTTCAACAGAATGGGAGTGGATTACTTTGTACAGACCTGTTGAGGAGAGAGGGTTGATTAGCCACTGTCAATAAAACAGTTGCAATTTTATGTGTCCCTTAAGTGTCAATTTAATTTCTTCCTTAATATTGTACATTATATTTGGTATCTAATATCTTGTGATAGATTACTCCAATTGGCAAGTATTATTTTGTTGAAGCACTTTTCTCCTGTCACCTCACCATATTGGAAATGCCATAAGTTTAAGTGAGTTTTAATTACTGTCACTGAGATAGTGTGGGAAGCTTTTGGCTTGAAGCTTGTTTGCTAGTGCTACTCAGTAGGGATTTCATAAAAGTTTAAATGTGAAATTGTTAGAATCAGGGTGACCCTGGCTGTTACTTTTAGCCATTTAATTTGCTTGAGGGTTAGGCAGTAATTTTTTTAGGGAACCAGGGTACGGGAGATACAGGGGAGTTGAGAAGCTAACAGGAACAGTAGGTTAAGGAAGTTTAGGTAGAAGTAGTCACTACACTCCCCCCATGTGATGCCCTTCCTGGTAAGGTCAGACCATAAATCAGTCTTGTTGGAAGTAACTATTGAACCTGTCACCACCACAAAAAAACTAAAAACATTTCAAAGCAAACTACAGCCTATTAAGCGATGGTATAAAAAGGTTTATACCCCTTGCAATCACAGACAACAATGACCGCTATGCAGAGTAGGACACTAATGCACCGTATAAACACTTAGACTCGGCTGTACCTGACTGGATTAAAACCAGCTCCTCCTGAAAAACAAGCCACCCTGGTGGACCTCAAGTATAAACAGGTTATATAACAAAAGGAAGAAATTGATGTCTAAGAACAAGAGGGAACTGACTCAGCAAATGAAGAATTTCCTCCAGAGCTTGAACAAGCAAATCAGAAATCTTGTAAATTCCCCTAAAGCTAATTGCAAAGCTAAAATAGCATCCCTAGTTAAGGATAGTCATAATGCATTCTTTAACTATGTCCAAAATCTAAAAAGCAATGTCAAGCTATGTTCTGAACTGGTAGTAGATGGTACCACTCATACTATACCAGATGAAATTGCCAATGAGATCGCTGACTGATTTTGTGCAAACTTCATCCCCCCTTCCCCACCAGCCATATCCAAAATCATACCTAACACCAGTCCTCTGCCTAGTGTCTCTAGAGATCAGGTTATATCTGTGATCTTCAAGGCCAAAAACATGACCTTAATGAGACCAGATAACATCCAAGGTTGCTTATTAAGCAATCTAAAACAGGACCTACCAGGCCCACTTGGCATTTTTTTTAACTATAGCCTGAGAATTGGCTATGATCCAGCAGTGTGGAGAACAGTTTCATTGTACAGAAGGCTTTAATGGTGGGGCCTGATTCTAACTTCCTAAAGGACTTTGGTCTCATTTGAGAACTTACAGTCAGTGGAAAAAGTTAGAAGAGAGTTTAGTGCAATCTTTTTATATTGCTTAATTCTTTTTGTCCTATATTTAGATCAAAACTGGTTGATTTTTTTTTTGAAAGGAAGGATTCTGTATTTAGACCCTTTTGATAAATGTATTAGAGATAATGACCATGTCTTGTTGCATGGGTACTTGGTAGGTCTTTGAGGGGTCATTTCAAAAATAAATAATCTTCATGGTAGAAAACTGCTGTAGCATCACAACATAATATAATTGTATCAGGCAGCTATTTAATATTACAGTTTTCAGTGTTTCTTGTCTGTTTGTCCCCCCCCCCCCCCCGAGTGCACGGACACTTTTCCTTCCTTCAATTACTTATTTCTGAAAAAAGGAGCTTGGCAACAGAAAATCAAACAAGAAAATAACTTTTAAACTAATGAAGGTGCATAAACGGAAAAGTTGCTTCTCTACCCGTAACTGTAGTGAACATTCCCACACTGTAAGGATGCATACTACCAGGGCCGACAGCTGCAATCCTCTTTCTAGGAGTCCCACCCTTCTTTCTTTCAGTTCTAAATAGGTAACGATATTGAAAATAAATGAAATAATATAAAAATAAATGCCTGAAACAACATAGTTGCTTTGGAAATTAAAGTTCAAAAGGATACATCCAGGGTATAGTTCCATCGTGTAAGTTCAGGAAAGGGTATCACAAAAGTTACAAACCAAAAGAAATAACATGTGTTTTCTTATTATTTTGTCTGTCTAGTTTAAAGTGCATTTTGAGGGCAGTATAACAGACTAAGTGTAGACTCATCAACTGACCCTGGGAACTATAGACCCATAAGTCGAAACAGCTTCTTCTGCAAGGCCATGGAAAGAATCATCATAGACCTTATCAACAAGGACACAGGCAACCTTCAGACTCTAGACCCAACCCAGTTTGGCTTCATTAAGCATAGATCATGCTTATTAAACTTAGTAGTTCTCTTCTATAAAGTCATCAAAGCTCTGGATGAAGGTAAGATAGTGCATACTGACTATCTTGACCTACCCAAGGCTTTTGATGCAATCCCCCAGTCACGTATCAATGAGAAAGTCTCCCAGTTGGGGATTAATCCTTATATCATTAGATAGGTAGCCAATTGGCTCACTGACAGAAAGCATACTGTCAAAGTTGGTGACTCTACCTCTACCAGTGGACCCATCATCAGTGGAGTACTACAAGGATCTGTGGGCTCTTTACTGTTTGGAATCTATTTCACAGAAGTCCAGTCTAAAGTAGATGGCCTTTGGCTTACCAAGGTCACTGATGATTGCAAATTGGGTAGATGATGGTTACAAAGCTTTGGAAAATAAGTACTATTTATGGCCTTTACATGATGCTGTTGTATAGATGATACAGGCCCAGTATGAAAACTAGTGAAGAAGGGTGGTGGGAGGTTGCAGCATGTTGGAGGTGTGGGGAACAGAAGTTGATTACAAGCATATGTCGTGGGATTGTGTGTCAAGGATGTTGGGGGCTCTGATATATCAATGGGTGGTACTTGATGGGAAACAAGTTGAAAAATGCTAGATGCTATGTCTGTTACAGGTGGATTGGGAAGAGGGAGGTGGGAGTGAAGATGCAATATGCAGCACAATTAGATAAGAAAGTTGCTCAGTTCTGAATAAAAGCAGTATATTGGAAATGGAAAGATGTGATTTAAAAGTCTGGAAAATAATTAGTTGTGTGTGTAGTGAAAGATGAGAAGAGGTAATATAAAAGAGATATAGCTCCAGTGAAGCTGACATTTTGAAACAAACTTGGTTGACAGTGGTGTCACAGTAGTGTGCGATAATCTTAATCCAGCTGGGGCAAAAGTATAAAGACAGAGTGAAGGTGACTTGTTAGGGATTGAATATAAGCAGCCAGAACCTATAGCAACACTTGGAAAACTCTTTCTTTATTCTCAATATCAACTGTGTGAGCCCATAAGTCAGTTAAAATTATTTAGGCTTCTGTTGTTTACTGGCTATAGGCCACTTACCTGACTTAGCCAGAGTGGTTGACCAAATATATCTCTTTTGATATACAAATAATGCTAAGAATGCCTACAGAGAAACAAATTATTTACTTATTTTGTATTTACCATTTGCTCGCCTGGTAAGTGGACTGATCTGCTGTCCCTTTTCAGTCATGACCCTAGCTCAAAGAACAGAAAATATATCAAAGTCTTTCTATCAACAATATTATATACAGAATGAATACACAGAAAAATTCAGAGCATAATTGCAAGACTGAATGCGGCTAGGGTAAGATTAAAAGATTCAGAGTGCATTGAGATAAAATATATACAAAATGCAAACTAAGATATGCATAAAATACAGTACAGTAATATACATAATACATAAACTCCTATAAGTGAAATATTTGTGTATAAGATGTCACATTAAGAAGCTGAGAAAAGTTTTTTTACATGCATTCTGTTACTAATGATATGGGATGGTAAGTTATCTAATCATTGTCATGGGAGCAGCTGCAGGTAGATTCAGTAAAGAGATGCTATTTAAGTGCATCGTTGAAGCTTTTAATGGTTTCTAGAGTTTAGATATAATGTCAGCAGGTTGCTCCAGGTAGCAGGTCTCAGTCTAGAGAAGGCTGTCTCACCTACGGCAGTTTGAAATGGAGGGAGTAGTAGAGACAAATTGTCATCCTATGTACTCTTGAGTAGATAAGGAGTGTCATGTAAAGCTAGTTTCATTCTTAAAGGGGGGCAGTGACTTGTTTTAGCACCTTATAAATTACACTACTTAGAAGAAAATTGACGTTATAAGGCACAGAAAGGCATCTGGATTTTTTTAGCAAATTGCAATGGTATATCTGTGGGTCTGACAATAGAATGAATCTGCAGATTTTATTCTCAGCAGTCTGTATTCTGTGAGTATTGTGGGATGAATGCATGACAAAAAGAGGAAGGCCATATTCAAGCTTGGTTTATTAAAACATTTTTAGCAATGACCCTGCAAGCAGCAGGGTGCAAGGAAATGACTGATCTTGTAACACAGTTTTAATTGAACAAGGACTTTATTAGTTGCACATTGTGCATGTGTGGTAAAGGAAAGGGTAGGTCTGAGTATTAGGCCTAGGTACCTCTCTTCAGTAACATTAGGTATTATGTTCCGTATAAAAATAATGAAGACGGCATTAACTGAAACTGCTCTATTTTGACCCTTATTTTAGTTCATTAATACAATGGTTTACTAATACTTCAGCATGAGTATTTTTATAAAGTGTTGGTTGGTGTTGTTTGGTTGCTGTTGGCAGAATTTGGTTCTGTGTACCTTTTTGGAACTTCACGTGTGGACTTTTTAAATTCTGTATTAGGTATTATGTTTCCATTAAGATCTGTTAAGAGAACAGGATAAATAGTGGGTGGTATTTTTTCTGAGGCAAAGACAATGACATTGGTTCTCTTGCGGTTAATTAGTAGCTTGTTAGTAGTTGACCAAGTGCATAATTGAGTGAAATTGTCCTTTGTTTGCAAGTCAGAGTGTAGACCATTTGTGTTCATTATTAATTAAACGTTGTTGAAGAAGATGATCGGAGTAAAGCTGAAAGACAGATAACTGTAGATAAATGGGGATAGTTAGACAGGTATCCTGTGCTTTCTGCTCTCTTTCCTGTCCTATCCTGTTTCTATGGGGTAAACCTCTAGATCATGGGTTTATACACAGGAATTTACTGAAGAGAAATGGAAGAACATACCAACCACTTAGGATTAATTTGTGCTATGTGTATTACAAGCATTTTTTTTTCATTAACAGAGTGGTGTTTGATATTTACTCCTCAGTATTAGGTTGACATTTATTTTATCACATGCTCAAGTTAAAAGAGATTTAACAGTAGCTGTAATTTTATTCTTTTGCTTTAGCTGCCATGTAAGGTAAAAGTGCTTTATTGTTTAAATAGTTGGAGAGATAAAATACTCAACTCTACATTACTATTTTGTGAAGAATTTTTATTAATGAATGTTTAGGCTCTGGCATTATTGCAATCAGAGACATAGCCGTCTTATTCAGCGGCCAGTGCCAGTCCCCATTCTGACGCTCCTCAGCACTGAGAGTTGAAGTGGGAAAAAAAAAAAAAGGTCTGTTCCCAAATCTGAATAGTACTAAGGCAACAATGCAAGTCCCTTTTTGTACTCTTTAGCTTGATGGGAAAAAAGGGCCTGTTCCAAGATCTGGCTAAGTACTCTTCGCATCTGGAACAAACAAGTAAGCCAGATCCCTTTCAAAGTTCCTCAAGTGCTGGAGGAGCAAAAAAAATATATAGATTAACTTTATACTCCCGAAATACTGAAATCTCAAATTTCAGTATTTCGAGACTATAAAGCCAAACATTCAGAATATAAAAACCTCAAGAGCGCGAAATTCAAAATCGTGACATTTAAATACACCCTCCACCACAAAATCAAACATACATACACCTTCCTCCCCACACTACAACAAACCAAAAAAACACACACAAACACAACAATACAAATACACACACCTACCCTACATATAAGCAGCGGGGCAAGCCCCCTGCACCCCCGCTACTTATATATACTAACTACGAGGTCGCACTAAAATGACAGACACTAAACACACCATTACATACTCTATATTCCTCTTGCACAAACAC